>NW_026571175.1:27931920-28079420 GCF_026225935.1 Boleophthalmus pectinirostris
GGGGAGAGGAATTGAATGAATGAATGAATGAATGCGACAAAACCACAAACGCATCGGATGGAACTGGGGCTTGAAGGGGAGTGTAGCTGTTGGCAAGATCCAGACGAGGGTTTGTTTGAGGGAAAACATGACATCTACAAAGAGACACAGAGTCACAGTACAGCGGCCATTTGTCTAGTATTCGGGGAGGGCATCTGGTGGAAAAACAAACAAACAAAAATCAGCTTGAACCAGTTTGAATTTGATCTTGCAATTCATTTTTGTACAAAAAAATATACATAAGTGGAAATATCTGTGACTATTCCAGCCTGTTGTTCCTCTGTCATGGTTTATTTACATAGCTAAATGGGTCATAAAATATAGTCTACTTTTTATTATTAGGATAAATGATGACTTCAGGTAGGGCATCTGATGTAAAATGTACAGATAATCAGTATTTGCATCGAGTTAAATCCTTGTTATAATGTCAAAAACAAACTTGGAGTTGTGTTTTGTTTCATTCACACACGTTTCACATATTTAAACTGTACATATTTAGGCTGAGTTCTGAGTTCTCGAGTTAAAAAAACACTCTGGTCCACTTTGTGATGTCATGTGGTAATACAGGAAGTGCTCCACTGTGTTTTTAAACTCCACACCCATTCACATTTGGATAATTTAAGCGCAGGAACTTCCAATCTCCACTGAACTAAAGGCAGGTAAGAGGAGCTGTTAACTTGAAAACTACCAAATTGAACTGTTATGCACAATTGCACTTTTTTTGTATACCTCTTATTGTTGTTGTGTTTTTATGGTGACCATGTTTACCATCTGTCCAAGGACTACAGATGTAAAATAACCTCTCTGGCTAATTCTGCTACATTTATGAAAATGTTGATTAAAGGTTGTATGGAGGATTTTTTTTTGTTGTTTCAAACTGTCGGTGAAAGATTAAATTACCATTACAGAGACGCAGCAGCTTTGTAATTATGATGACCAAAAAAAAAAAGAATGAAAATCTATCAACTGTGGACGTAGTGAGGCCAGATAAACATCAGCCAATAGAAAACGAGGCTCCTTCATTTTCTATTGGCTGTTGGGTTGTCAATCAAACTCCCTAGTGTAACTGACTCGTCGGAGCGCGGGGATTACGTGGTTTACGCAGCGGTTCTTAGAGGCTTTTTCGAACTGTCGCTTCCTCGCTTTTCGCACAAAGTTTGTCGCGACGGCGGACGAGAATCCACGACCGGTTCGCCGCAAAAGAAAGTCCGTTTTTGAGGTCGCTGAAAGAAGAAGAGAAGAGGAAAAGGAGCAAAGCCAAACTGAGGTGATTCTTGGAGATCTCGTCCAGCGATGGCGCGACCGAAGCAGACGAAGGGTCTAAAAACTGACGCGTCGGTCGCTGAATTACTTCTAGACAGGAAACTTCAACAGTCATTCTGAACGCGCACAAGGACTGTCGCTGTATTTCTCTTCCCTTAAAAAAATCCTCTATACAACCTTTAATGTACACTGTCCCTGCTAAATAAACCAAATCAATCAATAAATTAAAAAAGTAATGACATCACAAGATGGAACTGAGCATCTTGAGGTTTGGAGATGTAGACCATTGTTACCCAGAGATTGGCTTACAACCCTCAGGTGGGTCACAAGATTTTTTTTTGGGGGGTCACCTTGTCACGATCTGTGTGTAGAAAGAATGTAAACAAATAACCAAAATATCGTGATATCGTATTGTCAAAAGTCTCATAATAATATCGTGGGCTGTCACAATATATCGAATTACATTTTCCTTTGCCCGAATGCATGGTTTTACAGTAGCAACAGCTTATGAACATCAGAAACTACATATCCCATGATTCACTTCAGTGCAAACAACATGAAGAAATACGAAGTAATATGTTTTTTACTTGAATTCTTTGGATGATGACGGAAATAATTCACACCAAAATCTTGTCAAGGTATTTTAAAAGCAACAAAGTGTGTATTAGCCACTGAAAAATATCAAAATAAATATTGTACCATGACATGCATATCGTGATAATATCGTGCTGTGAGATTTTGGATATCTTTACATCCCTAGTGTGTTGGTCGGCAATAAACAGTTCTGACACATGAGAGAGCGAAAACACAGACAGGCCCACAGATCTCACTGGAAATGTTGAAATGTTAAGACATGTTTCGTCTCATTTCTAAGCTTTTTGTGATTATTTTATTGACTATTTTATTCCAATATTGCTGGTTCAATTGAATGTTGAAAAGAAAAATAAATGGGCTACATTTAAGGTCCAAATAGGCGACTTATGGATCCTTTTATTGCTGCTTCTTTTACTGTTTTTCATTGTTTAAAACTTGAGTAATTCTAATGTAGAGAGACACGATCACTCAGTCCACAATAAAATATCTTTATTAATATTCAATAATGGTCAAATCCATCTTTAGTTTGTGATTTACGAATAATGTCTATTGACTTGGGTCGCGAAGGTTTGTGATTTTGTGAATGAAACAACGAAATGAATGAAACAAAACACAACTCCAGGTCTGTTTTTGATGAGGCAACAGCATTATAACCAGTGTTGGGAAGGTTACTTTTAAAATGTAATCCCCTACAGATTACAGATTACATACACCAAAATGTAGTTTGTAACGTAATCTGAATACTTTGGATTACTTGATATTGTTATGCTTTTAAAACTACATGAATGTACCAACCACATCCTGAAAATTCTTGTTTGTTCTCTTCAAATTCTCTGTTGAGCCCAAGTCTCCATGAATAAGCAACGGTTTGCTGTAGAGGAGTAAAGATAAGATTTTTTGTCTGCTAAAAGAAAATTAAAAAAAACAGTCTTTACTTAAGCATATAAAAAATATTATTGATAGAGAAATGATTTTTATATGAGATCACTGCTGCCTTAAATTTATGTTCACTCTACTGTTAGGTGGCATATAGTTTAGACCTGGTTTAGTCCTGATTTAGTCCTGGTTTTAGTCATAGTTTAGTCTATTTTAGTCCTGCTTTTAGACCTGGTTTAGTCCTGGTTTAGTCCTGCTTTTAGACCTGGTTTAGTCCTGCCTTTTTTTAGACCTGGTTTAGACCTGGTTTAGTCCTGGTTTTGTCCTGGTTTAGTCCTGGTTTAGACCTGGTTTAGTCCTGCTTTAGACCTGGTTTAGACCTGGTTTAGTCCTGCTTTAGACCTGGTTTAGACCTGGTTTAGACCTGGTTTAGACCTGCTTTAGACCTGGTTTAGAGTTTAGTCCTGGTTTAGTCCTGCCTTTTAGACCTGGTTTAGTCCTGGTTTAGTCCTGGTTTAGACCTGGTTTAGACCTGGTTTAGACCTGGTTTTAGACCTGGTTTAGTCCTGGTCCTTTTAGACCTGGTTTAGTCCTGGTTTAGTCCTGGTTTAGTCCTGGTTTAGACCTGCTTTAGACCTGGTTTTAGACCTGGTTTAGTCCTGGTTTAGTCCTGCTTTTAGACCTGGTTTAGAGAGACCTGGTTTAGTCCTGGTTTAGACCTGGTTTAGACTGGTTTAGTCCTGGTTTAGACCTGGTTTAGACCTGGTTTAGACCTGGTTTAGACCTGGTTTAGACCTGGTTTAGTCCTGGTTTAGACCTGGTTTAGACCTGGTTTAGACCTCCTGGTTTTAGACCTGGTTTAGACCTGGTTTAGTCCTGGTTTAGACCTGGTTTAGTCCTGGTTTAGAGACCTGGTTTAGACCTGGTTTAGACCTGGTTTAGACCTGGTTTAGACCTGGTTAGACCTGTTTAGACCTGCTTTAGACCTGGTTTAGACCCTGGTTTAGACCTGGTTTAGACCTGGTTTTAGTCCTGGTTTAGTCCTGCTTTTAGACCTGGTTAGACCTGGTTTATCCTGGTTTAGTCCTGTTTAACCTGGTTTAGACCTGGTTTAGACCTGCTTTTAGACCTGGTTTAGCCCAAAATGTAAAAAACAGGAAAATACCGCCCTGTAATCCATTTATTCCAACAAAGTAACTGTAATCCAATCACCACTCACTGAAACAGTAACTGTAACCGAATACAGTTACTCATCATTTGTACTCTGATTACATAACTCCGGTACATGTAATCCGTTACTCCCCAACACTGATTATAACACGTCTAAAAGCTCAATTTTGTCTAATTAAAGACCTTTAAGTAAAAAAATACAGAAGTATCTTTGTAGATCGAGAACACAACATCAGCAACTGTAAATGTTCCCCTTGTTTTCCCATCGCAGGCTATTCTTAGTCACAGCAGCACCAGCCCGAGGCCTCTCCAGCATGGTGCATATAAATGTGTGTTACTGTGTCATACCATATTACATTACATCACTTCATTGTGCATGTGGGCATTTTATTATCGCCTAGCAACCGCCTCGTGCATGTACAGTACACACTAATGCTGAATATTAAATAGCCTTATATTTCTGCGTTGGACTGGACGTTTCTTCGCTGCGGCGCGTTGGGGTTTTAAAAGTCGGCCGCGGAGAGAGTTTACACCTTTACGGCAATTTCTGTAACGTTTTTCTTCTCCTCCAGGTTAAAAGTCGACTCCTATGTCTTCGTGTACGTGCGGCGTTACGGTTCTGACGGGCGCTTGCCTCAGCAGTAACGCGAAGAGAAGCGGCGGACTCTTAATTCAGCCCGATACGGTGTTATGATCAGTGTGAATTCATGCCGGTGGAAAATGGATCGCCGTAGTCAAATGTAGTTTATGCGGTGTTTTCAGTTTCTCTTCACGTTTTTTTGGACAAATGTTTAGACCAGACTTTAAAGAATCATGTGTGTTTACCTGCACGTCTAATGAAAAATTAAAATAATAAAATAGTAATTCGGGTAGTTCAGAGTCAGGATTTGCTGTCGGTTGCCTTTGTCTGTAAACAACAACAACAACAAAAAAGTAAATGAGGCGTTTTGGGGATTTGGTGGATAGTAAATGAATCCAAATAGAAACAGTATCAAGGATCACACTCTATAAAATATATAAATAAAATAGAAAATGTGTTATACTATAATACGTTTTGATAACAAAGCAAAGCAAAAGTAGCACCAGTAGTAGTAGTAGTAGTAGTAGTAGTAGTAGTAGTAGTAGTTAGTTCTTGTTGTTGTTGTTATAGTTGTACTTGTTGTAGCTGTAGTTGTAGTAGTAGCTGTTATAGTTGTAGTAGATGTTGTAGTAGTAGTTATAGTAGTTCTTGTTATAGTTGTAGTAGTTGTGATAGTGACAATAGTAGTAGTAGTAGTAGTAGCAGTAGTAGTGGTATTAAAATATGGCTGTGTACCTTCATATACTTTACTATATCGACTTTGTTAGTGTAGTAGTTGTAGTGTAGTAGTGTTGTAGTAGTTGTTTGTAGCTGTTGTTGTTATAGTTGTAGTAGTTGTGGTAGTAGCAATAGTAGTAGTAGTAGCAGTAGTAGTACTAGTAGTAGTGGTAATACACTTTGGCTGTTTACCTTCATATACTTTACTATATCTACTTTGTTAGTGTAGTAGTTGTGGTAGTAGTAGTTGTTGTATTAGGTGTTGTAGCAGTAGTTGTTAAAGTTGTAGTAGTTGTAGTAATAGCAGCAGCAGTAGTAGGACTAGTAGTAGTATTAAAATATGGCTGTGTACCTTCATATATGTTTAGTAGTTGTAGTAGTTGTAGTACTAGTAGTAGTAGTTGTAGTAGTAGTAGTAGTAGTAGTAGTAGTAGTAGTAGTAGTAGTAGTAGCAGTAGTAGTGGTATTAAAATATGGCTGTGTACCTTCATATACTTTACTATAGCTACTTCATTAGTATAGTAGTAGTAGTACGTGTAGTTGTAGTTGTTGTGTAGTAGTAGCCAGTAGTATAGTAGTACCAGTAGTAGTGGTATTAAACATTGGCTGTTTACCTTCATATACTTTACTATAATCGACTTCGTTAGTATAGTAGTAGTACTTGTAGTTGTAGTAGTAGCAATAGCAGTAGTAGTAATAGTACTAGTGGTATTAAAATGGCTGTGTACCTTCATATACTTTACTAAATCGACTTCGTTCGTTTAGTAGTAGTACTTGTAATTGTAGTTGTAGTTGTAGTAGTAGCAGTAGTAGTAGTAGTGGTATTAAAATGGCTGTCCTTTATATACTTTACTATATCGACTTGTTATTTAGTAGTAGTACTTGTAGTAGTTAGTAGTAGTAGTAGTAGTAGGTATTAGTGCTGTACCGTCATATACTTTACTATATCTACTTCATTAGAATAGTAGAAGTACTTGTAGTTGTAGTTATAGTTGTAGTAGTAGCAGTAGTAGTAGTAGTGGTATTAAAATATGGCTATGACTACCTTCATATACTTTACTATATGTACTTCATTAGTGTAGTAGTAGTAGTTGTGGTTGTAGTTGTTGTAGTAGTCATAGCAGCAGTAGTAGTACCAGTAGTAGTGGTATTAAAACATGGCTGTGTACCTTCATATACTTTACTATATCGACTTCGTTAGTATAGTAGTAGTACTTGTAGTTGTAGTAGTAGCAGTAAGTAGTAGTAGTAGTAGTAGTAGTAGTAGTAGTGGTATTAAAATGGCTGTGTACCTTCATATACTTTACTATATCGACTTCGTTAGTATAGTAGTAGTACTAGTAGTTGTAGTAGTAGTAGTAGATTAGTAGTTGTAGTATAATCTTTATATTCGTTTCGTTAGTAGAGTAGTAGACTGTGTAGTTTAGTAGAGCAGTAGTAAGTAGTGGTATTAAATGGCTGTGTACCTTCATATACTTTACTATATCGACTTCGTTAGTATAGTAGTAGTACTTGTAGTTGTAGTAGTAGCAGTAGTAGTAGTAGTGGTATTAAAATGGCTGTGTACCTTCATATACTTTACTATATCGACTTCGTTAGTATAGTAGTAGTACTTGTAGTTGTAGTAGTAGCAATAGCAGTAGTAGTAATAGTACTAGTGGTATTAAAATGGCTGTGTACCTTTACTGCTTTTACTTTTTTGATTTAGTTTTTTAATCAGATGAACAGAGGATGTGAAGTGCACAGGGACAGTTTCACGTTTAAAGGGGAGTGTTATATTTAAAGGGACGTGACACCCCCCCCTCCCCCGTCCTCCGTCCCTGCCCTCCCTCTGTTCCTCCCCTCATCCCCCCGTCCCTCCGTCCCTCCGTCCTCCCCCCGTCCCTCTGTCGTCCCTCAGGCTCATAACCCCGTGTCAGGAGGACAAGACGACAGATTGTAGAGTCACGAGGTCAGGGCTGGTAATAAGAGACATGATGTGATGAGGGGACGGAGAGAGAGAAGAGAAGAGGAGAGAGGAGAGAGAGAAATAGACAGAGAGATGGAGATGTAGAGGGATAGATGGACGGAAGGATAGAAGAAAGGAAGGATTGGAGTATGGAAGAAAGGATGGGAGGAAGAAAAGAATGATGGATGGAAGGAAGGAAGGAAGGATGGATGGAAAGATGGAAGTATGAAAGGAAGGAACAAAGGATGATGGATGGATGGATATAAGGATGAAAAGATAGAAGGAAGGAAGGATTGATGTATGGAAGGAAGGAAAAAAGGTTGGATGGATGGAAGGAGGGATGGGAAGATGGAAGAAGGGAAAGAAGGAAGGAAGGATAGAATGGAAGAGAGGAAGGCTAGATGGATGAAAGGATGGAAAGATGGAAGGAATGATGGAAGGAAGGAAGGAAGGAAGGAAGGAAAGAAGGATTGAAGTGTGGAAGAAAGGATGGAAGGAAGGAGAAAGGGATGGATGGAAAAATAGAAGGTAGGATGGAAGGAAGATAGAAAGATGAAAGGAAGGATGGATAGATGAAAGGAAGCATGGATGGATGGATCGATGGAAAGATGGACAGAAGAATGGAAGGATAGAAAGATGGAAGGATGGATGGAAAGATGGATGGATGGATGAAAGGAAAAAAGGTTGGATGGATGGAAGGAGGGATGGGAAGATGGAAGAAGGGAAAGAAGGAAGGAAGGATTGATGTATGGAAGGAAGGATGGAAGGAAGGAAAAATGGTTGGATGGATGGAAGGAGGGATGGGAAGATGGAAGAAGGGAAAGAAGGAAGGAAGGATAGAAGGAAGAGAGGAAGGCTAGATGGATGAAAGGATGGAAAGATGGAAGGAATGATGGAAGGAAGGAAGGAAGGAAAGAAGGATTGAAGTGTGGAAGAAAGGATGGAAGGAAGGAGAAAAGGATGGATGGAAAAATAGAAGGTAGGATGGAAGGATAGGAAGGATGGAAGGAAAGATGGATAGCATGGAAGGAAGGATGGATGGATCGATGGAAAGATGGACAGAAGAATGGAAGGATAGAAAGGTGGAAGGATGGATGGATGAAAGGAAGGAAGAATAGTTGGATGGAAGGAAGAACAGATGGATGGAGGGAAGGATAGATGGATGGAGGAGTAGGGAAGAAGAGAGGAAGAAAGACAGATAGAGGGACAGAGAAATATAGATGGCAGATGGATGAATAGACAGATGGAAGGATGGATGAAAGGATGGAAATATGGAAGGAAGGAAGGAACGAATGAAGGCTGGATGGATGGATGGTTGGAAGATAGAAGGAAGGATTGAAGGAAGGAGAGAAGGACGGATGGACGGATGGAAGGAAGGAAGTATAGATGGAAGGAAGGACAGAAGAGTGGAAAGCTAGATGGATGAAAGGATGGAAAGATAGAAGGAAGAATAGTTGGTGGAGGGAACGATAGATGGATGGAGGGAAGGATGGATGGATGGATGGATAGATGGATGGAAGAATAGTTAGATAGTTGGATGGAGGGAGAGAGCAGGGAAGAAGAGCGGAAGAAAGATAGATAAAGGGAAAGAGAAAAACATAGATGGGTAGATGGATGAATAGACACATGGAAGGAGGGATGGAAGGAGAAATGGAAGGATGGAAAGATGGAAAGATGGTTGAATGGATGGATAGAAGGAAGTATAGATGGATGGAGGAGCAGGGAAGAAGAGAGGAAGAAAGATTGATAGAGAGATGAATAGATAGATAGAGGACAGATTTATTTATTTTTTGCTTCACAGTCACATTCTTACATTCAGGAGGCCCGTCTCTTCACAGATCTGACTTGCGATCGAGCTTGTCTCCATGGAAATACTGTCCATTTAAAGCAGGGGTGGGCAAACTACGGCCCGGGGGCCATATGCGGCCCTTTAAACCTATTAATCCGGCCCGCCGAACTGGAATAAATTACAATAATAAACCTTGTTGATGTTTTATTTGTCATGCATTTCCAGCGTTTCCCAGTAGATGGCGCACTATATATACATTGAGTTGCGGCGTATTATGTTGGCCGCAATGCTTTATGGGAAAGTGTTCTTACAGGAGTTATTCAGACCATGAGTGAAGTAGTTGGTGCTGAAGATATAAGACTGCACTGCTTCCATTTTGAATTGGTAATAATCAATCTAGGGATCCTGTGGTCTCTGAGTTGTAATTGTTAATGTGAACAACATTTTGGAGGCAGGTTTTGTCACACTCACAGGTGTGTGTCTGTGGTTGTTTGGTTTGAGCTTTGATTTTGAGCAGTCACCAGTCATATTTTAAAACGGTGAACTCACGATATACATTCACTTGTGGTGTGCAGTGGAACAGGTGTCAACAGTTTTATGTGTTCTGAATCTTTCACAGCAGTGATGAAACGTGTAGCGCGTCTGAAGTCCTAGATAAATGTGAATAAGAACGTAATGAATCTGAGCTCTTAACACGTTATGTCCTGTCTTCTGTCCGGGCCCTTCAGTCAAACTTTAGGACCCTATGTAGCCCGCGAGCCAGAAAGTTTGCCCACCCCTGATTTAAAGCCACACTTTGGGACATTCCGGACCGTTTCCTGATTCCACCCTCCTGGAAAACAGGCGCGCGGCGAAGCTTTAAAGTGGGCACACGGGACACAGACGCCTGGAGCAGTAATGGCCCGAACGTGCGAGAGACAGAGATACAGCACCATCAGGCTCTCCGCGGGGGGTAAGGAGGGAGACGAGGAGGACAGAAGGATGGGCCAAAGTGACAGGTCCGCGGGGCAGAAGGGAGGAGGAGTGGAGGAGTGGAGGAAGAGGAGGAGGGGAGGAGGGTCATAGCTCTCTGCTGTCTGTCACCGGGACAAGAGCAGGACTGAAAACAGCAGGTCATCCCAACGTGTGCAGACTAACAATACACCTGGAGAGAGAGAAAGAGAGAGGGAGAGAGGGATGTGTGAAGGAGAGAGAGAGAGAAAAGGAGAAAGAGATAGGAGGGACGGGGAGAGAGAAATAAGAAAGAAATTGATTTATACAGAACTGGGAGAAGCGAAAAAGGGGAGGGGGGACTATGGGGAAAAGAGAGAGATAGACAGCCAAGAAAGAGGGATGGAGAGAGCGGGAGAGGTGGAGGGAGAAAACAGAAACACAGAGAGAGAGTGAGTGGAGTGGCCTGGGGAGTCAGAAGAAGGGATGAAGAGAGAGAGGAAGGGGCCAAGGACATCCAAAGTTCAAACCCGCCGAACAGACGCGCTGCTGGGGGGGGCGGGACGTTCGGGGGCGGTTCTGTCCGCTGATTGGCGCGTCGACGCGGGCTCCGATTGGTCCCTCTGCTCGGCGGCCGGAGCGGGTGAGGATACCTGGAGAGGAAAAGGATTTGCACGGATCACAGGAGAAAGAGAACGCAGGAAGAGAGAGGAGAAAGCGAGGTGGGAGGAGCTGCACACAGAAGGACATGCAGCTCTGCGCTATATTTAAACTCCAAAGCATCTGGGTGTCACTGAACACGCTGTTACTGCACCTTTGCTCAGAGTTAGAAATAACATTGTGATGTGCAGGATTCATTTAGCAAAAAGTATTACCCCAGATGCCCTTCCTGACACCATCCAACCTGGGATTAAGTTAGAAACATCTGAAGGTTTTTGAAGAAGAAGCTGTTTCAAACATCATTTATACCAGGAATGTCCAAACTATGGCCCGGGGACCAAAAGTAGTTCTTTTTACTGCTCATTTATGTCTACTAACTTAACTATTTTGACATGGTACAGACTTTACTAAACTTAACTCAAGCCTTATTAAAGGTGTGGTGCAACATTTTGAAAAATTCACTACCGTCTGTGGGCCTAAGTTTCAATATGTGGCCTTCAGTGAAAAAAGTTTGGACAACCCTGAGTTATACCATTGAAGTGCATTGTGTGTTCCCCAGTGTAGTGGTCCAGACAGACAGACAAGGTATAAAAATAAGTTTAAATTTAATAAAGTAAAAGAATATACATATGTAACAAAAGCTCAAATTAGGTAAATCAACAAACAAAAAGTCAGGCCCTTCTGTGGTAACTTAAAGGTTGTATGTAGGATTTTTTTTTTTTCAGTTTCAAATTGTCAATGAAAGTTTAAAATACCATTACAGAGCTGCAGCAGCTTTGTAATTATGATGACCAAAAAAAAAAGAATGAAAATCTATGAACTGTGGACTTAGTGAGGCCAGACAAACATCAGCCAATAGAAAACAAGGTTGCCTCATTTTCTATTGGCTGTTAGGTTGTCAATCAAACTCTCTACATTTCTAGGGTAACTATGCAGCGGTTCTTAGAGGCTTTTTCTACTTGTAGCTTCCTCGCAGTTCGCACAAAGTTTGTTGCGATGCCGGACGAGAATCCACGACCAGTTCTCCACAAAAGAAAGTCCGTTTTTGAGGTCGCTGAAAGAAGAAAAGGAGGAGAAAAGGAGCAAAGACAAACTGAGGTGATTCTTGGAGATTCCTTTCAGCGATTGCGCGACTGAAGCAGACAAAGGGTCTAAAAACTGAGGTGTCGGTCTCCAAAAGATTTCTAGAGGAACATTTGAAAAAGGCTTGTCGCTGTATTTCTCTTTCCTTAAAAAATCCTCTATACAACCTTTAAATCAAACTGAAAAGAACAAAACTAACCCAACCAGACAACTAAACTAAAACTACTAAACTAGACCCAACTGAAGCTACTAACTTAATCAAAGTAACAAGAAGGCAAAAAAGTATAATACAGGAAATAATACACGATAATAAAGTGACCATAAACAAACTGGACAAACTAACTAAATTGTGCTTCTCCCTTTGTTTGGCGTAGATGCATAGATGGTCTCTGCCAAGGGTCGTCCATCTGGCCACGCAAACACAAAAAAGAACAAGTGTAAATGATAATTCAGACTTAGATTACCATGTTTTACTTATTTAAAATCATTATTTTTTTCAAAAAAATGACAGTGTGCTTTATGTATTAATTCTGGTTGTGGTACACAGTGCACCAAAAATCTATCAAAATGTTTTAGTATGACTTTGGTAAATTACGAAGCCACACCGGTTGATGAATTGTCGGAGCTGAAATCGTTCATGCAATTGAGCCATTGTGACTTTAAGTTTAATTTCTGTAAAACGTAAACAAATGTGCGCAAAGCTGCATCAAACACATTATTACTCAATGTAAATAACAAAATTTAATTATCCATCCACATTCACGTTCATAACACACATTCACCAAGTCAGGGAGGCAACGCCGGGCGAATTACATCACGATCAGCCAAAGGATCGTGAACGCCTGGACTAAGGATCAGTCTCAAGTGTCGTCCGTTTGTTTCGCTTAATGCACTTTACAATCCGGTGCTCCTTATGTATGAAAATAGACGAGAAAATTCAACATTACTGATATAGCGCCTTATAAACCGGTGCGCCTTATAGTCTGAAAAATACGGTAACTAAAACGTGTGCACCCAAATTAGAATATAAATCTAAATAAAGGAATTAAATTGAACTATGTGTGCTGTAATTAACTTAATGTAAATGAAATGAAATAACGCAAACACTGTGGAGCGGTGGCAGAAGTATCCACCACACCCAGTATTACGTTACATGGCATTACACTCATCTATCGCCATGACGACAAGCAGGTGGCGGGACCCTACCCCAGTGAAGTTACAGTTAAGTAAAAAAATGGACAAATGGCAAAAAGTGCGCCTCCATATCTTCACTATCTTTGCCCTGTGTATGTGCAGACCAGCTGGACTATAACAAAACTTTTAACATTAACGCCTACGCTCAGTCCTACTGCAAAACAAAAGGCTCTTATTTCCCAACACTAAATAGTAGTGGTACAATAGTAAATAGTAGCTCTTTTTATGTTGCTTGTGGTCTTATAATTCTGACTAAAGGCTGCCGCACACTACAGGATTTTCCGCTCTTAATTGATTTTTAAATGTGCGACAAAAAGTGCACATCACAGACACAAGGAGAATCTTACGAGACTTAAAATCTCCAATCACAAAGACCCCAGCGGGATGCGGACCACAGGCTACAAAACTCTGAGCGTGAACTGTTTCCTGTCTAGAGTAAAATGACTTCCTTTGGGGCTCTTAAGTTTTCAAAAGATCAGAACTCTGCCAAATCGCACACGAAAGACACGAAGTTGGGTCACACCTCCTTGAACCAGGGGAGAAGCAAATTGCAGCCAAAATCTAGTGTGTGGTGGCCTTTATATCAACATTATTCTAAAACTCTTAAAGTCCTATGACAGGTTAGACTACTCATTTAACTAAAACACAGTTAAGATATTTATATTTAAGATTTTATTAAAGTATATGATTTTTTTATTTTTTTTTCCCCATGTTAGCAATGTTTTAGAATTCAAATTTAACTTCCTGGTTAGAAATCATGACATCGCACTAAGGAGTTCCATATCACCCTACACATGGGTCCGGTCAAGTGGTAACGGAGGGAAACAGGGCCAGGTTTTTTACATTCAAATGTCTCTTATTCAGAAACTAGAGGAACTATTGAAATAAGTAAAGTATCAGAATGTAGGAAAGAGTTAACACTCCAACAAAGTAAAGTTAAACCTGTGATTTTCTTTCAAGTTGTTGACAAAAATTTTTAAAACTCATGTTGGTAACAGAGGGAATAAAATATGCAGCACTTTTTGGGCAATAAATAAAAACAGTGATAACTCTTGGTTCTCACTTACATATCCTTAACAAACTGGTTTGAATATTTGCTTCATATAGTTTTCTACCATATGGTACAAGATTAGGTTGAAAAACCTCTTACTTTTTGAGTAATGAGATTTTTTATTAAGAAAGGTCATGGAACGGAGGGAAAAGTAACGGAGGAAAAATTGTGCAAGCAAGTAGAAGGTGCATGATTTTGCATAATTTGTCGCTTTTTTCTTCCGAATACTTTAATATTACTTCAAAATGAAAGGAAACTATTTTCTATAGAATATGTCAGTCCTTCCAAGCAAATTTTTATCATTTTAAATACTTTTTTTTTTTTTTTTTAAATCATGTACCTTCATCAACAGTTCAGAGATCGAATAACACAAGATATGATGAAATACATCAATTTATTGACATGATTTGCAGGTACTTTGAAATTTGGGAAATAATTTTTGTTCCATGTTTCATACATGGTCTGTTTAAAACATATGTAACTTTAGAACCAAAAATGGTACAGAAAAAAGGTAAACAGTTTCATAAATTAGAGTACATATGTATCTGTTGAATACATTTTTATATCAGATGCATTAACTTGAATTTTTGGCCTTGCTGTTTACTTCTGCTTGACCGGGTCCCTATAGCAACCATGTAGTACACTCAGCCAAAAGTCCTCTAATGTACATGGAAATTATTATTGACTAATTCAAATACAACAAAACACCTTAAATATTGTAAAAACAAAACAAAGTGCAAACTGTGCCAAACTTTTGGTTAGAACTCTCCAGTATGACGTCATCAGTGATTTAGAAATCTCTGCTTCTTGTCACTTTCAACAAATTTTTCAACTTTTCTTCACAAATTGCTTCTTGATTGGTGTAAAACTATACTATATATTTATAATCGGTATTGTCCCATCAAATTAAGTCAAAATTTGAAAATCATTAAGCGCTGTCGTAAGCACTTTAAGAATATTTAGTCTTGTTTACATGATTATTTGTTCAAACTAAACTGCATTCATCAATTCTTAAAGAGGGTCTTTTTTACTTTTAGTTTCACTTTCTCTTTCTCCCATCCACTTGCTCTCTACACAAAGTCACTCCCCCTGCAGAACTCTATCATAACAAAATCAGCATGCATCTTGCTATTGAAACTGTTGCACAGGTTTATCAAGTTGTTGTGTAGTTTTCTATTATGTTTTTGTATATTTATGGAGAATTGTCGCGTGGAAGGGTTTGAAAAGGGCTCTGGAAAGATCGCTAAATGACTCAAACATGACATTTAAAACCTCTTCAGGCCTCTTTTTGATGAAAGAACAACATTATAACATGGTAAAAAGCAAAAATCAGCATAATACCCCCTCTTTTTGTCCTTTTGTCCTTATTATAGATCTGTTTTTCCACCAAACCGTAACATCAAAACATCATCGAATCACGTTCAATCACAAATAACAGCATAACAACACCGAGAATCAATAGACAATCGCTAATAGCATCTCCTTCCGTCGTCGTGCATAGAGACGCCATATGAAGTAGCCCTCCAGTGTCCACGTCTCTCATTGGCTGCTCGGTTTGATAATACTCTCTGCTTCTGGAACCCGCGGAGATAAAAGATCCACAATGTCCCCAAACACCTCCACCCGCCGCTGCCCAGTCGCCTCGCTCTCCTTTAATACGGGCTGCACACGGAGGCGACCGCAGACCCCAAAACGGCCGGATCACGCGCTTTGTCATTCCAGTCAGAGCCGGCAGACAAATAGGAAAATAACGGGAATCTTGGATATGAAAGGAACAGCGCTGGGAGCTAGTGGGAGATATTGTGTATGTAATATGAGGATATAATGTCCGTGTACGCTGTGTTCTTGCCCTGCTTTCCTCTCGCAGTAACATCGGATCCGTTTCCTATCATTTCCGAAAGACCACACGAGTCGCTTTGTTTGCCTCGCGCTCGTCTTTGCCAGTCTTTCCTCGTCGTTCGGAGTCGCACCGAACCGAGCTCCGCCGTCGTGGCGCCTAGTGTCAACAAACATTTTTCATCTTTTGTTTTGTTCTGCATACATTTGCGCTTTATGCTCCGCGTTTTATTGCGGCGTTTGTTCTCTTGGCAAATCTTTCCGTTGTTTTTCCGAGGTCAAACAAAAGGCAGTGTGGTGGGTTCATAAACTTTCATGTTTCAGCTACTAAATGTGTGTAATTTACAAGCAAGAAGCAGTTCAGTTTTATTGCTCTTGTGCCATAATGTTTAGCCGTTTGGTTGTAAAGCATTTGCAGTATCTATAACTATAACTGTACTGCACTATGAATGAATTAATTGTGCCTTAAAGGGCCCATTTTACGCTATTTTCATATTTTTCTGATCTATGTTGTAATATTGTTTCCTCACCACAAACATGTAGTTTTGTTTTGTTTCATTCACACAAGTTTAACTCACAAACCCTGCATATTTAGACCGAAAACACTCTGTTCTACCTTGTGATGTCATATGGCAGGGGTCTCCAACGTTTTTCCTCCAGTGAGTGACCTTTACAAAAAGAAAATGCCAAAGAGCTACAACTTTTAGAGGTCATAAGAAATTTAGCATTGGACACCCTTTGATTTGGAACAGTTAAATACCTATAAAACATAAACTTTTATCCATTTATAAGTGTACAGTTAAGTTAATTATCAAAATTATATATTTTTACAATAGTTCATAGGGATGTAACAATAACCGAAATCACAATATATTAAATTACAAGTCACTTTGCTTAAATTAAGAGTTATAGCTAAAAAAAAAACACAGAGGGAACTATATAGACCAGGATCCTTTGCTCCATTTCAGTGTAGACAACAAGAAGAAATAACAGTTCTAAGCACTTTTAAGTCTTAGCTCTTTGGATTAAGTCTTGTCAGAGTCTTTAAGAGGAAAAAATCGCATATTTTCTTAACCACTTTTTTTAACCTATGCAAAATATCGCAATAAATATCGTACCGTGAGATGTATATCGTGAAAATATCGTACCGAGAGATTTGGATATTGTTACGTCCCTATTTGTGAGCCTCCCCATCATTCCCACAATATCGCAATAAATATCGTACCGTGAGATTCATACCTTTACGATATCGTATCGTGAGACTTGGATATCGTTACACCCCTCGTAGTTCATCAACTTTGAGTCGTTCAGCACAATATGAGTAATTCAGAAATCCCTTGGTGAGCTACTTGGAAGGGGATGAAGAGCTACTAGTTACTCCGAAGCTACAGGTTGGAGACCCCTGTCATATGGTAATACAGGAAGTGCTCCACTGTGTTGTTCTTTCGTCTTAACTCTGCTCTATCTGGACGTCTGGTTTACTTTTCACCTTCTTATATCACCAAAAAGTGATGGTTTGTGAAAAATCAGCTTCATTCTAAAGCCCAGTACCTGTAACTTTTACTGATACTTACGGGTTAAATGAGGTGAAATTGATTAAATAGTGAAAATATGATGACTAATGTACAGATGTTGTAGCTACAAAACAGTTACATTTCTCACGCCAATGTAATAAACGCACCAAAAAACTTTACACTCCACAGACCTTTGGATAGTTTCAGCCCTGGAATTGCCAATTTCTACTGAACTGAACTTAAAAGTAGATATTAACTTAAAAACTACCACTGCATGACATCACATCTGTCTTGAACTGCACTGTACTGCACACTAGTGTTTTTATCTTAATTTATTTATTTATGGTTATAGTAGTGGTTAGAGTTGATGTTATTTGTTGGGTCTGTGCACTTAAATGTTTGTCTTGTCCAAGCGTGAGACGGAGAGAAACGTAATTTCGATTCCTTTGTGTGTCTAGTACGTGTGAAGAAACTGACAGTAAAGCTGACTTTGAACTTTGAACATTGAGCTTTGGAGGTGTAGACAGACTAATAATAAAAAGGTGACTCAAAAATGTGTGAATGAAGAAATGCACAACTCCACGTGCGTTTTTTTTACACCTTCAAAGCTCAAGCTGCTCTTTTCCATCAAACTGTAATGTCATGAAGCTGTAGTTTTCAAGTTAACAGCTCCTTTTGCCTTTTAATTCAGTGGGGATTGGCGATTCCGAGGCTGAAATGATCCAGATGATTCTAGTGAAGGTGTGTGGATTTTAGACACACACTGGAGCACTTCCTGTATTACTACATGACAGAGGTGGGGACTTGCAAGTCGTGACTTGGACTCGAGTCAGACTGGAGTCACTATTTTTAGGACTTGAGACTTGACTTGATAAAATGGACTAAGACTTGGGACTCAACTTGGACTTCAAGGTCACTGACTTGGGACTTGATTCGGGACTTGAGGCCTGTGACTTGAGAAGACTTGAAATCTGAATTCTTTCTATTCTAAGATCTTGTCAAGACATTTAAAAAGGGAACATTTACATTTCTACAGCTCTATATACTCTATAACAGACATGTCAAACTCAGGCCCGGAGACCAAATTTGGCCCACGATACAATTATATTTGGCCCGCGAGATCATATCAGATATGTATTAGAGCCGGCCTGTCCGCTACAGATAGGATATAGAGACATTATTTATTTAAAATTGTGTCATTATTTTATATTATGCTTGTTCTGGATGTCAATGATTAAACATTTATTTTAATAAGATCTCGAAAGAAGATGCAGATGTTTTTGAAATAAATATTTAATTTGGCCCACGACTTAGTCCCAGTTTTAAATTTTGACCCTCTGTGAATTTGAGTTTGACACCCCTGCTATATAAATACTCATATGCAGATATACTATGATTTTTTAAGTACAATTTGTCTTAAAAGTCGTATAACTTGCAAAAATCTAAGCTATATTTGTTTCTTTTGGTTTAAAGACTTGAAATGACGTGAAGCTCAAAGCAGACGACTCGGACATGACTTGGACTTATGGGCCCGTGACTCGAGACTCGACTTGGACTTGTCTGAATTTGATTTGACTCGAGCTTGAGACTTGCAAAACAACAACTTGGTCTCACCTCGGCTACATGACAATCGCAAGCTGGAACGGGGTGTTTTTTTGTTTGAAGAAGAAGAATTCAGTGCTTTGTGTGAATGAAACGAAACACAACTCTGGGTATGTTTTTTGACGTGGAAACAGCATTAAAACATAGCTGAGAAAATAGCGTGTTATGGGCCCTTAAAGCTCGTGAAGGGGCCTTGGGCTGTTGATACCGCGCCGAGATTCTCAGTGTGCCTCTCTTCAGTCGCTTATAGACCTCAACCCTCAAACCAAAACATAAATAAAACAAAATTGATTCTGAAAAATATCGAAGCCAGCACCAGAGAGGCAATTTCGCTCTCCAAATTTCACATTCTTTCCTCAAGTTTCTCTTATTTTCTCATTTTAACTTTGGTCCATCTGCACAGTCACTCCACTCTCGGTCCCAGTGGGGTGTGAGTGGACACCATACTCCCAGCAGCACTTCAAAACACACACTGTCCAATGG
The DNA here is from genome assembly GCF_026225935.1 of Boleophthalmus pectinirostris. Taxonomy (NCBI): domain Eukaryota; kingdom Metazoa; phylum Chordata; class Actinopteri; order Gobiiformes; family Gobiidae; genus Boleophthalmus; species Boleophthalmus pectinirostris. The sequence goes on from NW_026571175.1 coordinate 27,951,250, forward strand.
GAACGTGCTCATTGTCCATCTGAGGTTCTTTCTTTACAAAAACTGCAATCCTTTAGAGGCAACGATCGATTATTTTTTTCAGTTTTTTTTTTCCCACAGGACTTCATTCACTGGACTTCTCTTGAGTTTTGACAGTGCGCTGTTATTTGTGATGGACTATATTTTGGCAGCAGCTATGACCCGTCTATTGATTTCTTTCGGGCTTTTACAAACTAACTGAAGATGTTACAACAAAGACGGGGCACAGAACTCGGGATAAACTTATAACTCGATTCGGTCTCGTGTTGTTACATATTACGTGTTAGAGTGGGACGGCGTTTCGGTGTTTCTGAAGTGGACAATTGCAACTTTCTGTACACTGGAAACTAGGGTTGACTAAAGTATCGAAAAGCAGATATTAAAACTTGAAACTAGATACTCATTTCAGCAGGCGTTGATATCAAAAAAAGTCACATTCTCAGGACAGAAATATGTTTAGAATGATTTTGACCACATAAACTAGTATACGGCCATGGACCACGATGGAACCTACCTGGACTAGGGATGGGCATTCGATGAAATTTTCTTAATCGATCGTCGGAAGAATTAACAATCGATTATCGATTAATCATTAACATTTTTATATTAAAATGATCATCATTATTATTACTATCTGCACTACTAATCTGCACAAATAAATTCAACTTTACGACATATAAACCGTAACGACTCTAGAGCCACATCAGCCCGTTTGACATTATAATGTGTTTAATTCAGTTTTGTTCAACTCTCACAGAAACGAAACTTAAAACTGCATCGCTAATTTGCATAAACTAAGCGAAGATAAAACTACAGCTCTTGTGTCGCTGATGCGGTCAACTTCTGTTGGATTAAAAGACACGACTCAGGTGAATACAGGTTAGTGTGACCAGATTTGCGTTTGTCAAAACCAGGACACCGTTACGGGGGGAGGGAGTGGGGGACTCGTCATCGACATTGCGCGACTCTCACCTGGTAAAACTTTTTCCCACTGGACACTGAAACATATGTGCTGCTTTATACACTGTGCACATGGACTCACACTTGTCCCGAACGCAACGGAAAACGTGGAATTTCTTGTACAAATCATCGTTAAATACGCATTTGTGCTTCGGTACATTGCAGACTGACCCACTGTTTGTGTCTCGCTCCTTCTGAGTGTAGAGACACATGTACAGACCTGTTTGGTCACCGTACACACAGCAACCTACATTCGGTTTGTCGATTAAAATTAACGTAATCGATGAAATTCTTAATGATCAATCATCGATTAATCAATTAATCATGCCCATCCCTAACCTGGACCACTGAGGATTACACAGATATAAGACCACATGGGAATAGAAAAGAAAGTTCTATTGAAGAATAGAAAGTTTAATGTTGAATATCACATTCTATTGTCTAAAGAAAGAGTATTTGTTATTATCCTTGTTGCATCGGAATCTAAAACAAAAGAGGACTGTTGTGCAAAAAAATATGTATCTCTTGATGATAAATAATGAATCCATTTGCAAAGCCCGATGAGTTTTTGGAATATAGACCAAGGTTTATTCAACAGCCTCTTCCTCTGCAGCATGTCCCTGCTCCAGTCTTCCAGAGTCTCTGCCCAAGTATCTGCCCCAGAGCATTTGAGCTTTGAGTATTTATACAGAAATACAAGTTACATACATATCAAAGCAGACTGACTTTGGTTTCAGAGGTTGGTGCTGAATTAACATACGGTTGAGGACAGGTAAATCAACAAAGGGCTTCCTGAAGGAGGAGACAGTTGTGTTTGATGAACATTTACACATGTTAATGACTGGTCTGGGTTTCAGGTAGAAATCACATTCATTTACACATAGACAGATTGAAAGAAATCTTTCCACGATCTAAATTTCTATCAGAGTACACATCCAATTTCCCTCCTGTTTCGGTACAGTTGAATGCCTCTCGTCTGTGCTTAATGTAAATCGATTACATGAAGTATTTATCCCAGTGCATATCGACTTTTCCAGATGTGTTACTGGAGTCTTTAACCTTCGTAGTTCCCAAGCAAACTGCATAAAGAAGTGGATTGTAGAAGGGAATATAACGTTACTCTACCGTTCATCTATAGTCAAATGAAGCTCATCGAGGCTTGCAGTTATAGGGTCAAATTTGGAGTTGAGTTTCAGTAGAACAAGAATTGACAAAAACTCCAGGATCATATAGAGCAGGTTAATACGAATATTTTAGGGTACACTCACATGCAGACCGAACCGGGCCACAATCCAATGACGTCATCACACAGCATTGTTTGTTTACATGTACTAACTCTTTTAGCAGGGAAAAAAAGTCCAGCGGCAGAAATATGTCTTAAATAGTGAGGCTGACGTGATGTAAAAACAGGTCGGAGCAGTGATGATAGAGAGACAAGAGGCAGCTGTCACAGTCCTTATTGAAGGTGAGTGTGGGTTTGCCGTGAGTTTTGGAGCATTTTTTTTCACCGTTTTTCTCTTATGAGTAGCATCACTTCACCTAATAGGGCTCGTACGATAAAGTCGTGTGTGTGAGTGAGTGAACATGAGCAACCGTGCTGTGCTTTGGCCCATCTCCTCCAACTGGGCCAAAGTCCCAATCGTGCTGCGCCTGAGCACGATTCGATTACGCTCACACTGGACAAACGTACCGCGCTTTAGGGACGATCCATGTTTGGGCAAGGTTCTAAAGTCCTAGAGTGAGTGCAGCCTTAAATAAAGAGTCTGACAGAAGCAGATGTTTTTTTTCAATGTGAAGTGAACAGTGTTGGGAAGGTGACTTTTAAAATGTATTCCCCTACAGATTACAGATTACACACACCAAAATGTAGTTTGTAACGTAATCCATAAAATTACTTAAAGTGAGTAATGTAATCTGAATACTTTGGATTACTTGATTTACTGTAGAGCAGAAAAGACAAGGGTATTATAACATTTTATTTTATTTTTTGCTAAAAGACAATAAAAAGCCCAGTCTTTACTTCACCAAATAAAAAATATCATTGATAGAAGACGAGGAGACACGGTCCACGCAGCATGATTTATTCCTGTTAAATCCTGTTTGAGACCTAGTTTAGACCTGGTTTTAGTCCTGGTTTAGTCCTGGTTGAGACCTGGTTTGGACCTGGTTTAGACCTGGTTTAGTCCTGCTGTGGTCCTGGTTTAAACCTAGTTTAGACCTGGTTTTAGACCTGGTTTTAGACCTGGTTTTAGACCTGGTTTGGACCTGGTTTGGACCTGGTTTAGTCCTTGTTTTTAGACCTGGTGTGGACCTGGTTAGTTTTAGACCTGATTTAGTCCTGGTTTAGACCTGGTTTAGTCCTGGTTTAGACCTGGTTTAGACCTGGTTTAGAGCCTGGTTTAAGACCTGGTTTAGACCTGGTTTAGTCCTGGTTTAGACCTGGTTTAGACTCCTGCCTGGTTTAGACCTGGTTTAGACCTGGTTTAGTCCTGGTTTAGAGACCTGGTTTAGGGTTTAGACCTGGTTTAGACCTGGGTTTAGTCCTGGTTTAGCCTGGTTTAGACCTGGTTTAGACCTGGTTTAATCCTGGTTTAGTCCTGGTTTTAGACCTGGTTTAGTCCTGGTTTAGACCTGGTTTAGACCTCCTGGTTTAGACCTGGTTTTAGACTTGGTTTAGACCTGGTTTAGTCCTGGTTTAGTCCTGGTTTAGTCCTGGTTTAAGACCTGGTTTTAGTCCTGGTTTAGGGTTTAGACCTGGTTTAGTCCTGGTTTAGACCTGGTTTAGACCTGGTTTAGACCTGGTTTTAGACTTGGTTTAGTGTCCAGCAATGAGTGGAATTACCGAAAAAAAAAAAAAAAAAGTGAAAGTGATGGGGAAAGTGATTTAATTCATCCAAGTAACTGTAATCCAATTACCACTCACTGACACTGTAACTGTAACCGAATGCAGTTACTCATAATTTGTACTCTGATTACATAACTCTGGTACATGTAATCTGTTACTCCTCAACACCGGAAGTGAATCAGACCCAGAGTCGATGGAGCACATTTACCATTTGGAAGGCGGCGGCTTGCGGGTTCCCTACGTCCATACAGTCCCACGTTTACATTCAGATAAATCAGTTTAAATTGGACTAGGACAGTTATCCAGTTTTCTGTCTCTGCGTCTGTGTGTCTGTGTGTCTCTGTGTCGTGTTGAGTAAATGGACAGTTTAATCCCCCCGTGTGGACTCCAGCTGTGAACACTCATAAACTCTAATGAAGCCTCTGCCTACTGGATCTGTCAGCTAATTGTTTCTGTATACCTGTGCTGTCAGCTGTCAGGAAGAAGGGAGGACGGGGAGAGGAGAGGAGAGGAGAGAGGAGAAGGAAGAGGAGACGAGGAAGGACAAGGAGAGAGAGAGAAGGAAGAGGAGACGAGGAAGGACAAGGAGAGAGAGAGAAGGAAGAGGAGGGAAGTTAGGAGACGGGGGAAAGAGTGTAGGAGAGGAGAGAGGAAAGGAAGAGGAGTCAAGGAAGGACAAGGGGACAGAGTGAGAAAGAAGGAAGAGGAGCGAAGTTAGGAGAGGGGGAAAGAGCGTAGGAAAGAGAGAGAGAGGACAGGGTGAGGGGAGGAGAGAGGGAAGGAGACAAGGAGACGGACGAGGAATGAAAGGAGGAGATGGGAGGATAGGAGGTAGGAGAGGGGAGGGAGAAGAGGAGTCAAGGAAGGACAAGGGGAGAGAGTGAGAGAAGGAAGAGGAGCAAAGTTAGGAGAGGGGGAAAGAGTGTAGGAAAGAGAGAGAGAGGACAAGGTGAGGGGAGGGGAGAGGAAAGGAGACAAGGAGACGGACAAGAGCTGAGAGGAGGAGATGGGAAGATAGGGGGTAGAAGAGAGGGAAGGAAGAGGAGTCAAGGAAGGACAAGGAGAAAGAAAGAGAGAAGAGAAAGGGGGAAAGAGGTAGGAGAGGAAGAATGAGAAGAAGGAAGAGGAGTGAAGTTAGGAGACGGGGAAAGAGTGTAGGGAAGGAAAGAGGAAAGGAAGAGGAGTCAAGGAAGGACAAGGAGAGAGAGTGAGAGAAGGAAGATGAGCAAAGTTAGGAGACGGAGAAAAGAGCGTAGGAGAGGAAGAATGAGAGAAGGAAGAGTAGCGAAGTTAGGAGAAGGGGACAGAGTGTAGGAGAGGAAGAGAGAGGACAAGGTAAGGGGAGGAGAGAGGGAAGGAGACAAGGAGACGGACGAGGAATGAAAGGAGGAGATGGGAGGATAGGAAGTAGGAGAGGGGAGGGAGAAGAGGAGTCAAGGAAGGACAAGGAGAGAGAGAGAAGGAAGAGGAGGGAAGTTAGGAGAGGAGAAAAGAGTGTAGGAAAGAGAGAGAGAGGACAGGGTGAGGGGAGGAGATAGGGAAGGAGACAAGGAGACGGACGAGGAATGAAAGGAGGAGATGGGAGGATAGGAGGTAGGAGAGGGGAGGGAGAAGAGGAGTCAAGGAAGGACAAGGGGAAGAGAGAGAGTAGGAAGACGAGCGAAGTTAGGAGGCGGGGAAAAGAGCGTAGGAGAGGAAGAGAGAGGGAAGGAGACAAGGCTCAAAGGAGGAGATGGGAGGATAGGGTAAAGGAGAGAGGCAGAAAATTAGCAGAAAGAGGAGAGGAAAAGGAAGGAGAGGTGAAGACGAAGGAAAAAGACAACAGCGAAGACAGGGAGGGTAAGGGTCACAGAAAAGGTGAAGAGCGTTGAAGGGAGGTGAGAAAGAGAGTGGAGGAAGGAGATGGAAAGAGGAGAGAAGGAAGGCAGGAAGAAGGAGGAATAGGAGGAGAACGAAAAAGAGAGAGGGAGAGGAGAGTTCAGGAGGAAATAGAGGATAGAGAAGAAGAGAAAAGGAAGGACAGGAGAGAGTTTGAGAAAAGGAGAGCACAAAGAAGAGCAGTGTAGGTGTGTGTGTTCCTGTGTTCTCGATAAGTCGGTAAAGCGGCGGTTCAGGGTGGGTCCTGTGGGAGGACGGCTCACACCATCTCTGCCTAATGGAGATTATGAGCTCCCGAACACAGCGGGGGCCCGTCTCCGAGTCTCCGCTCTGATCCAAACACATCTGTTCCATCACACATCACAGGTTTTCCCTCCAAGACGCTCGTTCATTACAGGACAAGCATCAAGTCGGGAAATCTGCTCGAGAAGTTCAGCCGAAGGACATCAGCCCGTCAAAACACAGCAAGGTTTTCAACGACCATGATTAGATCTTAGAGTAAAAGTATGGGGCAAAATGGGCTTTTTAGTTTAGGCCTAGTTTAGACCAGGAATAGAGACCTGTTTTAGACCTAGTTTAGACTTGATTTGGACCTGGTTTAGACCTGAAATAGTCCTGTTTTAAGACCTGCTTTAGACCTGGTTTTTTAGACCTGGATGGTTAGACCTGGTTTAGACCTGAACCTGAGAAACCTGTTTTAGACCTGCCTGTTTAGACCTGACCTGTTTTAGACCTGGTTTAGACCTGTTTTAGACCTGGTTTAGACCTGTTTTAGACCTGGTTTAGACCTGGTTTAGACCTGGTTTAGACCTGACCTTTTTAGAAGACCTGCTTTAGACCTGTTTTTTTTAGACCTGGTTTAGACCTGTTTTAGACCTGGACCTGGTTTTAGACCTGGACCTTTTAGACCTGCCTTTTAGACCTGGTTTAGACCTGCTTTAAGACCTGGTTTAGACCTGGTTTAGACCTGGTTTTTTTTAGACCTGTTTTAAGACCTGCTTTAGACCTGTTTTAAGACCTGTTTAGACCTGCCTGACCTTTTTAGACCTGGTTTAGACCTGTTTAGAAAGACCTGCTTTAACCTGTTTTAGACCTGGTTTAGACCTGTTTTAAGACCTGTTTAGACCTGTTTAGACCTGTTTTAGACCTGGTTTAGACCTGGTTTTAGACCCTGGTTTAGACCTGGTTTAGACCTGAAATAGTCTTGTTTTAGACCTGGTTTAGACCTGTTTTAAGACCTGGTTTAGACCTGGTTTTAGACCTGGTTTAGACCTGTTTTAAGACCTGGTTTAGACCTGGTTTAGACCTGGTTTAGACCTGGTTTAGACCTGACCTGTTTAGACCTGGTTTTAGACCTGTTTTAACCTGACCTGGTTTAGACCTGGTTTAGACCTGATTTAGACCTGGTTTAGACCTGCTAAGACCTGGTTTTAGACCTGGTTTAGACCTGTTTTAACCTGTTTTACCTGGTTTAGACCTGGTTTAGACCTGGTTTTAGACCTGTTTAGACCTGTTTTAAGACCTGGTTTAGACCTGGTTTAGACCTGGTTTTTTAGACCTGACCTGGTTTAGACCTGTTTTAGACCTGGTTTAGACCTGTTTAGACCTGGTTTAGAACCTGTTTTAAGTTTAGACCTGGTTTAGACCTGGTTTAGACCTGGTTTAGACCTGTTTTAGACCTGGTTTAGACCTGTTTTAAGACCTGGTTTAGCCCTGGTTTAGACCTGGTTTAGACCTGGTGTTATTTAGACTTTAATACCATGATATTACAGCGCTGTAAACTGAAGTGCAACTGAATCAAATTTCATGTGAAAGAGTGTTATTGTTTTGAGTTTGTTAAAAGTGAAATTATCTTTTTAGAATACGCATTTTCCCACAAATTCAGCAATTTTGTTTTGTCTTTTTTTTTTTTTCACCAGATTGGACTGATATTGTTAGACTTTCGAGATACTGTTATAATTCGTCTTTGTACTTTTAATTGAGCCACAATACTTCGCACTGATGTCACGCGTTTTTATTTATTTATTTATTTATTTTTGAATAGTCTGAAACTCAAGAATAAATACAAAACGGATTTTAATTGCGCGATTTCAGGAGCCTGTGAACAATACAAGCTTAGGTGTTTGATTATTTGCAGTCGGTTCTTTCTCGTCAAATTGTTCCGAAGCTCAGATTTCGGTGTGACTCGAGTAACGGAGCTTCAGACAGAGCAGTGCCCGCAGTTAGCGTCGCGTCCTCAGATAATGTCGATGGAATAATGAACTCTGAGCGCGTACATGGCTGGTTCTGGCAGACAGCGCTGTAATTAGACCTGAGTACACTGAGATCACAGCAGAGTCATATTGGACAGAGGAGCGCTTGTTAAAATGGACCCATGGAGCTTTTCAAATCAATCCAACCAAGTCCGGTCCACATCCTCGTCTACGTCGGACCAGACCGGACCGGAACTGAACACACCTGACCTGAGCTGCTCTCTCGTGAGTCACTGGGTCATTTTATCACAAGAACAGAAACTCATTTAAATACAATTCTGCATGTGTAAGACAGCAGCTGTCACTCACTTTGTCTGTCATCATATCTGATACGTGCTTGTTTTTATGAGATCTTGAATAGTTAGATGTTGAATAGTCCTGGTTTAGATTTGGTTTAGAGCTGAAACAGTCCTGGTTTAGTCCTAGTGTAGACCTGGTTTAGATCTGGTTTGGACCTGGTTTAAACCTAGATTAGACCTAGTTTAGAGCTAGTTTAGACCTAGAATAGTCTTGATTTACACTTGGTTTAGACCTGGTTTAGACCTGGAATAATCCTGGTTTAGACCTGGTTTAGACCTGGTTTCGACCTGGTTTAGGCTTGGTTTAGACTTAGTTTAGACCTGGATTAGACTTGGTTTAGACCTGGATTAGTCCTGGTTTAGACCTGGTTTAGACCTAATTAAGACCTGGAATAGTCTTGGTTTACACTTGGTTTAGACCTGGTTTAGACCTGGAATAATCCTGGTTTAGACCTGGTTTAGACCTGGTTTAGACCTGGTTTAGACTTGGTTTAGACTTAGTTTAGACCTGGATTAGACTTGGTTTAGACCTGGATTAGTCCTGTTTTAGACTTGGTTTAGACCTATAGTCTTGGTTTACACTTGGTTTACACTTGGTTTAGACCTGGTTTAGACCTGGTTTAGACCTTGTTTAGACCTAGTTTAGATGTGGAATAGTCCTGTTTTAGACTCTGCTTAGACCTGGAATAGTCCTGGAAGAGTCTTGGTTTAGACTTAGTTTCGACCTGGAATAGTCCTGGTTTAGACCGATCTTAGACCTGGAATAGTCTTGTTTTAGACTGGGTTTCTACCTGTTATAGTCTTATTTTAGACCTGGTTTAGACCTAGTTGAGACCTGGATTACACCTAGTTTAGACCTGATTTAGACCTGGTTTAGATTTAGTTTAGACCTGGTTTAGACCTGAATTAGAACTGGTTTAGACCTGGAATAGTCCTGGTTTCGACCTGGTTTAGACTTGGTTTAGACCTTAGTTTAGACCTGGATTAGACTTGGTTTAGACCTGGATTAGTCCTGGTTTAGACCTGGTTTAGACCTAATTAAGACCTTGAATAGTCTTGTTTTACACTTGGTTTAGACCTGGAATAGTCCTGGAATAGTCCTGGTTTAGATTTGGTTTTGTGTCCTGTCCACAGAGTCATTTTCATCAGACCTGAGCTGCTCTCGTGAGTCACTGGGTCATTTTATCACAAGAACAGAAACTCATTTAAATACAATTCTACATGTGTAAGATAACAGCTGTCACTCACTTTGTCTGTCATCATATCTGATACGTGGTTGTTTTTATGAGGGAGAATTTTTTAGACCTGGTTTAGATCTCGAATAGTCCTGTTTTAGATTTGGTTTAGACCTGAAACAGTCCTGGTTTAGTCCTAGTGTAGACCTGGTTTAGATCTGGTTTGGACCTGGTTTTAAACCTGAAATAGTCCTGTTTTAGACTTGGTTTAGACCTATAGTCTTGGTTTACACTTGGTTTAGACCTGGTTTAGACCTGGAATAATCCTGGTTTAGACCTAGTTTAGATATGGAATAGTCCTGTTTTAGACTCTGCTTAGACCTGGAATAGTCCTGGAAGAGTCTTGGTTTAGACTTAGTTTCGACCTGGAATAGTCCTGGTTTAGACCTATTTTAGACCTGGAATAGTCTTGTTTTAGACTGGGTTTCTACCTGTTATAGTCTTATTTTAGACCTGGTTTAGACCTAGTTGAGACCTGGATTACACCTAGTTTAGACCTGGTTTAGACCTGGATTAGATTTAGTTTAGACCTGGATTAGATTTAGTTTAGACCTGGATTAGATTTAGTTTAGACCTGGTTTAGATTTAGTTTATAGGACCTGGATTAGATTTAGTTTAGACCTGGTTTAGATTTAGTTTAGACCTGGATTAGATTTAGTTTAGACCTGGATTAGATTTAGTTTAGACCTGGATTAGATTTAGTTTTAGACCTGGTTAGATTTAGACCTGGTTAGATTTTTTTTAGAACTGGTTTAGACCTGGATTAGTCCTGGTTTCGACCTGGTTTAGACTTGGTTTAGACTTAGTTTAGACCTGGATTAGATTTAGTTTAGACCTGGATTAGACTTGGTTTAGACCTGGATTAGTCCTGGTTTAGACCTGGTTTAGACCTAATTAAGACCTGGAATAGTCTTGTTTTACACTTGGTTTAGACCTGGAATAGTCCTGGAATAGTCCTGGTTTAGACTTGGTTTTGTGTCCTGTCCACAGAGTCATTTTCATCAGACCTGAGCTGCTCTCGTGAGTCACTGGGTCATTTTAGTCACAAGAATAAACTCATCTAAATACAATTCTACACATATATTATATTATAGCACCTGTCACTCACTTTGCCTTTAATATTATATACGACATATGTTATTTTTCTGAGTGAGACTTTTTGTGTTACCAGTCAGAATCTTGGACACACCTTCTTTTTCAGTGTATTTGTTGTTGTATGTACATTTTATACACACACAGAAGATATCAAATACTGTATAAGACGCAAGACGTGAACTTATGTAGCAAAGAAAAAAGTTAAATAAGTCAACTCAATATATTTAATGTTTTATATTCAAATCCTCAGAGTCGCCGCCCTTTTCTTTGCCGAGTCTGAATCATACTTAATAAACTCAAATTGCTGTATATTTTTATTTGAATGTGTGTGTTTGTTGTGTGTTGCGGCTGAAGGTTGAATCACTGAACCACTGTTGACTTATTCAAGGCTTTTCAACATCCTGTTTAATATAGGCGACATTTTGAGGACTTTTCACCTTTCAGAAGATACATTATTTTATTTTGAAATGTTAATTCAAAACCGTCTGTCCGCGCAGTGCTCTCTCTCTCTCTCTCTCTCTCTCTACCCCTCTCCTCCGTCACTCTCTGTCTCCATGTCCCTACCGCTCTCTCTCTTTCTCCTCTTTATTCTGCCTCCCCCCTCCATCTCTCTCTCTCTCTATGTCTCTCTCCTCTCTCTTCTCTCTTCTCTCTCTCTGTCTCTCTCCTCTTTTCTATTCTCTCTCTATGTCTCTCTCCTCTCTCTTCTCTCTTCTCTCTCTATGTCTCTCTCTCTCTTTCTCTATTCTCTCTCTATGTCTCTCTCCTCTTTTCTCTCTCTCTCTCTCTATGTCTCTCTCCTCTTTCTCTATTCTCTCTCTATGTCTCTCTCTCCTCTTTTCTCTTCTCTCTCTATTCTCTCTCTCTCTCTCTCTCTCTCTCTCTTCTTCTCTTCTCTCTCTATGTCTCTCTCCCCTTTTCTCTCTTCTCTCTCTATGTCTCTCTCTCCTCTTTTCTCTCTCCTCTCTCTATGTCTCTCTCCTCTTTCTCTCTCCTCTCTCTCTCTCTGTCTCCCCTCTTTCTCTCTTCTCTCTCTATGTCTCTCTCCTCTCTCTATGTCTATCTCTCCTCTTTTCTCTTCTCTCTCTATGTCTCTCTCTCCTCTGTCTCTCTTCTCTCTCCTCTTTTCTCTCTTCTCTCTCTATGTCTCTCTCTCTTTCTCTCTTCTCTCTCTCTTCTCTCTCTCTATGTCTCTCTCCTCCTCTCTTCTCTCTCTCTCTTTCTCTCTCTCTCTCTCTCTCTCTCTCTCTCTCTGTCTCCCCTCTTTGTCTCTTCTCTCTCTATGTCTCTCTTTCCTCTTTTCTCTCCTCTCTTTCTCTCCATGTCTCTCCTCTTTCTCTCTTTTCTCTCTGTCTCTCTCTCCTCTTTTCTCTCTCCTCTCTCTATGTCTCTCTCTCCTCTTTCTCTCTCCTCTCTCTATGTCTCTCTCCTCTCTCTCTCCTCTTTCTCTCCTCTCTCTCTATGTATCTCTCCTCTTTCTCTATGTCTCTCTCTCCCTCTCTCCTCTTTCTCTCTCTATGTCTCTCTCCTCTCTCTCTCCTCTTTCTCTCTTCTCTCTCTATAGCTCTCTCTCCTCTTTTTTCTCCTCTCTGTCTCTCTCTCCTCTCTCTGTATGTCCCCACCTCTCTCTCTATTTCTCCTTTCCTCTCACCACTCTACTTCCCTCCCTCTGTCTCTCTCGTCCCCTCCTCTCTCTCCCTGTCTCCTTCCCTCTCTCTTTCTCCTCTTTATTCTGCCTCCCTCTCTCTCTCTCTCTCTCTCTCTCCTCTTTCTATGTCTCCACCTCTCCCCCTCTCTCTCTTTGCCCCTCCCATCCCATTCCCTTCTCTTTGTTTTTCTGTATTTCTCTCTCTCTCTCTCTCTCTCTCTCTCTCTCTCTCTCTCTAGTCTCTTTCTCTCTCTCTCTCTCTCTCTCTCTCTATGTCTCTCTCTCTCTCTCTCTCTCTTTCTCTCTTTTCTCTCTCTCCTCTCTCTCTCCGTCTCCACCTTCTCCTGTGTTAGTTCTCAGTGTGAGTCTCTTTGTGTATTACTGACACGTGGCTGGCTCCTGTGTGCTGGAGAACACTGCTTATTACCTTTAACTGTGGCACTTTCGGACCATTGTTCAAATCTATGGAGCGTTCACTCTCCGCGATCACCACCGTGTTTGTCGGCGGGACGTTTTATTTGTATTTTTCAAGCTACCGTTTCCAAGCATCACGAACGTCAACGGAGTTCTCCACACGATAGACTCACTGTGTCACTTTTATTAAAACCGTAAAACATAAAATAAACAACCTATGCAAATTCTAATTATTTAAATCGCAACGTTGATCTAAAATGACATATATAGGTGCACTGTGTAACTTGGCTGGAAGTGCGTCACCTGCTTGTTTCTATGGTTACGTCATTGCCCTGCCTGGAATGTTCCACAGTATGACGTTAAACCAAATATTCTAGTCCGTAAACAAAGTAAAAACTACCGCTATTAGCCTTTAGCAGTTACCCTAAATGCGTGCCTGCCGTCGTAATGATATGCGTAAATGCCGATCATTCACACCTCTATCCCATATCAGCAACATTTAGGCGACTAGTCAATATGTCTCCAAGTGCCCATATTGTTGGGGCCCTAGTTACCAAGCAATAAAAACACCTGTAAAAGGATAATAGGAGATAGGTAAGCTAATGCCGCACTGTGGGACATTTATACATTTATTCAATTGCAGGGGTTTTAAAGCTCAAAAATACCTCGAAAAACTGGTAATTCTGACTTTAACTTCTTGGGTTTAAAAAAAAAAAAAAAACAGTACAGTAAAGTGTATTTACTGGGGTGTAACAATTTCCAAATCTCACGATACGATATCGTCACGGTATGAACCTCACGGGACGATATTTATTGCGATATCGTGGGAAAGCTCACGATTAGGGATGTAACAGTATCCAGATCTCTTATGGCTAATTATATTTGGCCCGCTGGCTACAGATAGACTATAGAGACTTTATTTATTTAAAATTTTTGGTAACACTTTAGATCAGGGACCACATATTAATAGCTATTTCATAGTAAAACCCATAATAAGTGATTAATTATATCTTTGTTAGTATTTATAAGGTACTTTTAATGCATTTTTGTCCAAGGTCGTGTTGTGCGAGTACTAACCCATTAATTATTTTCTTCCCATTAAAGTAGTGGAGATTACAGCAGATGTTTCTGTGCGTACACTGAAGTCTTAATAAGCATTAATAAGTGTTTGATTAATACCAACTAATAGCTAAGTAACAGCTACTTAGCAAACCAATTACCACTTAGTTAGTGATTAATATGTGGTCCCTTAACGAAAGTGTTAGCAAATTTTGTAATAATTTTATATTACGCTTGTTCTGGATTCAGTGTTTAAGCAAAACTATTATTAAACATTTATTTTAATAAGAAAAGGTTTAACATTAAATATCTTGAAAGAAGAGAAAACATGCAGATGTTGATGACATTTTTCAATAAATATTTAGTTTGGCCCACGACGTAGTCCCAGTTTTTACTTTTGGCCTCTGTGAATTTGAGTTTGACACCCCTGTCTTATGGTATTTACACAATATTTTCACGATATACATCTCACGATACAATATTTATTGCGATATTTTGTGGAGGTTAACAAAACTGTACCCTACTTTTTCCTCTTAAAATGCCTTGACAAGACTTAATCCAAAAAAACTAAGACTTAAAAGTGCTTAGAACTGTTATTTCATCTTCATCAGGATCATGGTCTATGTAGTTCACTCTGTCTTTTTTAGCTATTGTTGCATCATAACTCTGAATTTACGCGAAGAGACTTGTAATTCGATATATTATGATGGTCCACGATATTATTGTGCGAACTTTGACGTTACGATATCACGATATTACGGTTATTGTTACATCCATAGTATTTACCTTGTTGACATGTTTCGGCTGCTGCTTTCATCTTCAGAACTGTCCCTGGTGTTGGTGTTGACGTGTCGTAGATCAGCTGTCGTTACTTCCTGTAGGCGTGGTCAGTCTGATGGACCAATCAGGTCACTCAGACTGACCACACTGGTGACAGTTCTGAAAATGGCTTGCAGTGGAGGTCTGCGCGGGACAGAATTTTCATTCCCGCTCCCAAATCCTGCAAGATGGGGGCATTTGCTTTCTAAGGCTCTACCAAACATGGAGAAGCGGAAAGGAATTGTCTAAAATGTGCACGAAATTAGACCATGTGCGCAAGTTTAGGCTGATTAAAATGTTTTTATTAATGCCAAATAAAATATCCAGCACAAGTTATGTATGATAGGCAAACATGAATCATTTGTATATTTTACTTTACACTCATATTTAGTTTGCGGGACTGCAGTTTATCATCCCACCCGCCCGCTCCCGCATTGTGGAGTCCCACTCTCGCCTGCGCCCGCAATGAGTTTTCAAAATGTGTCCAGCGCCGCACTCTTTTGCGTCTGGTCCCGCGGGTGCAGGACTCTTTTTTGCAGCTTGTAGCCGAAACATGTCAACAAGGAAAACACACTTTGTCTATATTCTCTGAAAAGAACCCAAGAAGTTAAAATACATAAGACGACAAAATGAACACTTTTGGCTTGGTATTCTGACCTGTGACTTGGTCTAGTTTGGTCTCCATGAAGATAGAAAGGTTTAACTCTTTCCCCCCTGGACGCCTACTAGGAACAACCCATACATATGTTACTAGGGCTACACCCATAGAGCATAATTGCATACAAGAAAACAGACTTCCACGAGTGATTATAAATGATTTTTACACTCATGAACTTAATTGTAACACAGACATATTTGTATCTCTGGAAACCTTAGACTCTGAACTATTCATTTATGGATGTTTAAATGTGATTCAACTCATTTATAGGTGTATAACAGCTCACTGAAAATGAGAGTTTACCTGGTCAGGTGCAAACTCGAAAACAAAAAAACTACATTCAGCATCTGATATCTGCATGTTCTGAGTACTATATTCATAAAAAAAAATTAAAAATATACTTTGTCAAAGTATTTTAAACAGATTTCATATCACCAGATACAGTACAGCCAAGTGTACACCTGTTTTTACCTGTTGTACACCTGTGTGCACCCAATTATTTTTTTTTCCATTTAACTTATTCATCTCATTTAGCTTATTATAATATAATAATATAATAATAAAACTCTTCCCTGTCAGTGTGTGTCCAGTATTTGTCATCTTGGTTATTTTCTCATGTGCAGAGCTCCGCATAAGCGTTTTTTTCTGTAGCGATTCTGTTATACATCTCATCTTGGAAAAAAAGACTGAAATATTTTAAAGGACTGGCCTGGGCAACATCCAGATTTCAGGGCAATTTTGGTTCATAATCGAGTATAAAGCTCAGATAGTTTGTTCGGACATCGCAGGACTCCACACAGACGCATCAGCGGCATTCTCACCTTCTCCCCGAAAGTCCGTCGCTATCGCTGTTTTCCACTTTATAATCAACTTCAACATCATCACTTTGAAATCTATAAAAGTCACTTTCTCTAAACTTATCCATAAAATACGTCCGCTCCTCATTATTTCTAAAACTGTGCGCCGCAGCGCCGCGATCTTTCCATTGCACGTGTTTCGTGTTGTGTTTTTTCCGGAAGCTACCATCGTCACTATTTCGATTAACTTCGGAAAAAATCGGCGAAAACATATCCTTGAATCCTATTGGTCAGTCTAGTGTGGGTTGTAGTGGCCCCCACCTGTCACAGTCTCTGTTTAAATGTGAAAAACCGAGCCGTTTCTAAAGGTCGTCAGATCACGTCTTTAGTGATACAGCGGAGGTGTCAAAAGACGTCATTAAGGGTTCAGGGGGGGTCGTCAAATGTCGTCTTCATGGGGGAAAGAGTTAATACCATTTTGTGCAACATTCCAGATGAAGCAATAACATCTCCATGAAGAAAAGCAATCCACCTTTAAATTGGAGTGGGCGAGTACCGGTGGAGGTGAAAACACTAGCTGATTGTCACGGCGTCTTGAAAAAAAGCGACTCAAGATCACTCAAACATGCATACATCACTCCAAATACAACTTCGGATGAGTAAATGTTGAGAGGAAACGACTATAGCACGTTTAAAAGCTCTGAAAAGCCAGTTTGGCAGAATAGGTGCACTTTAAGTTTACCTTCGAGTGAGTTTCCTGATTATTTATGGGTCAAGGTTTTCTCAAACTCTGATAAAAGAGACTAGAAGAGGTTAAATCAAACTTGTCTCAGAGCTATTCATTCTTCACAAGTGTGTTTGGATTCAGTTTTATTTTCTATCCGCTTTCTCCTGTTAAATGTTGTAGGTTTTAAAGACTATTTTGCAGTGGAAAACTTTCGGATTCTTGGCACTAGGCATTTTAATCAGCGAGCTCATTATCCTGTCTAATAAACTGTGTGTATTACAGTCCTGGAGCTATACATTGCTTTCTACGTGAATCAAAACAATTACAATAGATCATTGCCGGATAAAATTGCCCTTTGCGTAGCATTGTAGACGTGTATTTCAGTTTAAAGGACCACCATGGGACTTTTCAGGCGGGGGGTCTGCTTTCTTATCGTCTCCGTGGAGAAGTGTTAGTGTTTTTTCGTGTAATTTTCTGTGGTGTTTATTGAACTTATCTGTGTCCATGAAAATCAGGGGACGCCACCAGCAAAGTTACAGGTCAGATCTGCGCTCAGGCAATACAATAAAATGTTTTTCAGGGGTTACTAAGGAATGAAAAAAAACTGTAAATGGATGGGAGATAAGGAGGTAAGCTAATGCTGCACTTTGGGACTTTCCAGGCCAAGGGTTGACATCTCCTTGGAGTCCATGGAATAAGTTATGTTCAGATTGCAGCCTGAAGTGACCCAAATCTGATTTTTTGGCCGCTATGCAACTTGTATCTGATCTTTTTAATGATATTTGCTCTTAAAACTGATACATATCTGATCTTTTGACATGCGACTTCAGTCTGAACGGTCAGGTCACATTCATCCCACCTACACGTCAGGCTCGGAGTCTAGTCAATGAAGGGAAAGCGAGGTATTCAAGCCAAATTGGAGGGGCCTTTTCGAAATTGGGCTGTTTTTGAAATGATCGCCAAAGAAATGGCCCAGCACAGCTACAGTCGGTCCTGGCTCCAGTGTCAACAAAAAATAAAGAGCCTGCGAGCCAAAAACCAGGAGGCTAAAGACTCGAACAAACGAAGCGGACGTGGACGTGTAACCTGTCCATTTTATGAAGAACTGGACCGCATTTTGGGAGACAAGCCCAGCGTTTAGGCGACTGTGACATAAATAAATCCAACCAACTTGGTCTGAACTGAACTAGCCCGAGTTTGTGTTTCAGAACCCTGATTTGATTGGCCGTTCCATTGCATTTTCTCGAGGTGGAGGTCGGTTTTGCCCGAGTCCCGAGCACAAGAGAATGCAGCTTTAGTATACAATGTTTTTCATTAGCATGCTAGTTGTCAAATGCTTTTATTCACATGTTTATACAACATTTTTGGGGACATTTGACCATTCAAAAGATATATGATAATGGTTTGTTTTGAATTGTTAATTGCTGTAGCGACAGTGGCAAATTCCCATCACTCTGAAACCCACTGATAAACTCATTGTGATTAATTACATACATTTAGACTACAGATGCGCCGATACTGGTATTGAAT
This sequence comes from Boleophthalmus pectinirostris, assembly GCF_026225935.1. NCBI lineage: Eukaryota > Metazoa > Chordata > Actinopteri > Gobiiformes > Gobiidae > Boleophthalmus > Boleophthalmus pectinirostris. The sequence continues at coordinate 27,969,484 of NW_026571175.1, forward strand.
AGACTTTTATAATTTACTGGATCAGATATTGGCTCCAAAATACCTGTTCTGCCGATATCTTGGTTGGACTTATAAATTCATGTATTAAGATTATTTACTGACTGTAATTTAGTCTCATAATGTTTGTGCTTTTAATACAACGTTGATCTGTAGGTACTTGAGAGATAAAGAACAGCTCCTTAACACAGTTTTCATTCTTTTGTTGTTTTGTTTTTAGGAAAATAACGTCTACTTTTAGTCCCTGCACTGGTATCCTTTGATATGGGGCATTGGCAGATACTTAAAGCCATAGTATTGGAATCGTATCAGACCTGAAAAATTGGTGCATCCCTAATTTTGATTTTTGAACTAGTTTTGTTTTCACATTTTCAAAACTCAGGTACAGCAGGTGTGTGAGTTTTATACATTAAATTCCCTTTTGGGTTATGATAATTCTATCTAAATACAATGCATTTATGTGGCAACCCTGAAATCTATACTATGGACCTTCAGTCTCTTTTTGAATAATTCCTTTTGATGAAAACGGTACGGCTTTGAAACGTGTTGGGAAAATGCAAAAGTGTACGCCGGGGCAGACACATCAGAAAGAGAGAGCCGCAGAGAGAAAGGCCAGATGCCCTCCCTTGATCTGTACAGGCTTGAAAAGAGGTGAGCTCCGAACAGGAACAGAGAGCCTTTTTGACTTGATGTGATGTTTTGTTCTCACAGATATAGCAAAGATGTTTCCTTATATAACAGCAGGATCCGGGCAGGTTTGTGCTCCTCTCCTTCCCCTGGGCCAACCTTTTGTACTTTAAAGTGCGATGACAGGCTGGAGTACTCATATCTGCTGTCAAAATGATCAAAAAACAGATGCAAATTTTATTTTATTTTGTAGAATCAGGGTTCAAACAGTCAGAAAACTTCCTTGTGTTTAAATTGTCCCTGAATTTTGTATTCTCCAAGCTTTTGCCACACTCATTTTTAGTCGACTGATCTATCGGCGAGACACTCTTTAGTCGACTACAGCCCGAGATCAGGAATGAACCTTATCATTTGGTTCCAGGGGCGAGTCGAGAAGCCACAATTTTTACTTAAGTAAGAGTAGAAGTACAAAGTAATGCCCCAAGAAATTACTCAAGTTACACTAAAAAGTATTTGGGAAAACTAGTACTCGGGAGTAGTGTGCGGAGTGTGCAATAACAGGAACTGTGTAATGAGTGGAGTGTGCAATAACGGGAACTGTGTAATGAGTGGAGTGTGCAATAACAGGAACTGTGTAATGAGTAGAGTGTGCAATAACAGGAACTGTGTAATGAGTGGAGTGTGCAATAACAGGAACTGTGTAATGAGTGGAGTGTGCAATAACAGGAACTGTGTAATGAATGGAGTGTGCAATAATGGGAACTGTGTAATGAATGGAGTGTGCAATAACAGGAACTGTGTAATGAATGGAGTGTGCAATAACGGGAACTGTGTAATGAATGGAGTGTGCAATAATGGGAACTGTGTAATGAGTGGAGTGTGCAATAATGGGAACTGTGTAATGAATGGAGTGTGCAATAATGGGAACTGTGTAATGAATGGAGTGTGCAATAACAGGAACTGTGTAATGAATGGAGTGTGCAATAACGGGAACTGTGTAATGAATGGAGTGTGCAATAATGGGAACTGTGTAATGAGTGGAGTGTGCAATAATGGGAACTGTGTAATGAATGGAGTGTGCAATAATGGGAACTGTGTAATGAATGGAGTGTGCAATAATGGGAACTGTGTAATGAATGGAGTGTGCAATAATGGGAACTGTGTAATGAATGGAGTGTGCAATAATGGGAACTGTGTAATGAATGGAGTGTGCAATAATGGGAACTGTGTAATGAATGAAGTGTGCAATAATGGGAACTGTGTAATGAATGGAGTGTGCAATAATGGGAACTGTGTAATGAATGGAGTGTGCAATAATGGGAACTGTGTAATGAGTGGAGTGTGCAATAATGGGAACTGTGTAATGAATGGAGTGTGCAATAACAGGAACTGTGTAATGAATGGAGTGTGCAATAAGGGGAACTGTGTAATGAATGGAATGTGTGCAATAATGGGAACTGTGTAATGAGTGGAGTGTGCAATAATGGAACTGTGTAATGAATGGAGTGTGCAATAACAGGAACTGTGTAATGAATGGAGTGTGCAATAATGGGAACTGTGTAATGAATGGAGTGTGCAATAACGGGAACTGTGTAATGAATGGAGTGTGCAATAATGGGAACTGTGTAATGAATGGAGTGTGCAATAATGGGAACTGTGTAATGAGTGGAGTGTGCAATAATGGGAACTGTGTAATGAATGAATGTGCAATATTTTATTGTTTGGCCCACTGTAACCCCAGCCGTTTGTGACAACAGATGGAAATTATCCTTAGGCTACATTCCGGTGTGTTTACATTCATGTTGTGTCATGTCTGTTCATTAACATTCTCTGTCCCAATCAAATAAATAAATATAGATACTCAAGTAAGAGTAACTTAAAGAGCAGTTGTTCATGATGTCACATCCAATCCAAGCGTGTCCAAACTTTTATGTATGAAAACACAGACATAGTGCTGATTGAGGACCATAGACTGGTGGTTAGTGCAGAGTATAATCATTTATAATAGATCAGAATGAGCCACAGGATCTTTATTCATGCCTAGATACTCACCAGGACACACTTAATATTTGATATCGGCTTTATTAAGGTATAAACTTGCAGTAAAAAGTACAGCTTAAGGGCATATGGGCTGATTTACCTGCATGTCTGAGGACCAAGAAAAACAGGCTGAGTTTGGTCCCTGGGCCATAGTTTGGAGATCTCTGACCTAATGTATAATTCATAGTTAATGTAATTTAAAGACCAAACTTGAAATAATGCACAGAATTAGTTTTTTTCAAAGGATAAACACAAAAATGAAAAAAAACAAACAAAAAAAACAAATCCTATCTGAAGGAACGATGCAAGAAACACAGATGTTCAAATAATCTCATAATCTCAAACATAAAACTTTTGCCACTTTTAGAGAGTACTGCCACAAATATTACTTGTAGTAGGAAAAATAAGCTCCTAGAAAAGTACAATTTAAATGTAACTGAGTACTACCCACCTCTGTATTGTTTACCGTGTAACAAAACCTTGAAGAGAATGGGAATAGATGGTGTTTTTGACATGGATGTTCGGAGTTTTCACAGATATGACAAAGACAGGGCCTGTGTGAGAGCAGGAACGGGGCTGGGGAGACTGAGGGTGAGATGTCCTTCCCATGGGCCAACCTTTTGTCCTCATTGAAATACAGCTGGGCCCTCTGTCTGTTGTCGCTTATCTGAAGGATCTGAAGAGCGCCGCTTTCAACTGAAGGATATGGCTCAGAGCAGGTGGACCGGGGCTTATACGGGAGGTTTTTCTTGTTGTTGATGCTCAGGGAAAACAAAAGTGTGGCTGACAAACAGTGTAACTTATATATACGAGGGTGGTTCAAATGGTGATGCGAGGAAGGGCATCTGGAGCAAAAATAACAATCAGACCATGGAAGTCAGTGGTTGTTATGAAAGGGCTGAGGTTACGCTATTTTCTGTTCTTGGCTTAAAGCTCAAAAGAGTAAATTTTGTGTAATTTAGAGTCTTTAAGAGGCAATATCGGACTGTCAGCTTCATTTTCTAAAGTTCACTAATGTAGGAAAGATTTGTGGCGCTTCAGGAAATAAGATGAAAATTGGATTGTCAAAGTGTCATGACCCACAATATTTTCTGAGCAATTTGTCCAGCATATTGTAGAAATGTTTGGTGAACATAGTGTAGTTGTTGATATTTGGCGCGATTTGATATGACAGTAAAGTTACTCACGTGTGTTTGTCTTTCACCGTGACAGCCTTGTTGATAATTTTATTTTATTTTTTGAATCATAGTCAGTGTTGGGAAGGTGACTTTTAAAATGTATTCCCCTACAGATTACAGATTACATACCTCAAAATGTAGTTTGTAACGTAATCCATTAAGTTACTTTAAGTGAGTAATGTAATCTGAATACTTTGGATTACTTGATTTGCTGTAGAGAAGCAAAGACCTGGATATTGTAACATAAGATGTTTTGTCTGCTAAAAGAAAATGAAAAGCCCAGACTTTACTGAACCAAATAAAAAATATTATTGATAGAAGAGGAGGAGACACGTACATGCAGCATGATTTAGTCCTGTTAAATCCTGTTTTAGTCCTGTTTTAGTCCTGGTTTTAGACCTGGTTTAGACCTGGTTTAGTCCTGGTTTAGACCTGGTTTAGATCTAGTTTAGACCTGCTTTTAGTCCTGTTTTAGTCGTGGTTTTATACCCCCAAAATAACGAAAAAAAAAAAAAAAAAACGGGAAAATACCGGCTGTGTAATCCATTTATTTCAACAAAGTAACTGTAATCCAATTACCACTCACTGAAAGAGTAACTGTAACTGAATACAGTTACTCATAATTTGTACTCTGATTACATAACTCTGGTACATGTAATCTGTTACTCCCCAACACTGATCATAGACTGTATAAAAAAGTGGACTAAGTAACTGTGATGTCACCCGTAGCGTTCAGTGCCGCTAAAATGAAGCTTGCGATGTTAACGGGTACAGAGGTGAATTTGGAGCCAGGCGCGATATAGAACTTTTTCACAACGGTGGGAAGTGCCCCGCTGTAGACTTGCAGGACTTCCAGTTAATGGTTTTCTGTGGCAAAATGTCTGTGGAAATGTCTGGCATATTCTCCACCAGCTTCATAAATCTGCCCCATCAACAAACCTTCAACCAACAATGTCCACAAAGGATAAACATTCTTAAAATGAAGAATTTATCCACAACTATCACGGTAAGAAAGATAAAAACGTAAAGGCGAACAACGACGAGCATTAGTGAACTACTGAGCAAAACTAACATTATGGTCACAACATAAGTAACTTGTGAACTCAGACTGATTCTAGAATTAAAATTAAAAATGATTTCATGATGTCGATATCAGCATAGATGGATAAATTTGTGCAGTTTAAATGCTACAAATGTTCACAGATCACATGTCTAACATTTAAACTACACAAATCTCTCTGCCTATGCCAATATCTACATCATGAAATAGATTTTTTAATTTTAATTCTCAAATCAGTCTGAGTTCACAAGTTACTTATGTTTTATTCATGACCATAGTGTTAGTTTTGCTCAGTAGTTCACTAATGCTCGTCATTGTTCACCTTTACATTTTCGTCTTTTTTACCCTGATAGTTGTGGATAAATTCTTCATGGACAGAATGTTTATCCTTTGTCGACCTTGTTGGATGAAGATTTGGTTGACTGGGCAGATTTATGAAGCTGGTGGAAAATACGCCAGACATTTCCACAGATATTTTGGAAGGACTGACATATTTTTATAGAAATAGTTTCCTTTCATTTTGAAGTAATATTAAAGTATTCGGAAGAAAAAAGTTGACAAATTATGCAAAATCCTGCACCTTCTACTTGCTTGCACAATTTTCCCTCTGTTATTTTTCCCTCCGTTACCATGACCTTTCTTAATAAAAAATCTTATTCCTCAAAAAATATATGAAGCATAAAAAAAAAAAAAACTATATGAAGCAAATATTCAAACCAGTTTGTTAAGGATATGTAAGTGAGAACCGCTAGTTATCACTGTTTGTATTTATTGCCCAAAAAGTGCTGCATATTTTATTCCCTCTGTTCCCGACATGAGTTTTTTAATTTTTTATCAATAACTTGAAAGAATATCACAGGTTTAACTTTACCCTGTTGGAGTGTAACTCTTTCCTACATTCTGATACTTTACTTATTTCAATAGTCCCTCTAGTTTCTGAATAAGAGCTATTTGAATGTAAAAAATCTGCCCCTGTTTCCCTCCGTTACCGCTTGACCGGACCTAGAGAGAGGTACAACAATATTCCAAAGTAAGTCAATGGGAGCCAGAGTCACAAAAAAGCCACATGCGACGGCTAGAGTGTTAACTATGTCCACTTACATTTACAGTCTATGGTGTGAATACTAACGCCGACTCCAGCTGTGTTAACATTTTAAACGGGGGGAAACCTTGTGGCGAATCAAACTGGTGTAGAAAGATTGTACAATGAACATCTTAAGATCAGTGTTGCAAAAATCAACATATTAGGCTATATCTTTTGAATGGGGAAAGGTCTTCACGGGGTCCTCTTGAAATTCATGAATAGTTCTGTTGAATACTGTATTTTCTTCTCGCAACAAAAGATCCAAGTGTGTGGTAAGCCTATAGCCGCGCTGAGCTAAAGCCCGTCCATTGTAAAGCCCGTGCTCCCATAGGGTCTGTAATAGACGGATCCCTGGCTGCCTCTCAGCTCTCTGCTTATGTTTGTATTTGAGATGAGGCCTTCAGGGACGCTGCTGCTTTTTGAAAACAGAACCTGCTGATCCCTGCTCCACGCTGCCTTCACGGGCCCTTGTTATTTTATCTATAAACATCCAACACACTGAGACGGCTTTCAACTAGATTATACTGCTTCAGAATGAGAGCGAGCGTTTGAGATGAGAGGAGAAAATATTCCGAGTGAACTTTGTCCGGCTCCGAGAGAAAGTCCACAAAGCTCGCGCACGTCTTTGAGAACCACTCCGCTTTGATATTTGTTCAGCCGGTACATTCACACCTTTTGGTACGTTCACACCTTGGGTAAAGCTATGTCCAGCCCGAGCGCGCTGATAGCTGCTCGACTCTGGGCTGGTTACGGGGACACGAGGAGAGAGAGGAGGGTTTCATACTCTGTTTGGTCTGATAATAAAGTGTCAAACTCAATATGTATTTGAGTTAAAGCTGCGCGATGTTACTTTTTATGTGGCTGTGAGGAGGAGGCTCTGCTGCTTGTCAGAGAAGAAGAAGAAAGAAAGAAACTCCTTGTAAAACATGCAGTCTTACTCTGAGCATAGTCGCTTTTTCATAGATGCAACTTGTAACTTTGCCTTATAAAAGAAAAAAAAAAAAACATTTCGGTCTAGAAAATGGCAATTTATTCTCTTAATTAAACAGACTAAATCACTCCAAAGTAATAATCGGTTTATACATGTACACATACATTGAAGCTACTCAAATTAAGGTTTACTCAATGTTGCAAATGACTTTCTCATATTATGTGACATGATTTCAAGATTATAATAAGAATATATAATAAAAGAGGAGGTATTTTACTATGGGGTATTTACTACAAACACGTAACATATTTAGATCACTGTGTTACATTTTATTGTTTTTAAAAATGCTATATTGCTCTCTGTATTGAGTTACTCCCACTTCTGAACACTATTACAACACAATCACCGTGCATCAAACTAATTAAACTAAAGCACATCGCATCAGGTTTGTCGAATTGCGGTTATTTGTATATATATATATATATAATATATATACACAAGGGAGGGAGACTCACGAGCCAGGCTGGTGCCACCTAGTGCCTCCGCTCAATTTCACTTCTCTCCAGCGACTAGGTCAGGAATCGGAATACACTAGATGGTTTGCAAGAACCCCAGAAGTTGTAGACCGCACACCGGCCAATCAGAGAAGAGCTGTGAAGCCATGACGTCAAATTCAAGCGCCTGTCTGGGTCCTTTTTGTGGTACAGCACAACAGTAAACAAAGCAGTCGAGATGGATGTAGACGAAGACAGACATTCTGGCTACATGCAAACTGCAGCCTGAAGTGACCCAAATCCAATTTTTTGGCCCCTATGTGACCTGTATCTGATCTTTTAATGACAGTCTGAACGACACAGATCAGATTTTTTTCAAATGCGACCCAGACCACTTGGATATGTGGTCATGAAACCGATACATATCTGATCTTTTGACATGCGACTTCAGTCTGACCAGCCAAAGTGCATTCACGCACGTTATCAACAAGCCACAAACGTCACTATTCTGCACTGAAGTAGGCGTAAATTGTTAATGAACTCCATGTCACTGAAGTGAAGCACATCACCACTCACCACTCTTGGCTACGTCTCCACATCCACACGTTCCTCTCAACGGACGTCTGCCCCACAAAACACCACGGCCAAAAACCTCGTCCTTCTCCTTCTCAATCTCCTCCTTAAAACAAGTAAGTTGTTCATGTTCTGGCTCCGGTACAAGAGGAACTTTAAAATCTCCAGGTGATCAATGCTCACGTCCGTGTTTGGACAACTTCCGTAAACACAGAGCACGCTCGCTGCGGTTGACGTCATCATGTCCTACAGTGCACATGCGGGACACTTTCGGGGAATTAAATGTTCACACTGGAGTCACATACAAGTCGCATTTAATTGGAAATGTGAACGACCTCGCAAAAAAATCGTATTTCACAAAAAAAACAAAAAAAAAACCTCCGAAATTCAGCATTAAGCCCTGCAGTCTGAACGTTGCCTCTGTTTTGGCAACGATTCCCGAGATCGAGGATTTAAAGCCGGAACAAAGTGAAGGTTTGGTGAATGTCATCAGGGGAAAAGATGTTATTACCCTTCTTCTTACGGGGTTTGACGCATTACAAACGTCACAACCAAACAGCAGCGATTGGTTAAATAAAAAAGCACCAGCCTACTGTCAAGCAAACAAATTCTAACACCGCGAGGTCAGACGGTTTCCACGAAGTGAAACCGTCTGATGAATCGGGCTAGAGACTCAAAAACAAAACTGAAACTTATAAAACATGTTAATACGTTGTTTTCAGCGAATATAGCTTTTTGAAACAATAAAAGGCAACACAGTGATCTCAATAAGCTATGTGTTGCAATGAAAAAACCCTATAGAAGTCAAATACCCCCTCTGTAACCAAGAGTCGCTGACATTTTATTTATTTTTTTCAGTTTGCTATTTAAAACTTATAACCAAACAATCAAAAGCCAAAGTTTTATATCTGAGAGTGTGCATGTTATTTTTCTTTTGCAACATGATGGAACATTCTGTTTTTTTTCTTTCACACACGTTCATCAGATGGTAATCAAGTTCAAGGAGCTTTTCTAGTTTCTTATTCACATCACACACAGCTCATGTACTATAACATTATGTGTGATGCAGACTTTAGAGGGAACAAAACCATATTATTTCCAGGTTCTCACAGTAAGATATTTCTATATTTCTATACCCATGCTCTTGCTGTCTGACTTCCTATAGCTCAAGTGTGACAAATCAGAGCTAGCGGGCCATAGTTGTTCGATTTAATGTCTCTTTCATATACGTGCACTAGGCCTGTATTCATTAGTATAACAATGGTTTCTCTATAAAGAGGCCTGACCCCAGCCTCTCGGTGCTGAGAGTGAAATCATTGACACACAAAGGGAACCTGATTGAATTGGCCACACGGGCGAAGTCACTTGTAGTTGTACTTAATAGCAATTTGCTCCATTATAGAGCGTGCTAGAACGAGTTTCGAAGGTAGTCATCAGTCAGTTGGTTTTTTTTTTCAATCGTTTTCAATCTGAGGTATTGGCCTGAGAAGAAAGAATTTATACTGGCGTGAGTTCGATTAGAGTAGAAAAGGTGGGCTAAAATACAAGATTTATTCTAAGTACAGAGGTCTGCTCAAACCTCGGCCAAGTGAGAAATAAAGTCAGTCAGATCAGTATTACTAACAGGGATGTAACAATAACTCAAGTCTCTTTGCTTAAATTCATTGTTATGGTACAGCAGTAGTTAAAAAACAGAATGAACTACATAGACCATGATCCTTTGCTCCATTTCAGTGCAGACTATGTGCAGAAATAACGGTTCTAAGCACTTTTAAGTCTTAGTTCTTTGGATTAAGTCTTGTCAAAGCATTTTAAGAGGAGAAAGTAGCATTTTCTGGGCTTTGTGATTCCAGCTCCCACAGACGAACACTGTCATTGGGCCCGGTCAAGCAGAAGTAAACAGCAAGGCCAAAAATTCAAGTTAATGCATCTGATATTTCAAAGTCCTGCAAATCATGTAAATAAATTGATGTATTTCATCATATCTTGTGTTGTTCGATCTTTGAACTGTTGTTGAAGGTACATGATTTTTCAAAAAAAATATATTTAAAATGATATACAAAATATTGATAAAATTTTGCTTGGAAGGACTGACATATTTTATAGAAATAGTTTCCTTTCATTTTGAAGTAATATTAAAGTATTCGGAAGAAAAAAGTTGACAAATTATGCAAAATCATGCACCTTCTACTTGCTTGCACAATTTTCCCTCCGTTACTTTTCCCTTCGTTACCATGAACTTTCTTAATAAAAAATCTCATTACTCAAAAAGTAAGAGGTTTTTCAACCTAATCTTGTACCATATGGTAGAAAACTATATGAAGCAAATATTCAAACCAGTTTGTTAAGGATATGTAAGTGAGAACCAAGAGTTATCACTGTTTTTTATTTATTGCCCAAAAAGTGCTGCATATTTCATTCCCTCTGTTCCCGACATGAGTTTTTTTATTTTTTATCAATAACTTAGAACTTAAGAATATCACAGGTTTAACTTGACCCTGTTGGAGTGTAACTCTTTCCTACATTCTGATACTTTACTTATTTCAATAGTCCCTCTAGTTTCTGAATAAGAGATATTTGAATGTAAAAAATCTGCCCCTGTTTCCCTCCGTTACCACTTGACCGGACCCCATTGTGTCCTTGGGCAAGACACTTAGCCCACCATGCCCCAATGTCTGTGTATATTTGTGTATGAATGTGTGTGTGGATGTGGGTCTTGAAATTGGAAAAATCCAAATCCACTTTGTTTGAAAAGCACATTTTATAAACAACAGTTTCCAAAGTGCTGCACATATAAAGAAAACATTAAATCAACAAAAGATATTAAAAAAACAACAGAGGGGATACATGCTGAATTTAACCTTGCCAGTTCTGAAACACTAAATCAAGTCAAGTTAAATAAAAGTAAACTCATAAAATAGCAATAAAAAATAATCTTTTAGTAAAGTGCATTATAAAAATGTGATCATATACCATATTTTCTTTTGTAGCTCCAGAGCCAGCGTTCAATCGTCATCCAATATGGACTTGATTTTGATCTGGTGGTACTTTGATATATTTTCTGAGGCTGTACTTGGCAAGAAAAGTTTGAAAGCCAATGAGAAGGATAGAGAAATGTGAAATCTATGATGTACTTTATATAGATTATATTAAAATTAGTGTTGTAATCAAGGCCGCACTAATCGAGACAAGACCTGTCCAAGACCACAGTGTCCCGAGACCAAGACAAGACCAAGACTTTTAAAGGCTGAGACTGAGACAAGACTAAGACCATGGCCCAGTGAGACCAAATTGAGACCATCTTTGTAATTTTTGACATTTATTTGTATTTTACAGTTATTTTGGCACAAATATATCAATGTTTTTATAAATCAGTCTCCATTTTATCACTTGTCAAGTGTAAGACCTTGAGACCGAGACAAGACCGAGTCCAAGCGACTTCGAGACTGAGACAAGACCAAGTTAAGTGCCTTCAAGACCGAGACAAGACCGAGTCCAAACACCTTCAAGACTGTAACAAGACCGAGTCCAAGTGCTTTGAAGACTGAGACAAGACCGAGTCCAAGCGACTTCGAGACTGAGACAAGACCGAGTCCAAGCGCCTTCAAAACCGAGACAAGACCGAGTCCAAGCGCCTTCAAGACCGATACAAGACCGAGTCCAAGTGCTTTGAAGACCAAGCCAAGACCGAGACCAAGCGACTTCGAGACTGAGACAAGACCGAGTCCAAGCACCTTCAAAACCGAGACAAGACCGAGTCCAAGCGCCTTCAAGACCGATACAAGACCGAGTCCAAGTGCTTTGAAGACCAAGCCAAGGCCGAGACCAAGCGACTTCGAGACTGAGACAAGACCGAGTCCAAGCACCTTCAAAACCGAGACAAGACCGAGTCCAAGCGCCTTCGAGACCGATACAAGACCAGGTCCAAGTGCTTTGAAGACCGAGACAAGGTCGAGTTCAAGCTCATTCGACACTGAGACAAGACCGAGTCCAAGCGCCTTCAGGACCGAGACAAGACCGAGTCCAAGCACCTTCAGGACCGAGACAAGACCGAGTCCAAGCACCTTCAAAACCAAGACAAGACCGAGTCCAAGCGCCTTCAGGACTGAGACAAGGCCGAGTCCAAGCTCCTTTGAGATCGAAACAAGACCAAGTTCAATCGCCTTCAAGACCAAGACAAGATCGAGTCCAAACGCCTTAAAGACCGTAACAAGACTGAGTCCAAACGCAATCAAGTACGAGACAAGACCAAGACCACAAAAAACGGTCTCGAGACACAAATTAAAATCCCCTATTTACGCTATTTTTTGATCTATAATTTGCTGTTACCTCATCACAAACACCTGGAGTTTTATTTTTGTTTAATTTTGCTTTTTTTCTAGGCTGAGTTCTTACAAAACACAACTCCAGGTACGTTTTTGATGAGATAAGAACTTTCTAACATGGATTTACTGTGGACAATACACCGTCAGACAAAAGTAATTACAAACTTAAGTGAAATACAGCTGGAGTTTGGAGCATTCATTTTCCTCATTGGCAGAAAACGGCTCTTCATAATTTTTGTTTTGTACCGTATTGAATCCGTCTTCCTCGTCTTTATTTTACTTGTCTTCGGCACAAGCTCAAATTAATTACATCTAATTTATCACAACTGGCATTTTCCACAAACGACAAAAGCGCCACAGAACTCCGAGCGATGAATCAAAACTGCAGGATTCTCGGCGGTCAATGGTCTCTTTGTGATCATTTGAGGAGAAAACTAAGAAATCTAGACCAAAAGGAAGGAAGGAGGGAGAAAGAGGAGACGCAGAGAGAGGAGAGGAGCGGATATGTGTAAAAAGAGCAAGTAAAGTGAGACCGAATGCCAGAAAAGTGCCGCTAAAAGTGCCACGGCAAAACCAGGAAGTGCAGTAAAAATAAACTGATTAAAAATTCAGAGCTGCCGGGAAGAGGAGCGAAGTAGGTGCAAAATAGAACTAGGTGAGGTTTAATCTCTTCACTTAATTAAGTTTCAAATATTTGACTTTTCTAATCTGGCTGCGGATTACTTTATTTTAAGAGATGGTATTATGCAAATGTTTTAGTTCTTTCTACCATGTTATAATATCATTCCTTCATCAAAAGCATGCCTGAAGAAGTTTTGGATGCATGTTTGAGTAATTTAGTGATCTCTCTCCTATTCAAACCCTCCTTATGCTCAGTGTTGCCACATTTTTGCCCAATCACGTTCGAAAACCCGGCCTCTTCAGCAAAAAAAAAAGACCTAACAGTGTTTTGTCACAGAAACCATTTAATTGAATCTTTGTTAGGCTTTTTAAAAACGTTGCCAGTACTAAGAAAACATGTTAAATGTAGAACGGCATCTTCATTTATCACACAAAAAAGAACGTTTAATATTTAAATAAAACTGTTATAGACTATTTCATCTGTAATCTTTTTAAAACATTACCAGTACTGAGAAAACATGTTAAATATAAACCAATATCTTTAATTCTCACAGAAAAAACAAACAAAAAAAAGTAATTTCGCCGAATATTTGAATGAACATGTTGTAACTTAATCTATTGGCTTTTTTTTTGGCCAGGATTGAGACATGTTATGCAAAAAGACAGAACAGCGGTTTAATCACGCTCAAAAATTAATATCATCAATGGTCGGCTACTGCAACGAACAGCTGCAAACACAGAGCCTGCCTACTCATACGTCCAAGAACTGAGTCTCTGCAACAGCCGCCGAGAGGTGTGAACGTAGCGGACGTCTAAGCCAATGATGTTCATTATGTCTTCTTATATACTTTAACTTCTTAGGTTCTTTTTAAAGACAATGCAGTAAAGTGTATTTACCTTGTTGACATGTTTCGGCTGCTAGCTGCAAGCCATCTTCAGAACTGTCACCGGTGTTTGTGGTGACGTGTCGTATATCAGCTGTTGTTACTTCCTGTAGGCGTGGTCAGCCTGATGGACCTGGCAGGTCGCTCAGACTGACCACGCCTCCCGTCGCCCGGTGTCTCTGGAGGAGGGTGACTCACCAGAACACAAAAAGACAAAGCAGAACAGGAAAACCTAAAATCCGCCATATCAGACACTGTAAAAGGAACAACCACATTATGGATCGGGACGGGGCTCGGATCATTGGATCGGAAAACAACAAGTTCAAACGCTGGATCAAGGAGGCCATTGAAATCAGAAAGCGAGGCACGGACAGCATTAACCGTGATGACGGAGCGTTCCTCCTTTCACACACCTGGGACACCCTCCTCCAGAGACACCGGGACGGGAGGCGTGGTCAGTCTGAGCGACCTGCCAGGTCCATCAGGCTGACCACGCCTACAGGAAGTAACAACAGCTGATATACGACACGTCACCACCAACACCGGTGACAGTTCTGAAGATGGCTTGCAGCTAGCAGCCGAAACATGTCAACAAGGTAAATACACTTTACTGCATTGTCTTTAAAAAGAACCTAAGAAGTTGTAGCTGACGTCTGTTCATTTGTGCACAGGCCGGAGCGCACCTCCATAAGACTGGACAGGAGTGAAAGTCCCATCTGATTCCTCGCTTTATTCCGTTATTGCGTATCACGTTGACTGGTGTGAAAACAAAAAACGCCCAAACTTGTTGAAAGTAGCTGAAATATTATCTGTCCGCCTAAGACTTCCCCTCCCCGTCCCGACATAGTCAAAAGAAGCCCAATCTGGCAACACTGCTTACGCTTAACAGTAATTATTATGTGCAATGTCTACACCCACAAGATTTTATACGTCACCATGCTCCAGCACGACAATTCTCCATACAAAAAATAATATAAATAAATACACAAAAACATTCATATATACACTAAAGCATGATACAAAACTGTACACAGCAACTTGACAAACCTGATGTGATGTGCGCTAGTTTCTTTAGCGGGATGCGTGTTGTTAATTGAACCACTCACCCATTCATACACACATTCACACACCAGTGTACGCAGACACTGTGGGCGAGGTGGGTTAAGTGCCCTGCCCAAGGACACAACGACAGCATTCATCTGCGGGAGCTGGAATCGCACCAGCCAAACCTGTGTGTCAGTGGATCTGACAGCTCAACCCGTGACGTTTATGTCGAGAGCAGGACTCGAACCGCCAACCTTCAGAATGCTCTACCAACTGAGCTAATGCCGCCTCTGAAGGGGGGGGTGACTTAGCACGGAGAGCAAAGTGAGAGGAGACTGAATACAAATAGCGAATATAGCATCGTCAAAACAATAAAAGGTTACATGGTGATCAAAGGCTACGTTCAGACTGCAGGGCTTAACGCTCAATTCCAATTTTTTTGTGTGAAATCTGATGTTTTCACGAGGTCGTTCACATTTCCAATTAAATGCGACTTGTATGTGACTCCAGTGTGAACTTTAAACGGCCCAAAAGTGTCCCACATGCGCAATGGAGGACACAACAATGTCAACCGCAGTGAGCGTCTCTGTGTTTACGGAAGTTCTCCAAACACGGACGCGAGCATTGAGCACCTGGAGATTTTAAAGTTCCTCTTGTACCGGAGCCAGAACATGAACAACTTACTTGTTTTAAGGAGGAGATTGAAAAGGAGAAGGACGAGGTTTTTGGCCGTGGTGTTTTGTGGCAGCGGCAGCGACGTCCGTTGAAAAGAACGTGTGGATGTGGAGACGTAGCCAAGAGTGGTGAGTGGTGATGTGCTTCACTTCAGTGACATGGAGTTCATTAACAATTTTCACCTACTTCAGCGCAGAATAGTGACGTTTGTGGCTTGTTGATAACGTGTAGGTCGGATGAATGCACTTTGGCCGTTCAGACTGAAGTCACATGTCAAAAGATCAGATATGTATCGGTTTCAGGACCACATATCCAAGTGGCCTGGGTCGCATTTAAAAAAATCGGATCTGTGTCGTTCAGACTGTCATTAAAAGATCAGATACAGGTCACATAGGGGCCAAAAAATCGGATTTGGGTCACTTCAGGCTGCAGTCTGAATGCCCCCCCCCCCTTTAAAGGTAAGGTTACAGATATTTTTAAAGTTGCACCATGTAACTTTTCTGGTGGAGACTCCTCAACCTCCTTGCATCCCTGGAGAAGCTATTTTAATATTAATAATAATAATGCATCAGTTTTATATAGTGCTTTTTTGGACACTCAAAGACGCTTTACAGATCATTATTCATTCTCTCCACACTCGGTGGTGATAAACTACTATTAAGGTTTTGCGTCGACATCACAAAACCACGTGACATGGTGTTGATGCCACCATATTGGAGGTCAAACTATCTATCTGGACCAACGTGTAGTATTTGTGTGCAATAACATTTGAATTGAATAACAATGGTTTTCACTTGTGTTGCTATTGGATGTTTTGCCTGGAAAGAAGGAGGCCAAAGTCTCTTTCTCGGTTGGTGTAGGACGATGTTGAATGAATTAAATAGTTGTAAATATCTGGATACTAAAGGTTGGGCACCGAGCAAGCGTTGATTAGACTGACAAAACGCTCCATCGGAATTAGATTGGGATCTATTCCACAATCCAGGAGACTTTAACATTATATCTTTCTAATGACGGCTGATCTAACGAGCTGGACAGTTTTACGTCGTTTCTGCTGTTTAAAGTCGCGATGATTACATTGAAATAAACTGAATAATCCCAGTTTTGACCTCCAGTATGGCCGCAAAAACATGAAATCACGTAACTGCCACATCGCACGTAAATCCTTAATTGTAGCCACAGCTGCCCTGGAGAGACAGACTGATGGAAGCGAGGCTGCCAATCTGCGCCATCGGCCCCTCCGACCCCCACCAACACTCATGCACACACCACTAGGCAATGTGGGTGAAGTGCCTTGCCTAAGGACACAATGACGGCCTCCCATCCACGTACTAACCAGACCCGGCCCCGCTGAGCTTCTGAGATCTGACGAGCCGCTGTGAGATTGTCTAGAATATTCCACGCTAATGCATTACCGACAATCCAAACTGATAATGAATCTTTATTATGGCGCAGTAAAAACATGCGGGGAAGCAGATGCAGCGATCCCCCTCCCCCTGTTCGCAATAAAAACATCTCAAATTGAATATGACAAAGCAGCTGTCTGAAGCACTTCTGGAATATTCCCGTTTCAACATATGCACTGTACATTTCTATATCCCTCAGGCTGTTCTCCTATTTAGATCACATTACACTTAAACCCTGGTATTTACTTCAATACGCGTCCTCGTCACCTGTAATCACCTCATAGACACAATAATAGCATTTTCCATAACACGTTTCCAGCTCGAGACGTTTTTCCTATCTGCTAAATTGCTCAGAGCCTTTTTGCCTGACCCCAATCTCTCCTCCTCCCCATTATTACCTGCCAGTGGTTACAATTTGCTCCCCGTTCGCCGCGGCGCTACGGCTGTCTCCGCTATGTAAATGTTCAAATCAAATGAGCGGGAGGCGGTGCGCAGAACAGAACAGCCCCGCTCGCTGCCTCAGCTCACAACATGAATCACAGTTAATTGACATTTAGAGGCTTGTGGCATTTAGCTGTTTTGCGCGGGGGAGGGGGGTGAGGGGTGTGCGGCGCGTTTGGGTGAATCCCTCGCCCAGATTCGAGGCGGTTTGTGGTCAGTGGAGCGAAATAGCTGAGGTTGGGTTTCGTAGGACGGTCAGAGCGCTGTGGTTGTCAGGCTTTATTAAAGGCACGCTGTGGAACTTTCCTAGTGTCTCTGTCAATTTCTCTCCAGCGACTAGGTCAGGAATCGGAATACACTAGATCAGGGGTGTCAAACATACAGCCCCGGGACCTTTAATCTGGCCCTTGGTTGATTTTCTACTCAAATATTTTAATTATATTTTCTATTAAAATATTGGTAATTTTCTGCGTCGTTTATCATATCAGCATCTCCAGCGTCTCTGTACGTGGCCCCTCCCACCAGAGCAGCACAAATGAAGACTTGTCTCTTTCCAAACGCTCTTAAAGGACGATCGTTTTGACTGTTGACCGTGACACCCTCATCAGAAAAATGTCAAAAATGAGAAAAGTGGAGCCGAGTGCAGGATTTTCCAAGAAAAATGGACTAATCTCTATTTGCCAACAAGTTAATGTTCAAACATTGTGTTGAAGTTGCATTTTTCTTAAAGTTTCAGGTTGTTCATAATATTATAATATTTTGTAAAAGAAAGAGTTCATCAATTAAAACAGATTTCTGTAATAGATTTGTGTTTCTCTGCACAAATATTTGAACTTATTGTTATTTTTGAGGTTTATATGCCATAAGTTTTCTGATCCGGCCCCTTTGGGATCAAAGTAGGTTGGATATGGCCCCTGGATCAAAATGAGTTTGACACCCCTGGTCTAGACGGTTCGCAAAAACCCCGGAAGTGCGAGTTCGGGCACCAGCCAATCAGCAACGAGCCATACATTCTGTGTTGTCAACAATTCCTGAGATTGAGGATTTAAAGCCAGAACAAAGAGAATGTTTGGTGAATTTTATCAAGGGGAAAGACGTTATTGTCCTTCTTCCTATGGGATTTGGGAAAAGCTTAATATACCAGTTAGCCCCGTTAGCAGCGCATTACACATGTCACTCAAAATGGACTCTTTTGAGCTTTAAAGTGCTATAACGCTGCTTCCTCATCATAAACAGACCTGGAGGTGTGTTTTGTTTCATTCACACGGTTTGAGTAACACTGGTAGATTAGTCTGTACATCTCCAAAGCTCAGAATGCTCTGTTCCACCTTGTGATGTCATGAAGTGGTAGTTTTCAAGTTAGCATTTTAGCATTTGTTCAGTAGAAAGGAGCAATTCCAGGTCTGAAATCATCCAGATGATTCCAGTGAAGGTGTATGGAGATTAAAAACACAGTGGAGCACTTCTTGTATGACATGACATCACAAGGTGGTACAGAGATTCGAAAACTCAGTGTAAATATGCAGCTTTTGTGCGTTAAACATGTGTGAATGAAACAAAGCACAACTCCAGGTCTGTTTGTGACGAGGAAACGACATTATAACACAGATCAGAACACAGCGTCATACGGGCCCTTTAATGCTCTGGAAAATGTAGAATTAGCGTGAGCCAAGCGTCACACGAGATGACATGAATGACTTTGTTTGCTGGCTTGAGTGTTGGCTGAAGATCACCGATGTGTCTCTTTGTAAATATGAGCGTGTGAGACGATCCGCGAGCGAGCGACGCGTCGAGAGAACAACATATAATTTTAGTTCAATGTGTGAATGTGATGTGATGAAGCGAGAGCAGATTTCGACGCTCTGTAAAAGACACGGCTGAATCTGAACTTGTGTTTTGATTTATTAATTCAATACAGGGACAAAGCAGATAAAAAAATAAATAAAAAATAAAATGCACAAAACATAAACGTGAACTTCTTTAGTCTTTACTCTAACTTTAATGTCGCACTCTAAGGTGGGTGAGTTGTTATACAGTTGTAGGGAGTATTATCTGTTACATTAGAGTGTAGGGAGTATTATCTGTTACATAAGGGTGAGTTGTTGTACTGTCGTAGGGAGTATTATCTGTTACATTGTGAGTTGTGTCAGTTGTAGGAGTATTATCTGTTACATTAGTTGTAGGGAGTATTATCTGTTACATAATGTGAGTTGTTGTACAGTTGTAGGGAGTATTATCTGTTACATTAGAGTGTAGGGAGTATTATCTGTTACATAATGGTGAGTTGTTGTACAGTTGTAGGGAGTATTATCTACTACATAAGGGTGAGTTGTTGTACAGTTGTAGGGAGTATTATCTACTACATAAGGGTGAGTTGTTGTACAGTTGTAGGGAGTATTATCTACTACATAAGGGTGAATTGTTGTACAGTTGTAGGGAGTATTATCTGTTACATTAGAGTGTAGGGAGTATTATCTGTTACATAAAGGTGAGTTGTTGTACAGTTGTAGGGAGTATTATGTGTTACATAAGGGTGAGTTGTTGCACAGTTGTAGGGAGTATTATATATAATACATAAGGTTGAGTTGTTGTGCAGTTGTAGGGAGTATTATCTGTTACATAAGCTTGAGTTGTACAGTTGTAGGGAGTATTATCTATTACATAAGAATGACTTGTTGTACAGTTGTAGGGAGTATTATCTGTTACACAAGGGTGAGTTGCTGTACAGTTGTAGGGAGTATTATCTGTTACATACGGCTGTGTTGTTGTACAGTTGTAGGGAGTATTATCGGCTACATCAAGGTGAGTTGTTGAATAGTTGTAGGGAGTATTATCTGTTACATAAGAGTCCGTTGTTGTACAGTTGTAGGGATTATTATCTATTACATAAGCTTGAGTTGTACAGTTGTAGGGAGTATCATCTATTACATAAGAATGACTTGTTGTACGGTTGTAGGGAGTATTATCTGTTACATAATAGTGAGTTGTTGTAGAGTTGTAACGACTATTATCTGTTACATAATAGTGAGTTGTTGTACGGTTGTAGGGAGTATTATAGTATGAATGTCGTCCTGTATCTCTCACAGTTTGAGCGGCGCTGCAGGAGCCTGTCGGAGAAAGAACCAGACCACTTCTTCCATTTTCACGTATTACAAATTATTCTTTCGAAGTTTTTTTTTTTTTTTTTCCAATATTTTTGTCAAAACCTAAAAGTCTGAGTGAATGAACGCATGAAAACGTCCTTGTACTCTCCACTCATGTGTCCCAGTCTAATTACAGCACAGACTCATTCACAGCAGAAGGACAGTCTGGTGGCTCTCCATTCAACCACAACGGAATGAGTCATGAACCGGCAGCTCTGGGTCACTGGGTCTGTGGGGCAGGTACAGGACCACCATCACACCAACAACTCTAATACAATAACGAGAGAATAAATCACGATTAAAAGACCACTTCAGACATTCAGACTATATGTTTTGATCAGTAGTGTCAGGTGCCAGTGTCGGTGACATTTCCTGACATTTCCGCGTGAACAGGAATGCGTTTTAAAGGTCCTATAGGCTCTGCTTTCTCACAGTCTGTCTTTATAATCACCGGGTTATGGGGTTTTGGTGAACAAGAGTTGTTACTTGTATTGTTCAAGTAAAGGAAATATTTTAAGTCTCAAAAAGAGTAAAAATGTTAAATTGGTCATCAAGGTTCTACAATAAAGTTCCTATCTTACACAAAATGGATTATTGTGAGCTTTAAGCTATGTTAGAATGTTGTTACCTCCTCAAAATATAGCTTGAGTTGTGTTTTGTTTCATTCGTACATGTTGAGTAATCCTGCATTATTAGGCCCCGTCCACACTAGTACATAGTCGTTTTTGTTGCGGATGCAGGCGTTCGTCCACAGAAATCTGATTGAAAACGGCTCCAGAGCTCCGACGAATTCATCTGAGTACGGAACTGATCCGGCACCGTGTGGACGCCTGAAAACGCTATGTTTCGGTCTATGTGTATGACCTGTATACGTATAATCGGTGAAATCACTAAATCCATTGAATTCTTCATCCTCGGTGTCACTTCTGTGCGACCTCCGGAGATAAAGCATAGATCCATGAGGTAAACGGAGCGCCGCTTCCTCTTCTGCGTAGCTGTCGTCAGACTCAGCATCAGTTAGAATTATTCCGGCCTTTCTGAATCCCGAAAGGATGGTTTCGATTGTCATTGAAGTTCAGGCTTTGTCGATTCATCCAGTGATCTCCAGGAAAGTTAAATAGTGCACCCGCCCTGTTGCTGTGAAGTTGTGTTCTCCACCCCCGCTTTCCGCCAGTCAGTCACAAGTTTCTCACTCACTCCAAACTTTCTTTCTGCTGCTCAATTACCGTTTTCAGCTGAATATTTCACTATTTGCAGCGAGACGGCGGCTTTTTCTACAGGAGACATGCGCAGTAGAGTGTGAAGTGACAGTGGTACAGGAGTAAAAGTAGTACTAGACACTGACACACAAGCCTAGAGCCTCTCGCGGCTGTCAGTCTGAAAATTTTAATATATAAGTCGCACCGGAGCATAAGTCACAGGACCAACCACAACATGAAAAAAGTGCAACTTATAGTCCAAAAAATACGGTACTCCACAGATAAATATGAATGCGGCTCCACATGTTAGGACATTTATCTGTCTGTAAATTAGATTAAATTGACATCATATAGAGCATATCAGCTGATCATAATGGTCTGGCCCTAGTCTAAATATACAGGATGTGCGTGTTAATCATGTGTGAACGAAACAAAACACAATTCCGGGTCTGTTCGCGATGAGGAAACAACATTACAACACATCTCGGAAAATAGCGTAATATGGACCCTTTAAACACCGTCCTCATTAAGATCTGATTGCACCATTTAGAGCATGTGATGAATGTTTATGACAGACGAGATCACCCCCATAGGCTTTTATATGTCACAGTCATCAAATCCATTTAACAGGTCACCAGGCAGACCAATGAGGAGGAGGAGGAGGCGGGGGGGAGGGTATTCACATAAACAAGGGGGACACGCATCCAACCGAACGCACATGGTTTGAAAAAATGACTTGGCGTGCTTCATTTGTATCATGGTCTGCAGACTGGGAGCTGTATTACCACTAATTGGCATTTGACAGCTCATAATGATGGCATTTCGTGTTGGTTTTTCATTAGCGGGGACCCCCATAACAATGCGTTTAACGGCGGCGGGGAAAGGATACGGGGCGAGCGGCGTTCGCAATCCACATCTGCGCGCTTTCAGCACAATGACACGATTATGGCTCAAACTAATTGCAAATTGAAAAGCTAGATTTGGAAAAAAAAATAAAAAATAGTCAATCAAGACGAGAAGGGCGAATAGCAAAAAAAGGGGCTAAACGGGAGATTCATTCAGAAATGTGGCGCCGTGAGGATTTCTGGTTCAAAAGTGTTAAATTATCCAAAAGCTTTTATATTCAAATTCAACCCGGGTTCATGCTTTGTTTTTCTGACACAGAATTGCGCGTAATTTTGGTGGAGTACTGAAAGGGGTGAGACACATGCTCCGGTGGGGTCTGCTTTCAGTGAAATGTGTAAAAATGAGCCTCGTATGGGAGCGGGAAGTGAAGCTTGGAGGTTTATTAACATGGATTTTAATTCAGGCGATGTTACAGAGCCAAATGTCATACTTGTACTCATTAATTTTGGCAGTTTGTTGAGATAAAAGTTCAGCTAAAAATACCGGGGCCATTGACAAACATAAAATAAAACCCACACTCCTAAATTAATTTAAACTGGCTTCACTTTTCTGCTTTCAGGAAACGCTCCGTTCCACCTTGTGATGTCACGTGGTAATATGATGAACGCTCCACGGTTTTTAAACTCCACACACCTTCACTAGAATCATTTGGATCATTTCAGCTCTGGAAATTGCAAATCTCGACTGAACAAAAGGTAGTAAAAGGTAGCTGTGAACTGGAAAATTACCACTTCATGACATCACAAGGTGGAACAGAGCATATTGAGCTTTGCAGATGTAAACAGACTAATAATAAATCGTGAGTCAAATGTGTGAATGAAACAAAACACAACTCCAGGTATGTTTATTATGAAGTAAAAATGTTATAACATGGCAGTCAGTTTTGCGTAATATCGGACGTGTAAGTGCCTTGCCCAAGGACACAACAACAACATTCACCTTTAGGAGCTGTAATCAAACTGCCAACTACTATATAAATGAGTAAAAAAAAAATGTTTTAAATGAATCACAAAACATGATTTATAGAAATGTACGTGTAAAGTTAAAGCGAACACATCATAATAACATTTACACATAAAAAGCTTCACTGTGTAACTTTTCTGGGATTCAGTGGAGAGTTTATTGCTTTGCGAGGAATGTTCCACAGTATGTCTTTACACTTATTCATCACCTTTACTGAATCAGTAATAACTAGTGATCAATAGGGCTGGTTATCATTAAGAAGTGGCCAATATATATCTCCATACACAGGCCACGATACGATACATATCTCAATACAGAGAGTTTTTGATTCGACACTAAAAGTCTTTGTTAAACCACTTCTTATGCAAAGTTCATATTAAAAACACCCATTTTAATCATCAGAACAGTGAAAATGTCAAATGTGTCGCATAAATGAGTTTCCTTCTGTGACAGTGGAGTCACTGAGTGCGTATACATGCACATCAATAACCCGGTTATGATCGGGTTTTTTGAGTATCCCGGTTTCTTGATGGTGCATGTATACGCAGTAACCCGGTTTCAGTAACCCGGTTATGGCAGTATCCCGGTTATTAGAAACCGGGTTACTGTAGCTGGTTTATTCCGATAGTAACCGGGTTACTTGTGGCATGTATACGCAGTACCCCGGTTACTGCAACATAAAGTTGAGTGCGCATGCGTCCAAAAGACACTTTCCAGCCTTTCACCACAACAGTAGTGACATAAATAAATTGACCAACATAAATAAAGTGACCAAACGAGTGAAATGACTGTAAAATAAAGAGCTGCGCTAAACCTGCACACGTACAATCTGCACTCGTACGACCTGCACTCGTGTGACGCTGAAAAGCTAAAACATGAACTATCTCCTATACTCTATACGCACGGAACACACTTACCATCATTAGCGCCTCTTCTGTCACAGAAATAACACACATAATCCACAGAGTCGTGTCATTTAGTCCAAAAGAAACTGATCACATCTGCGAGTTGTTTTTATCGCTGCTAACAGTTTATGCTAATTAGCCAAACGGTCTTAAGTTTCGTTTCTGTAAAACGTAAACAAATGTGATCACAGCTGAATTATCTGATCAAACGGGCTGATGTGTCTATAGTGTTTATGGTTTATATGTTGTAAAGTTGAGTTTATTTATGCAGAAGATTTTAATGAAGAATCTGCACAGTGGATTGTGGGAGATCTCGTAGCTCCTTAGCTTCTTATGCTAAAGGAGCTCACGGTTTGTATTTTTCCTGGTTTATGAAATTGATTTAAGTTAATTTTTGCGCCTGCGCATTTGTAAGATTATGTCAAGAAACCGGGATACTCCATTTGATCATGTATACGCGGATATGAGTGTCCCGGTTTCTCAGTGCGCATGTAAACGCAGTAACCCGAATACTGACATAACCGGGATATGGCTAATAACCGGGTTATTGATGTGCATGTATACGCACTCACTGTCAGGGACTGTGTAAGGTATGAATTATGTCTCATTGTAAAAGAAGTAGAACTAATTGGTCACCTGAATAGTTGGTAGCGGCCAGCCAATGGAAGGGTACGGGCCCTTTAAAAAGTGAGACCAATTTTGTAGTCCGATTATGTTGTTTACTCTGTGTTATTAGAATAAAGCTGCCATGTAAAAAAAACATCCTTCTTACACTGATGCTTCCAAGACCACTTAAAGAACTACGTATAAACAAGCAACAAAACTGTAGCTCAAAATAATTAGGTAAAATATACCAAAAAATACTCTTGGCGATGTATCGATACAGCAGTCCACGATATCCATACTGTATCATCACATTAAATAATACAATATATAAAGGTATTTTGATATTTTTGCACACCCCTAGTGATCACAAAAACATACAAATCAACATATAAATCAATTTACTTTTAATGCCGTACAGTGAAACATTCCGAAAGCAATAACATCTCCATGGAGACGAGCCACGGTTTACCTCCTCTCAAATATAACCACTATTAGCGGCTCGCGGAGTGGCTCTTGTGAAGCGCAGGATTGGCTTAATTCTTTGTATTCACTGGAGGATGGGGCGCGAGCGGACTGCCTGCCTCTTTACGATTAGCCGCAGCTCTTAAAGCGCCGGCGTAGCACTGCAGCGGGCGCCCGTCATTAAAGCGGAGAAATGCTAACGGTTTGGGGCGCGGAGGCACACTTAGCATTCAGCGCAGTTAGCATGTGGAGTTTGGAGATAAATGATCCGTGAGATTAGATACAGGATTTCAGACTCGTGTTCAAATCTGCGGCTTCACAACAGCACACAGGAGGGAGAAGTTGGAATTATAGGAGGAGGCGCCGCATATTTTTTTAGGAAACAAGGAATTTTACGGCTTAAAAGTGAAAGTATTTGTGGAAAAACAAGATCTTATAAGTACTTGTTATCTTAAAGACGGTGTGTTTTACGTCTATGGGGTATTAACTGTGAATAAGGCAAAGTAAGTTTATATGTACAGCACAATCCTTTACAGAATAAGAAATACATTCAAATCACAATACAAACATAAATAATCACTGTTGGGCAAGTTACTTCAAAACTGTAATGTGTTATTTATTTATGACTTGTTACTGTCATTTCAAAGTAATTTGTCACATTACAATATTACTGTGTTTAAAATGTAAAATATTACGACTATTGCAGCACTTTAAATTACTCGCAACAAAATAACTGAAGATGCTGAACTTTTGCGCCGTGTATGGACTGAACCAGGACTAAACCAGGACTAAACTAGGTCTAAACCAGGACTAAACTAGGTCTAAACCAGGACTAAACTAGGTCTAAACCAGGACTAAACTAGGTCTAAACCAGGACTAAACTAGGACTAAACCAGGACTAAACTAGGACTAAACTAAACTAGGACTAAACCAGGACTAAACTAAACCAGAAACCAGGACTAAACTAGGACTAAACTAAAACCAGGACTAAACTAGGACTAAACCAGGACTAAACTAGGACTAAACCAGGACTAAACTAAAACCAGGACTAAACTAGGCTAGGACTAAACCTAGGACTAAACTAGGAAACTAAACCAGGACTAAACTAAACCAGGACTAAACTAGGACTAAACTAAACCAGGACTAAACCAGGACTAAACTAGGACTAAACCAGGAAACTAAACCAGGACTAAACTAGGACTAAACTAGGAAAACCAGGTAAACCAGGACTAAACTAGGACTAAACCAGGAGGACTGAACCAGGAACTAAACTAAGGACTAAACTAAACAGGACTAAACTAGGACTAAACTAGGACTAAACTGAAACCAGACTGGACTAAACCTAGGACTAAACTAAACCAGGACTAAACTAGGACTAAACCAGGACTAAACTAGGACTAAACCAGGACTAAACCAGGACTAAACCAGCAGTGGAAATATCTATTAAACAGTGAGACTATTATAAGTCCTGTTGTGATACTCGCTCTACCGTGAGTTTATAGATATGGTGGATATTATCGAAGGTAAGCATGGATTCACTGGATGTTTTGGAGCGGAGTTTATTTAGTGTTTTTCTTGTATGAATAACATCACCACATATGACAGGGCTTCTCGGTTTTGTACAAAAAGTTTCTGCTTCTGGTTTACAGCCGGATCCTGTAGTCTTTCTAGGCAATGTGGATGAAGTAAGTGTCTTGCCTAAGAACACAACAACAGTTTTTGTGACTGGCGCCCCCCTGTGGCACCTGATTTTCCCAGTGTCTCCCATCCAAGTACTAACCAGGCCCGGCCCTGCTGAGCTTCTGAGATCTGACGGGATGAGGCTTTGACGAGCTGGTACGGCCATAACATTGTGCATTCTTGTGTCAGTCATAATTGGAGGAACCTCTGTCTCTGCATTTTTTGCTTTATGGTCATTCCAAACACAGATTTCTATATTTTGGCAAAACAAATGACACAAATTTATGCTCCTGGCAGGGATGAGATTAGTCAAAAATTGTGATAGTCCTGATTTGAGTTGATGTAGTTCTGGTTTAGTCTTTGTTTAGACCTGGTTTAGATCAAATTGGTCAAAACTGGGACATTTCTTGTTTAAAACTGGGACAAATCACTAGTTTTGTATGAATCTGCTGGGACAGGGGACACGGGGCTCAAAACTGGGACTGTCTCGGGTAAATTGAGACGTCTGGTCACCCTATGAAACTTTTGGTGAGGGTTCGCTTGGCTTTTCCTGAAATTTTCCACAGTATAACTTATCTTTCTGGGATTTATTCAACCACAGGTGTTTTTTCTGTCTAAATCTACCTCGGTGTGGCCAGTTTAATGCCACTGTTTACTTTTACAGCCCCTCATTATAACAGGCATTAACACTATGACATCTACCACCAATAGTTTTTTTTTTTTTTATATAAAGGACTCCATTGACAGAAATGACAAAGTGTTATTTTCAACAGTAAAGCATCTCTGTATCTCACCATAACAGCGTGCGTTTCCCATTATTGACGTTTTAATTTAGTCTGTCTTCACTGTCAGATATAGGAGGCGAGTGAAGCTCCGTGGCACAAAGGCAGAGGAGGGCGTTTAACTCTCTCCTGTCTTAAAAGAGCGTCTGCCGGAGATTATAATTGGCATGTTTACGCGGTGGGCGGGTCCAGTGTTGTCGCCGTAGTTACAGAAGTTGAAGGCTCTATAATCCACATGGTGCTCAGGGACGCGGGAGACGGAAGTGGGCTTAAGAAATGCTTTTTATCAGTTTTTCTCACAGGACCAGCGCTTGAGAAGAAGAGTCTCGCTGTCACTCAGTGCTTAAAGATGCACTGGTATTAGACAAGGTTTTAATGCAGCTACTGTGATCCAGCCTGGGCGGTGTGAACTCCAGCTCCAGAGAGGTTTGACTTTACAACAAGAACAACTATACACGCCAAAAAGTTAAGATTACTTGAATTAAGAATGGTTTTGTGAGTACATTTCACTTGTAAAATTGTCTACCAGTGGAAATGACGTCATATAATTTCCACAAACTTAATAATTGTCACAGGACAAAACAGCCCGAGGAAATACAAACATTTCGTATAATTTTCTTGCTTGTTTTGAGTTCTTTATAACATTTTGAGGGGCTGGATGGCGTCAACGGCCAAAAATAAAACTGCTAATATCTTAAGAACCATAATAGCACAAACGATTGACACAATTTGGGGTCATTTTAGAGCATTTTTAAGCTTCCTGGGGGGGCTGGTTAAACCCAATTTGATCTATAAAAGAATTGTTAAGATCTCAAAAACCAGAAGTCATTGTTTTGCAAGTCTCAAGTAAGTCTCAAGTCTTTGACCTCAATTCAGAGTCAAGTCCCAAGTCGAACACAGGCAAGTCCAAGTCGAGTCTTGAGTCACTGGCCCATAAGTCCAAGTCAAGTCCAAACCGTCTGCTTCGAGCTTCAATTCTTTAATCCAAAGTACCAGCTTAGATTTTAACCATTTGTATGACTTTTAAACTAAATTGTACTTAAAAAGTCATGGCATATTTATATACGAGTATTTATATAAAAGTTGTAGAAGTGCTACTTTTTCCTTTTTAAATGTCTTGACAAGATCTTAATGTGAATCATTTCATTCAGAATAGAAATAATTAAGATTTAAAAATGCAGTTATTTTGTTGTGTAGTCTGCACTGAAATGGAAGGATCATGTTATGTGCAGTTCCCTCTGTTTTACTGTATAGTACTGCATATTACTGTAGTACGTTTGAGGTTACCACATCACAGTACTTCAGTTACATCCAAAGTAACAAACAGAGAAGTGGGAGGGACATGATCCAGTTTGTTCATGTAAAATTAATCACCGCATTTATCAACTGTAAAGAGAAAAGTATCTTCTAAAAACATATATTTTTAGGTGAATCATGAAGTCTTCTCAAGTCACAGGCCTAAAGTCCGAGTCAAGTCCCAAGTCATTGAGCTTCAAGTTCAAGTCAAGTCTATTTTATCAAGTCAAGTCTCAAGTCCTAAAAATAGTGACTCATGTCTGACTCGAGTCCAAGTCCTCACCTCTGTCAAAAACTAAAACAGCACAAACAAATCTTTTTGCAGCACAAAACTTCACAAACGATCAACATGGGGACCAACTTCACGGAGGTCATGTTAAAATAAAAGTTAGAACACATGAAAAAAATAATTTCTGTTTTGGAAAAATTCATTCAGTGTCAAAGTTTCATCCCCAACCAGGCCTTGACGTCATCCAAGCATTTCAGCAGCAGCGCCAGGGAACAGTTATTGATTTTCTTGAGCAGCAAATAGATTTGGACATCAACAGGATCGGCCCAAGAATAGAGCCCTGGGGAACACCAGAACACAGGGAGGCCCCAAATTTGACTGGACCTTTCCAGTGCTGTTTCCCTGACTCCCACACAGAGCCCCAAGTGAGATCTGTGTGGTCCTCTGCGTCTAAAGCAGCTGTAAAATCTCAAAGCAAAAATACAGCTGCATTTCTAGTATCAGTAAATAAAAATGATTAAAAACATTTAAGAATGCAGTTTCTGTGCTATGAAATGACTTGTAAGCTGACTGAAAAACATCCTTGACATTGTGTTTCTTGTCTAAAATCTTTGACAAAAATGTAAGCTTTGAAACAGGCCTTTAGTTCAGCTTTGCGTTGAGCTCATCACTAAGACTTTCTCAGAATTCTTTTAAAAGTTATTTGTGCGTCTGTTTTCTGTTGAACTCTCCTGGATTTATAACTTACGGACTCTTACTTTTCTAGTGGATGGTCTGTCACGTACCGGTCTTCATTAAGATATTACTGTTTTGCTTTTATAATTCCACGGTATGAAAATAAACTTGAGACAATTTAATGATCAGATCTATGGAAAAACAAGCCTGCGCATGTCAAGAATCCATGTTTTTAAGTTATTTTTGAGCTATAAATGATCTGTAACTGAATCAATCCAATAAGGGTCTTCAACCTTTTTCGTCCTCTGAGCTTTTTGTGTAAAACTAAAATGCCAGAGAGCTACTAATTTTAATGGTTTCCAGAAATTGCGTGATTATCGGAGCCATGGCAAGATGTCTATAAAACATAACCCATTATCCTGTAATCAGTGCATAACATTAGGCATCAAAATCATATATTTACAATGGAATAGGCATTTAATCAAACAAATTTTAGTTATTTAGCACAACACGTATAATTCAGAAATCCTTTAGCGAGTCACTTGGAAGGGGGTGGAGAGTTACTCTGCCCCACAAAGGCAAAAGACCTGAACTCATTAGTGTGAAAGTGAGAAAAATGACTACAAAGTTTCTGTTTTGTCCAGACAAAAGTATAATAGGTCGGGCTCCCAAAATTTGACAACCAGTTACTATAATGAAGAAGTATTTGTATGAGCTAAAAATTTACTTTTGACTCTTATTTGTCAGGTCCTAAACTCTGTCTTTGTATCATGAGTCAAAAATAAGGAGTCGTGCAAAGACAAAAGGCACAAACTGACATGATCATTATTATTTGCTTGATTTTCTCCAGACTTTCATCCATTATAAGAAAAACACGTCACCAAGGTCGAGTCATCATAATGTTTGTTTGAAATGATCTAGAAGAGCTTTGGATTTTCTGTTTAGCGCTGATCAGGCGGGTTGTGCGGCGACACTTCCAGTTAAACAGTTTGACAGACGAGTGACTTTGCAGTATAGTCTGTACAGTATGAATAAATACACAAAATACTTTCACATTAAAGATAATTTAAGTATAATTGATTACAAAGCTACACAGTACAAAGTGGAGTTTTAAAATTGACTCTCACAGAATCAATTTTAATATTTTCTCAGAGTTTATATGAGTCCAATCTGTTCTAGAGTTAATTTAATATTTTTGGAGATGTTGATTAAGTAACACTGGACTAAAGTTCCTGTTTAACCTCGAAATCAAGAGTTATAATAACATTTTAAGAGTAAACAGATAACATTTTGTAGGGTTATCCTGATTTAGCTGAACAACACACAGAGAAGTTTTATTTTTACTTTATTTAAGATTAAATTATGTACAAAACTGGTTCAAACTTGTCTTCTCTCACGGGAGTTTGAAGTGGTGGGTTGGAGGTGCCAAATTAACACTAATGGAAGTTGAATTAACACTGATGGAAGCTGAGTTAACACTAGGGGAAGTTAAATTAATTTCAACTAAATCAACTCAGGCAAATAACCCCAACTCGACCCCCCCATTTAACTTTCAAATAGTTAAAATAACACTTTCTGTGTTAAGTTTTTGCTGTGTATGTTTGTTTAATGTGTTAAGACTCCGTGCCAAGGCCGCAACAAAAATAAGAAGGCGAGAGGTTGGATTTTAAAATAAAATATAGTTTATTAACTAAATCACAAACAAAACATACACAGTTATTGCCTTTTTTCTTTGCACGACTCTTTATTTTTGACTCATGATACAAAGACAGAGAACAGGAACTGACAAATAAGAGTCAAAGGTCAATTTTGAGCTCAATATTTTGCACATTATTTATTCACATGATAATGCAGGTCTCAAATACAAACAAAATTAAATTACTGGTAACTTGTCGAGGAGAAAATTCAGTTTGTCGACTGGACAAAGGTTAGTTTGTCACTTAGTTTGAGCCACGAACAAAGCAATGTTGTCTACTCCATTCAGTGTAGTGAAGACTGCAGTGAGCGCTACATTGCAGAAACTAAACAGCTACTTCCAACACAGACGAGAGAGCAACACAGGACCTCAGTCTGCTGTACATCTCCACTTAAAAGCCACGGACCATCATTTGAGGACAGCGAGGTACAGATTTTAGCCAGAGAAAAGAATTGGTTTGAGAAGGGAGTGAAAGAAGCTTCTCTAAACAGAAATGGAGACACCATTTCCACTATTTACAACTCCATCCTCAAACCTAAATCAAAACAAACAAGAGAACGACAGGTGTAGTCAGGTCAGGTCCAGAGGTGTGGAAGCTCCATTATGGCCAGGAATTGTTCTGCTAATTAGACCCCACACCCTGTACAGGTCAATGGGCCTAACTAACAAACAGAAACTGTAAACAAGCAGGTGTGTTAGTTTCAGAGTAGTTTCAGTGTAGTTAGCTCCTCCCTTCAGACAGACATAAGGAAGTGTCCACCAGCATTTTGACCAGAACTGAAGAAGCAGCTTGGATGAAACTCGTTCTGTCTTTGTGGAGCAGGACTGGAAGCTCTGGGAGTTGGAGACCCCTGCAATACAAGGAGATACTGTATGTTTAATGCCCAGTGTTGGGAAGGTGACTTTTAAAATGTATTTCCCTACAGATTACAGATTACATACCTCAAAATGTAGTTTGTAACGTAATCCTTTAAAGTACTTAAGGTGAGTAACGTAATCTGAATACTTTGGATTAGTGATTTGCTGTAGAGAAGCAAAGACCAGGACATCGTAACATAAGAAGTTTTGTCTGATAAAAGAAAATGAAAAGCCCAAACTTTACTGAACCGTATTAAAAAAATATTATTGATAGAAGACGAGGAGATACAGTCCACGCAGCATGATTTAGTCCTGTTAAATCCTGTTTTAGTCCTGGTTTAGTCCTGGTTTTAGTCCTGGTTTAGTCATGGTTTTAGACCTGGTTTAGACCTGCTTTTAGTCCTGTTTTAGTCCTGTTTTAGTCCTGGTTTAGTCATGGTTTTAGACCTGGTTTAGACCTGGTTTAGTCCTGTTTTAGTCCTGTTTTAGTCCTGGTTTTAGACCTGGTTTAGACCTGGTTTAGTCCTGTTTTAGTCCTGTTTTAGTCCTGGTTTAGTCATGGTTTTAGACCTGGTTTAGACCTGCTTTTAGTCCTGTTTTAGTCCTGGTTTTAGACCTGGTTTAGACCTGGTTTAGTTTCTGGGAATGAGTGGAATTACCGGGTGGGGAAAAAAAAAAAAAAAAAAAAGGCATATACTCCAAAATATGAAAACAGGAAAATACCAGCGTGTAATCCATTTATTTCAACAAAGTAACTGTAATCCAGTTACCACTCACTGAAACAGTAACTGTAACCGAATACAGCTACTCGTAATTTGTACTCTGATTACGTAACTCCGGTACATGTAATCTGTTACTCCCCGACACTGTTAATGCCCTACGATGGAACATTCCAGGCAAAGAAATAACAAGTATCAGAAGTTACATCGCGCGCTTTTACTCCGGCTTTTCAGTGGAGCCATCAGATGAAGCGGTGATGAAACTGGCACTAACTGAGATAATGCATTCTGAACACTCCGTCCCGAGTAAGTGAGTCTACGCAGGCAGACGTGTTGTGTCTACTGCGCTAATGCTAATGCTGATTAAAACCATTACAGCGGCAGTGATTAATCAGGCTCCGGTTCTGTTCAGACTGTAAAGACTTTGTGAGTGTTTCTGTCGTTCAGAAATATGTCTGCGCCATAAATCCGTGTGTACTTGGACCGCTGTCAAAGTACACTGCTCACTTTTATAGAACCTGAGTGGATGTATTATTGAGAGTTTTTTTTTATTGATCTAAAGTAAATCAGACACAGTAAAAAAAAGGGACGCGAGTGTTTTCTGATCTATGTTATAATTACAAATTGACTGATGTGTGTTTTTTTCATGGCAGATGGTGATATCGATTGTTTAGAATAACACGAAACTGACGGCTGATGAGCTTTTCACGTATTTTGAGGCAGATATTTTGAGCTGATTTTGATGATTTTTTTCTAATTATGTATTTTAAATGTACCACAAACTTTTAAGAGAGCAGTGTAGTTAAGTTTTGTACACCTGCTTCTTCGTTTTAAAGTGTTTTTATAAAGCTTTGTGCGTATTTTTAGTTCTTTTCTCAAACATAAAACGCTCCTCCTCCTTCTGATGTCATGTGGTCATACAGGAGGAGCTCCACTGTGTTTTTAAACTCCACACACCTTCCCCAGAATCATTTGGATAATTTCAGCCCAATCTATACTGAACAAAATGCTTCATGACATCACAAGGTGGCCCTTCTATCTTTTTAATCCGGCCAGCCAAACTTGAATAATAATAATAATCATCTTCAGTAATTTCAATAA
Source organism: Boleophthalmus pectinirostris (assembly GCF_026225935.1). Taxonomy (NCBI): domain Eukaryota; kingdom Metazoa; phylum Chordata; class Actinopteri; order Gobiiformes; family Gobiidae; genus Boleophthalmus; species Boleophthalmus pectinirostris. The sequence goes on from NW_026571175.1 coordinate 28,004,084, forward strand.
ATAGTAAATACTGTGGGATTTGAAAGACAGATATTTTGTTGTAATGCTTTGTAATGATTTAGCAATAACATGGGATATGTTTTCTACATATTTTCTATATTATATTATCCCATGTTTTTTTTGTTTTTTTTCTCTTATGCGATGGATTACCAAACAACTCCACCCATCTGTTCCTGGTCCGGCCCTTCTGTCAAATTTTAGAACCCCTCGTGGCCCACAAGTCAAAAAGTTTGCCCACCCCTGAGCTGGACTAAAGGGTTACTCTAACACAGTGTTTCCCCAAACCTTTTTTTCTGGGTCCGTATTTTAAAAATCACAAACGTTTGCGACCCAAGTCAATACACATTATTTGTAAATCACAAAATAAAGGTGGGTTTGACCATTCTTGAACATTAATGAGGATATTTTATTGTTGACTGAGTGATCGTGTCTCTCTGGAAAATTAGTATTACTCAAGTTTTAAATGATAAAAAAGAGTAAAAAATAACAAAATTGGAGCGCTACACTGGATCAGAAAACTTAAGCATACAGGTGCTCATCAAACCGGAGGGCTTAGATTCTAAGATTGGAATAGAAAGAAGGATGGTAGAGGCACTCTGATTTGCGGTGAATTTAACAGTCACGTCAACGCGTTTCGACTACTTGGTCTTCATCAGGGCTCGGCAGGGATAAAAAACAGTAACTGAACCAGCAATAAAAGGATCCATAAGTCGCCTATATGGACATTAAATGTAGCCCATTTCTTTTTCTTTTCAACATTCAATTGGACCAGCAATACTGGAACAAAATAGTCAATAAAATAATTACAAAAAGATTAGAAATTATGCAAAACATTTCAGCGATTCTCATGAGATAGGTGGACCTGTCTGCGTTTTTGTAGCGTGTTCCAGTCTGAGGTGAAGGAGGAGAGGGCAAAACGTAGATCAGGAGCAGTGTTCAGTTTGTTTCTGCGCTTTGTCTTCATTTTTGTGAGCACAGAAAATCCCAGGTAACATATATATGTATTAGTGAAAGGAATAAGCATAGAAACACTGGTCCTACTGAGGACAGGATAATCTGATGAAATGATTATCCAAGGTCACAGATCCCTAGAACTGAATATTGGAGACCTACATGCAGATCGTGACAAGGCGACCCCCCCCCAAAAAAAAATCTCTTGTGACCCACCAGTCTATGGGAAACAATATTCTAACATGTGTAAATGAAACAAAACAAACACAACTCAACTCCAGGTCTGTTTTTGAGGAGGTAACAACATTATAACATGGCTCCGAGCTCACAAGAGTCAATTTTGCGTAATATTGGACCCTTAATTGGCTGCAGTGTTGGGAAGTAACTGAATACATGAAAATACGTATTCTGAATATTAAACCAACAGTTCTCAACAGTACCACAGAGGCAAGAATAAAAGCTAAATGTATTCATTGCTTTACATTGGTGAGTAAATGATACTTGGAGCTGGGTAAACATTTTGTAGAGCACTTGACCAAACACTGTGCAGACATATTTACAGAGCAGCTGGAGCGCTGTTCACTAATACATACACTGTACACGATGTAGAACACATGCAAAACCAAGATCTAATATAAGACCGGTTGTTGCATACTGAATTAAAGCTGCCCTGTGTAACTTTTCTGGAGAAGTTTACGTTTGCCTGCTTGTCTCCTTTGTCTGGAGTGTTCCACATGTAGCTTTTATTTAATAATGTATAAAACATACATTCTTATTTGTTTTTGCTCAACAAAACCTCAAGGGATGCATTCTTACTGTAATCGAGGTTGTTTCTCTACAGATCTGATCTGTACCTTTGCCAGGTGATGTTTTCTGTTTGTTTACACAGAGACGAATCATTTTAACACCTTTAAATTTTGTTATGAATGAGGATAAAAAGGCCATATTATTGTTTTGTTTGTTTTTTACTTATAAGATTCCTGTACAGTAGTTGTGTCAGCACTTATCGCCCTGATAGTAAGAAAAATAAGAATTTCACCATAGTTCATTTGTACTTAGAAGACATTGAAGTTTGTGCCAATTTCTGTTTCATGTAGATATGAATTACAGAGATAACAAATTTTGACATTTAATGAATACAAAATACATTTAAGAGGGAATATTATGCAAAAACATGCCTGAAGATGTCATCTCTTCATCTCTTCTAGATGTCATCCATGCATCCATACATGCATCTCGGTGCAGCGTCAGCAGTGATGCGGTTACTGTATTGAACCATTGTAGTGAAAAGGGAGCTGAGACACAAGGCAAAACTCTCGATTTACCGCTCAATCTACATTCCTACCCTCATCTATGGTCATGAGCTCTGGGTAATGACCGAAAGGACAAGATCGCAGTTAGAAGCGGTCAAAATGAGTTTCCTCCGCAGGGTGGCTGGGCTCTGCCTTAGAGATAGGGTGAGGAGCTCAGTCACACAGGAGGAGGTCAGAGTAGAGCCGCCGCTCCTCCACGTCTCGAGGAGCCAGTTGAGGCTCGGGCATCTGTTCCGGATGCCTCCTGGGCGCCTGTGCCTTCCTCGGATGGTCTTCTGGGCATGTGCCACCAGGAGGAGGCCCCGGGGAAGACCCAGGACACGCTGGAAGGACCATATCTCTTGGCTGGCCTGGAAACGCCTAGGGGTCCTCCCGGAGGAGTTGGAGGAAGTGTCTGGGGTGAAGGAAGTCTGGGAGTCCCTGCTTATACTGCTGGATGGATGGAGTGATCTCTCCAGGGCCCTATTCAAACCCTCCTTATGGTTGCCCATGAGTCAATTGGAATTCTCCATAAATATACAAAAACATGGCACAAAACTGTATACAGCAACTTGACAAACCTGATCTGATGTGCAGTAGGGATACACACGCACCGATTGTGCTTTAATAATGCTCTGAAGGGGGAGTAACTTAACACAGGGAGCACAGGAAGGGGAGTCTCAGAGCATCCAAAATGAAACTTGTTGATGCATTGTTTTCTAGCATTTTCAAAAGAATAAACGTAAACATAGTGATCTAAATATATGTTCACAATTAAATCCCTGTAGAAGTAAAACACTCTCTCTTTAACGTTAAATGACACAGTTTGTTACTATAAAATAGCCATTTAAAAATCCAAGTGTTAGTCCAGAAAACCATTACTAACCTCGCTGCGTTTCTGTGTGCCTTTTCCACAACTTCATTAAGGATTCATTTTCAAGAAAACGCCGCGCTTTATAAATGTATCTGATTTTAATAAGTGCTTTGTGGCGGAGGCTGCTGGCTTTAGCGCAGTGAGACCAGGGGCAGCTGCCTTCAACCACAACGCCTTTAATGAACGATTCTTCACATGACGCGACGAAAACACACATTTAAAACACGCTGAAAAAAGAGGTTTGTGATGATGCAGATTCACTTCCTGCGGGTCGTGCAAACAAACGAGACCCGTGTGAGGGTTTAAAGAGGAAAACCTGCGCTTTTCGGGCTTTGTCGGTTTTATTTTGGGGAGTCTGTGAATTTGGGTGAATGCGGCGTCCTGCTGTGTGCTGGAAGTGTGTGAGGAGGGAGAGAGAGAGAGAGAAAGAGAGATGGAGAGAGCAAGACGGAGGGAGGGAGGGAGTGGGAGTGGGAGAGAGAAAGAAAGAAGAACAGAGGGTAGAGGGCAAGAGAGGGAGGAGAGAAGGAGTGAGTGGGAGATAGAAAGAAGAAAAGAGGAAGAAGAGCGGGTAAAGGGAGGGAGTGAGTAGGAGTGGGAGAGAAAGAAAGGGAAAGAGAGGGTAGAGGAAGAGAGAGCGAAATGGAGAGAGGGAGTGAATGAGAGTGGGAGAGAGAGAGAGAAAGAAAGAGGAAGAGAGGTGGAGAAAGGGAGTGAATGAGCGGGAGAGAGAAAGAAAGATGAAGAGAGGGTAGAGGGAGAGAGTGAGATGGAGAGAGGGAATGAACGAAAGTGAGAGAGAGAAAAAAAAGAAAGAGGAAGAAGAGAGGGTAAAGGGAGGGAGAGAGGGAGTGAATGAGAGTGGGAGAGAGAGAGAAAGAAAGAGGAAGAAAGAGGTGGAGAGAGAGAGTGAAAGAGGAAGAGAGGGTAAAGGGAGAAAGCGAGAGGGAGTGAGAGAGGGAGAGAAAAAAATGAGGAAGAGAGAGTAAACGGAGAAGCTGAGAGAGGGAAGGAGGGAGTCATTGGGAGTGGGAGAGAGAAAGAAAGAAAGAAAGAAGAAGAGAGGGTAAAGGGAGGGAGAGAGGGAGTGGATGGGTGTAGGAGAGAGAAAGAAAGAAAGAAAGAGAGAAAGAAAGAGAGAGTACAGGGAGAGAGAGTGAGATGGGGAGAGGGAGTTAATGAGAGTGGGAGAGAGCGAGAAAGAAAGAAAGAGGAAGAGAGGGAAGGGAGAGTAGAGGGCTAGGGAGGGAGGGAGGGAGTGAATGAGAGTGGGAGAGAGAAAGAAAGAAGAAGAGAGGGTAGAGAGCAAGAGAGAGATAGAGAGAGGGTTGGAGGGAGTGAATGGAAGTGGGAGAGAAAGAAAGAGGACGAGAGGGTAAACGGAGAGCGCGAGAGGGAGAGAATGAGAGTGGGAGAGAGAAGGAAAGAGAAAGAAAGGGTAGATGGCGAGAGAGGGAGGGATGGAGTGGGAGAAAGAGTAGATGGGAAAAGAGAGAAAGAAGGGAAGAGAGAGTAGAGGAAAATGGGTAGAAAGAGATAGTAGAAGGAGAGAAAGAGAGGAGGGAAAGGGAGTGGGAGAGAGAAAGAAAGAAAGAGGAAGAGAAGGCAATACAGGGGGGGAGGGAGTGGGAGAAAGAGTAGAAGGAGAGAGAGAGAAAGATGATTCTCCCTCTTTCTTAGGGAAGGCGAGAGGACAGGAAGAGAGAGATGGAGCCGAGGGAGAGGAGGAGGGCAGAGAGAAACCATTCAAAGGGCCAAGGACTAAAGATGGAAATTAGCTCTGGCTTCAGTCCTGCATATTTACATAAGTGCATGTTTGTCTCTACATTATCTTGGCTTGGAATCCGCAGTGTCCCTTTAATAAATAAACACAAATAGAAATTCAGTTTTGATCTGGGAGTCGCTTCTACATGTACAACATATACTTTGATTTACAGGAAAGAACATGTAAAATACCGATGTAAACATGTTTCAAATGGTTTAAACTCTAACTCGAGTCTTGTGTTTGTGTGTGTTGCAGGTGCAGTGGGTCAGAAGGTGCGTGTGGAGGAGGAGCTGGAGGCTTATCCCACTGAGTCTGTGGATCTGCGCTGTCAGTTCATCGACGGGGGAGGAAAGACCAAGCTCACACAGGTGGGAAATGTACATAAGGGATGCATCGATACCACTTTTTTTGAAAACCGATCCGAGTATGAGTATAATGATTTCTGTATTGCTGATATTGAGTACCTTGAACATACAATGAGTGAGTTTACATGCACATCAGTCTCCCGGTGATGGCAGTATTTGGGATCTGATGTTTACACTCATATCTCTGTGTACATGATCAAATGTAGTATCCCGCTTACTTGACATAATCTTACAAATGCGCAAAAGCACAAACATTATATATTTAACAAACCAGGAAAAATACAAACAGCCGTGATATTATAATGTGTTTAATGCAGCTTTGCGCACATTTGTTTACGTTTTACCGAAACAAAACTTAAAACCACGTGGCTAAACTATAAACTATAAGCTCTGAAAACAACAGCTCACTCCGTATGTCCTGATGCGGTTCGGCTTCTGTCGGACTAAAGGACACGACTCAGTGGAATGTGAGTGTTCTTTCTGCGACAGAGGATGTGCTGCTGATGGTGAGTCTGTTCTGTGCGTGTATCGCGTTGGAGATGGTTCGTGGTAAACGTTTCAGAGATCATACATGTGCAGCACAACTCTTTATTTTACAGTCATTTCACTTTATTTATATTGGCTACCGGTTTCTCATAACTGGGATACTGAAACCAGGATACTGCGTAATGTGTCATGTAATAGTGGTATCGGTGCGCGGTATCAACAAATGTTTAATGAGTAAGAGTATATTAAGGAAGTATTGAATCGGTGCATCCCTACTATACATGTACTATATACTATGTACTAACTACTGTACTACTACTAACCACAGTACAGTGAAAGCTGGTTTTATGGGAAAACCTCTGTCTCAGCAAAGCCCTGTACATTAGGGATGTATCAATAACCAAAATATTGTGATATCGTATCGTCAGTAGTCTCACAATAATATCGTGGACTTTCACAATATATCAAATTACAAGTTCCTTTGATTAAGTGCATGGTTTTATAGTAACAACAGCTTATAAACATTGAGAACTACATATCCCATGATTCATTTCAGTGCAAACAACATGAATAAATATGTTTTTTACTTGAATTTTTGGGATTATGATGGAATTCATTCACACCAAAATCTTGTCAAGGTATTTTAAAAGCAAAAAAGTGTCCTATCTACAATTATATCAGCCTCTTCAAAATATGGCAATAAATATCGTACTGTGAGATGCATATCGTGATCATATTGTACCGTGAGATTTGGATATCATTACATCGTTACTGTACATACTTTGATTCTTTGAAATACACTGAGTCACACATGTGGGGTTCAAACAAGTTATCTATTGCTGTTTGAGATGACCTAACAATTCAATAGGGCAATATTATTTAAAGAGCCCGTATTATGCTGCTTTCTGATCTATACTATAATGTTTCCTCATCAAAAACTAAAATTAATATCAATAGTCACTGATAGAAAAGCATCAGATTAAACTTCACCCGTGTAATCAATAAGGAAATGTGACTCTTGCCCTTTTGTCTGTCTTGTTTATTTGTCTAAGCCACTTACATTGGCTGCTGACTTCTCCCACATGTGGAAACCTGCAGCCTGTACACACACACACACACACACACACACACACACACACACACACACACACACACACAAACACGCTGCTGCTGCTGCTCTGGCTTGGCTCCCTGGACTCCGGATGCACAGGGAATGGGATCAATCGGCAGTTTGTCCACATCCAAACCCAAAAGTGCGTTGCTCCGTGATGTTTCCCTGCAGCCGTGCGCTAACGAGGAGCTCACACTAATTCAGTCTGACATCTCAAATATCATGGGCTTCCTCTGGGCCGCCCTCTCTCTCCTCCATATCTGTAGATGACAAACTGCATAAAGCACATGTCCTATTGAAATGAACTGGATACAGATTTTCTTTCTGACTGCTTTAAAGAAGACATATTGTGCTTGTTTCTGCTGTACAGTTATATTCTGTGACATCCGTGGATCATTATGGTATGAATCACATGTTTTATATCGCAATTTTCTTTTTAAAATTACATAATAAAAGAAACAAGACACTTATTTCCGCGTTAAAAATGGAAGCTGATGTCGCCGTAAACAAAAACAAAACAAAGAGCCGTAAAGCTGTCCACACCTCCAATGGATTGCCACAGGATTTTTTTTTTCCCCATTTGTACCTAAATGGTTGCGCAACATGGCTGAATTTGGCGTGTATTACCAATTAAGAAAAAAAAAGGGAAAAAAAGAGAATGAAGTAAGTACAGAGCAGTGGGCAGTGCCGGCGAAAATGAGTTGATCACCAAAAAAGGCGTCTTGAAAATATGAAAATAAACGATTAAAGATTACTCAAACATGCACGAATCACTTCAGATACAACTTCGAGTGAGAAATCACAGTTGCGGAGGAGGTTCAGGAGCCTCTGTTGCCGCACCACCAGAACAGCTTCATCTACCAGGCTGTTAGGATGCTGAACTCTCTCCCCTCTGTAACCACCAGGCACTAGGAAGCTAGAAATCTGCATCTCCCCAAGAACAAAACTCCCCAAAGAACATCTGGACTCACACTCTCCTAATTCCCACCTAAAAAAGACTGTCTTGTGCTTTGTACTTGATGCCTTTTGCACTTTTGCACTATTTACCATGTATTATTTATTTATTTAAGATACATGGAATAGAGAGAAACACAATTTTGATTCTTTGTATGTCTAGTGGTCTGCTCACTGGTCTCTGGTCTGCTCACTGGTCTCTCCAAACGAGCTGTGAGACGCTGCAGAACATCCAGAACGCTGCAGCTCGGGTTCTTACTCGAACTAGGAAGTACGAGCACATAAGTCCTGTGCTCAGGTCTCTGCACTGGCTCCTGTGCCTCAGAGAATAGACTTTAAAACAGCTCTGCTTGTACAAGTCTCTCCATGGCCGAGCACCAAAGTCATCTGTGACATGTTAGTGTCATATGAACCATCTCACACTCTGAGGACCTCAGGGACCAGCCTCCTGCTGGTGCCCAGAGTCACGACTAAACAAGGGGAGTCAGAGTTTCAGGTTCATGCAGCTAAAACCTGGAACAGTCTGAACATGTGAGACAGACTCTTCTGTGACGCTGTTTAAATCCAGACTCAAAACATTTCTGTTTAACTGTGCATATAACTGAAAGGTTTTCATTCCGCACTCTTCTCTCCAATTTATGTCTCTCTTTTTTAAAATTTTAATCTTCATGATTATTTATGTTTTGATTTGTTTTTATTATGATTTTAATGTATTTCTTATTCTGTAAAGCACTTTGAATTACTTTGTGTACGAATTGTGCTGTACAAATAAACTTGCCTTGCCTAGAACATGTGAATGAATTGACAGTAAACCTAACTTTGAACATTGAACTTTGAAAATGGTGACAGGAAACAACTGTAATCTGGTTAAAAGATTCTTGTATAATAGGCCTGCTTTAAAGCTTGATCTAAGAAGCCACAGGTCCAATGAAAACAATGATTCTCTTTGGCTTATTATTAAAGATGATCTACAGTAAGTTCTGCTCGTCATCTACATGAAGAACTTCACAGATCTGGAGTCTCATTTATAAAACTTTAATTGGAATTCTTATTAAAAGTGTAAACACAGACACGTCCACACACTTTACTCTTCTTTCTCTCTTATCTTATATGATATAAAGAGTTAATGCCGACAAAGCAATGGCATCTCCGTGAATACAAACAAGTTACATAGAGCAGAAAAAAACAAAAATGTGTCTGTTTGCTGCAGGTTTTCCAATCAGTGAGAACAGGTAGAGGGTGCAAAAGGATCAAAGCTTTAGACACGACAAAATCCAGACACTCCAAAGAAGCAAAAGTCGAGTTAAACGGCCTTTATTTAAATGGCCTTTAAACTGGCCATTTAAATAAAGCCTTTTTAACTCGACTTTTCCTCTTGCGACTTATGCCTGGATTTCCTTGTGGTTAAAGTTACATAGTGCACCATTAAAGGTCTTTGGGAGTCTGTCACCTTCTTGTTTCTATGGATATGTCATTGCTTTGCCTGGAATGTTCCACAGTATGACATTTATTACGCAGGTAAACTGGACTCAAATGCAACACAAGCACACAGGCAAACAAAGTCTTAGGCTACGTTCAGACTGCAGCCTGAAGTGACCCAAATACGATTTTTTTGGCCTCTATGTGACCTGTATCTGATCTTTTAATGACAGTCTGAACGACACTGTTACGGAATCACTGGTCAGACCCAAATATGCAGTTACAAAAGTATTTATTAACTAAAATAGTCGTGGACGGGGGGATAGATTCCAGGGGAGGTAGGACGGGTCCAGGTTGGCTGAAGTGCAATGGTGAAGAGGCTGACCAGAGGCTTGCGGAACAGGTGGTAACGGGATGAGGCTGGCTCCAAAACGGTTGAACTGGGGAACAGACAAAAGTAAACAAGAGTCAAAACCCTTCAAAATGCTCAAAAACACAAAAAGCCGGAGTAGTTCACCACTTGGTTGACAGAACGATCTGGCACTGGAGAGCAGGTCAGCAGGTCCTTTATTGCCGGAGATGATTACTGACGAGGATCAGGAGTGGAGCTCAGCAGGTGAGATGATTTGGGGGCCCGCCCAGGAAAAACCAAATAAGGTGAGAGAAGGGAAGAGGGAGCAGGGACAGGAGGGGTAGGAGGAGCAGGGAGAACCCTCACAGACACAGATCCGATCTTTTCCAATGCGACCCAGGCCACTTCGAAATGTGGTCCTGAAACCGATACATGTCTGATCTTTTGACATGTGACTTAAGTCTGAACGGTCAAAGCGCATGAATCCGACCTACACGTTATCAACAAGCCACAAACGTCACTATTCTGCGCTGAAGTAGGTGAAAATTGTTAATGAACTCCGTGTCACTGAAGTGAAGCACATCACCACTCACCACTCTTTGGCTCCATCTCCACATCCACACGTTCCTTTCAACAGACGTCGCTGCCACTGCCCCACAAAACGCCACGGCCAAAAACCTCGTCCTTCTCTCTTCTCAATCTCCTCCTTAAAACAAGTAAGTTGTTTCATGTTCTGGCTCCGGTACGAGAGGAACTTTAAAATCTCCAGGTGCTCAATGCTCGCGTCCATGTTTGGACAACTTCCGTAAACACAGAGCACGCTCACTGCGGTTGACGTCGTCGTGTCTCCAGTGCACATGCGGGACACTTTCGGGCCATTTAAAGTTCACACTGGAGATCACATACAAGTCGCATTTAATTGGAAATGTGAACGACCTCGCAAAAACATCGGATTTTACAAAAAAATCGGAATTGAGCGTTAAGCCCTGCAGTCTGAACATCGCCATAGTTCAATAGCAGAAATTGTCCTATAACAGGTGATGTTTAAAATAGCAAATGAGCCTGAAAAATTATTTAATGTGAACTAAGATATCTTCCAAGACTAGGAAGGGCTGGAAATAAACTCAAACAGATACTACAAACAGGGAATAAAGCATAATTGCACAAAATGCAAACAACAGAATTCAGGTTCAGAGTTTCAGATCAAGAGCTTGAGTGTGCGTCTTGACAGGTCAACAATTTAGCAAAGACTGAATGAACGGAGGGAGTAAATATAAATGAGTATGGGATGATTAGAGAATGAAAAAACATGTAAACAAACGGCAGAACTGTGACAACATTAAACAGTTTTACCTTACATTTATTCGATTACCGGTGGTTTTATAGCTCAAAAATATCTAGAAAAACAGACATTCTGACTGTGAGGTTGCTGCGGGTTCGCCTCTCCACAGACCTGACCTGTAACTTGGCCTGGTTTGGTCTCCGTGAAGATTTAATACCACGCCGTGACACATTCCAGACAAAGCAATAACATCGGAGAAAAGTTTTTCAACAGATCCTCCACCAGAAAAGTTACACAATGCAAAAAAAAAAAAGTGATATTTAATGGACACAAATTCCTTCCTTGAATTGTTGCTCCGCAGTGACGTCATTTACGCAGAAAATGACTCACACGTAACATCCGCTACGGTAATTATAATCCGTGTATCATTCGTTCATTCGTTTTTCAATATAAAACCAAAAATAAGAAAACGAAAAAACAACAGTTTTCTTCGTTATTTGTCTCCAAAACCAAAATGAAAAAACGGATAACGATTCGTTTTTTCAGTTTTTGATTTTGTGTTTAAATGAAGAATGGAAAAAATGGATAACGGCCGTTTTCCCGTTTACGTGACTTCTGTGACTGCGATGCCGGACTTTTGCACCGCATACGGACTGAACCAGGACTGATCCAGGTCCGAGACCAGACCGAGACCAGAGCGGGACTGAGACCGGGACCAGACCGAGACCAGAGCGGGACTGAGACCGGGACCAGACAGGACCAGAGCGGGCCCAGGTCGGACTCCGAGCTTTGACTCCGAGTCTCCACGGGGTCCGAGCCTCAGCTTCGAGCTCCGGCCCTGCCGTGGGCTCTGAGCCTCCGGTCTGGTCCCGGTCTGGTCCTGGTTTGTCTCGGTCTCGGTGTCAGGCCCGCTCTGGTCCCGGTCTGGTCCCAGTCTCAGTAGCGCTTTGGTCCCGGTCTGGTCCCGGACCTGGTCCATTTGAACCAAAAGCTCTTAGTTCGATTCATTTTCATTGGTGTGAATGCGTCAGTCGGAGGCTTTGCACCACCTCGGAACCAGCCGCGGTTCTTGAGCGCGGAGGACCAGAGCAGCTCTGTCCCGGTCTCAGTCCCGCTCTGGTCTCGGTCTGGTCTCGGACCTGGATCCTTCCTGATTCAGTCCGTATGCGGTGCAAAAGTCCGGCATCGCAGTCACGGAAGTCACGTAAACGGGAAACGGCCGTTATCCGTTTTTTCCATTCTTCATTTAAACACAAAATCGAAAACTGAAAAAACGAATCGTTATCCGTTTTTTCATTTTGGTTTTGGAGACAAATAACGAAGAAAACTGTTGTTTTTTCGTTTTCTTATTTTTGGTTTTATATTGAAAAACGAATGAACGAATGATACACGGATTAATTATCAATATATTTTTGTCATTTATGGCCAATATAGAGAGATATTAAAAGAAACCATTTGCGAAATCCGCTGGCAGCACCTTCATGTTTAGACTTGCAAATGTGAAAAATGTAGTTGGTAATTGAAGTTTAATAAAGTGGGACCTTGATAGAGCGTCTGTAAGGCGGAGAGAATTTTGATTTATTTGCGAGTAGATTCTTGGCTGGTGTTTCGGGCTGTTTTAATTGATGAAGATGGTGCACTAATGGCTACGGCGGTGCGCACGTTAGCATTTATGAATTACTCACTCCCTCTCATATCACTACCTGACTCCTTTTGCCTAAATTATATTAAATAGCACAGAACTGTTCAACCGGGCTTTCAGCGGATTTGGTTCACGGTCTGCTTTGAAGTAGCTTTCAAGGTTTTTATACAAGAATTACTTTTGCTCCGTTACACTAGCCTTGGTACATTTGTGAGGTAATCTGATGGAATAATTACTTGAAAAGCAAACTGGAAATGTTGATTGTCGTAAAGAATAGAAATAAAAAGTTTTGGTTTGAAATGAATCCAGAAATAATTTGCAATGTGTTAAAAGGCCCATATTATGCTTTTTATGTTATAATATTGTTTCCTCATTAAAAACATACTTGGGGTTGTGTTTTATTTCATTTACGCATGTTTAACACATAAGTCCTGCATATTTAGGCTGAGTTCTTCTCTCAAAAAGAAAACACTGCACTGTAAAACCCGACAATTTAGCACTTACTCAAAAAAAGTGATGAAACTGATTACATAATTGAGTACAAAAACTTGTTTTTGAGTTAACAAACTGTCTATCTTTAAGTAGTACATACCCTAAAAGTTTAAGAAGATTGTAAGTAATATTGTATATCATTTTTGACAAAACATAACAAGTACACAAAACTTAAAACTTGTTGGTGCCTTCAGTACAAAAGGTTTAACTGTTTACTTCAACCTTTTTAACCAATACTGACAAATTTTTTTGCAAATGTACATGCATTATTATTAATGACATGATCACATGATGACACTGCAAAGTACAGGGTTCCCACGGTCATGGAAATCCTGGAAAAGTCATGGAAATTGACCCAGGCCGCCAGTCATAGAATTTTAGTATCTCTTTCACGCAAATGCAGCATTCTGTTAAGTTCTCATGAGGCTATTATAATTATTTACAAACATATGCGCCTTTTGTTTAAAAGAGACAATAATAAATGCAATGACAGTACCTTGAAAGTAAAAAAAAATAATTATAATGCCAAACTATAAGGTGAGTGGAAAGGGTTAACATTTCATATTTAACCATAAAATATGCTTAATTCTACACATGTAGGTGCTGTAAAGTCATGGAAAATTCACTTTAAGTCATGAAAAAGTCATCAAAACGTTTTGAAATGTAGTCAGTGAAAAAGAGTGGGAACCCTGCAAGTCTCAATACAGTCCAACAAAAGACCTAAAATAACAGTTGGTTAACCAGCTTGGATTGAGGTTAAACCAACATAAAATAAAGTTTACTCATACTATTTGGATTCACAATGTTTTTAATACATCTTCTAGTGCTTTTCTCTGCAGAGTAAAATAAAACACTTCCCTCTCTTTTTGTCTCTCTTTACCTCTCTGTCTGTAGGTGTCCTGGATCTGGGAGCCCATAGACGGACAGCGGGACAACATCGCCGTGTACCATCCCACGTACGGACAGAGTTTTCCAAACCCGGAATTCAAGGACCGGGTGGTGTTTCTGCACAACAGCCTGGAAAACCCGTCCATCCGCATCTCCGACCTCAAGATGGCCGACGCCGGACGCTACACCTGTGAATACGCCACCTACCCCACGGGCAACGAACAGGGCACCACCACCCTCATCATGCTGGGTGAGTGATGTCTGACAGACACTAGAGGAATTCAATTTTGATTGTATTAGGGATGTAACAATAACCGGACCGCCAAAGGTCTCACAACAACATCATGGACCTTAACAATATATACGTCTTAAATTAATAATTATCGTGCAGCAATAGCTAAAAAACAGAGGAAACTACATAGACCATGATCCTTTGCTTCATTTTACTGCAGACTACATGAAGAAATAACCATTATAAGCACTTTTAAATCTTAGTTCTTTGGATTAATTCACAGTTTTGTTCACCGCCACAAAATATTGCAATAAATATTGTAACGAGACTTTGAATATTGTTACCTCGGTTGACTAAGATTACACAGACAGCATTTATTTGAATTCATCTGGCATAAATTTCTTGAGTTGAGCGATTTCACCATTTGAAAACTGCTTTTAAGAGGTTATATTTTAGTTCTTTGAGGTATTAACTTCTAACACACAACATATTCACTCCCCTATAGAACATTATTACATAACATTCTGCATCCATTCCTATGATGATACTGCTGCACATCGCCTCAGGTTTGTGAACTCGTTGTGCTCTGTTTCGTATCACACTTTTGTATATTTATGGGAAATTGTCGTGTGGGAGCTTGAATGACGTAGGCTTGTGGGCTGAACAATGGACAAATCTTAAAGCAAACCATAAGGGGGATTCAAATAGGGCCCGGGAGAGATTGCAAAATTACTCAAACATGCATGGACGCTGTCTAAAACCTCTTCAGAGAAGTTTTTGTTACGGGAACAACGTGGTAGAAAACTCTAAAAGTCTTTTTTCTTTTGAGACCAGAGAGCTATGGGCACCCAAACATGCCCCCGCAGGACTGATTTGACCTGTGATGGGGGTGAGAGCCCATACCAGGCTAAAAAAAGTCTAAGAGCAGTCTAGACTACTACAAAGCTCAATAACTAAAGAGAATATAGTTAAAAATATAAACTTTCATGTAAACAACTTGAACTTTGGCTTAGTTTTGATATAAGTACCGTATTTTTTGGACTAAAACTTGCTCAAGCCAAAAAAACTGAAAAAGAAAAAAACACATATATAAGTCACATTTATTTGATAAAATCACGGACCAGGAGCCGACATTTCATCTTGAAAGTCAAGTTCTAGTAAAAACAATAGAACAGAGAACAACAGACTGTTAACGTCACATATGAACAGTTCTTCAGATAAACTATAACATAAACAACAGAACAGAACAAGTTTAACAAACTCTCCATCTCACTCATAATCACTAAATCCATTGAATTCTTCATCCTCGGTGTCACTTCTGAGCAACTCTACGACCTCCGGAGGTAAACAGAGTCCCACTTCCTCTTCTGTGTAGCTGTCGTCAGACTCGGCATCAGTTCCAGTTAGAATTATTCCAGCCTTTCTGAATCCCGACAGGATGGTTTCGGTGTCACTGAAGTCCAGGCTTTGTCGATCCATCCAGTAACCTCCAGGAAAGTTACATGTTGCATCCTCCTGGTGTCACAAGTTTCTCGCTCACTCCAAAATTTATTTCTGCTGCTCGATGACTTTTTTTGGCTGCATATTTCATGACTTGCAGCTTGTAATCTGCAAAATATTATTTTCTTTTTGGGCATATTTGTGTTCAGTCTTCTCAGTTGTCTTTATAAGTTTGTTTAAATGTTAAATTGTTCAGTGACACAGAAGTAATGGTGCGATCGACTGACATGATACAGACAGGACAGAGGCTCTTTTTGCAGGAGACATGCGCAGTACAGCCAAGTGACAATGGTACAGGAGTAATAGGAGTAACAGATACTGAAAATTTTAATATATAAGTCGCACAGGAGTATAAGTCACAGGACCATCCAAATCTTGAAAAAAGTGCGATTTATAGTCCGAAAAATATGGTAAAATAGTTTGACCACCTTTAGACCTGGTTTGGTCCTGTTCTAGTCCTGATTTAGTCCCAGTTTGGTGCATCTTTTTTAAACTAGATAACATCCTTGCTTCTACCACATTGACTACACATGCATGCAAATCTTTACTTATTTGGAATTGGAAGGAAAATCTGAATCTTTTGCTTGTATTCAGAGAAGCGGTGGAGCGGTGACAGGTCAACAGCTTAAAGTGTGAGTGTGGAAGAGAAAGGTGCTGGAAAACGGTCTGAAAAGCTCCCACTGCCTTGACAAGAGAGCCCCGGCCTGCTCCTTATCTCCCCATCACATAAAGGAGGGTCCCACCGGAGCAGGGGGAAGAGGCAATTTAAAGTGCTGTGAGCAGTATTCTCTGGGCAGCACTGGACTAAATGGGTTCAGAAGACGGATGGTGGAGATTTCAGATTGAATAAGATGCTTTTGATAAGGTTAAGAGGTAAATGCTGTTGTGCTGCTCGCTGGAGTTATTTAGATTTTGAGGAGCGTTAGAGACAATAGGTCTGATGTAGTTTAAAGGTGCATTTTGAAATGTTTCTGATGAAGTGTTGGTCAAATGCATTTCTCTATGAAGATGTTATTGGTTTATCTGGAATGTTTCGCAGTATGGAATTAAACCTTTCTATTTTCATGAAAACCAAACCAGACCAAGTTGCAGGTCAGATCTGTGGAGAGATGACCCCGCTCACACTCAGAACGCCTGTTTTTCTAGGAATTTTTGAGCTGTAAAACCACCATTTGTAATTGAATAAATGGAAGGTAGAGCCGTTTCTGTCTCTAGAAGTGGCACATTGCTAAATTCAGAACATCCTCCATGGAAATAGAGATGTTTTATGCCCAACTGTGGAATATTACAGCCAATCCAATCTACCGTAATTTTTGGACTATAAAGCGCACCAGATTATAAGGCGCAATATCAATAATGTTGAATTCTCTCATCTATTTTCATACATAAAGTGCACTGGATTATAAGGCGCATTAAGCAAATCAAACGGACGACACTTGAGACTGATCCTTTAACCCCGGACATCCACGATCCATTGGCAGATTGCGGCGTAATTCGCCCGAAGTTGCCTCTCTGTCTTGGTGAATGTGTATTATGAATGTGAATGTGGGTAGATCATTAAGTTTGTTTTTTTATTTCCTACAAGGACGACTCAAATATACATTGAGTAATAATGTGTTTAATTCAGCTTTGCGCACATTTGTTTACATTTTACAGAAACAAAACTTAAAACTACATGGCTCATTTGCATAAACTATAAGTGCTGGGGGAAAAAAAAAGCACGCTCCTTGTGCACTAATGTGGTCAGCTTCTGTCAGACTAAAGGACACAACAAAGGCACAAACAAAATTAATACATAAGATACACCGGATTATAAAGCGCACTGTTGATTTTTGAGGAAATTTAAGGATTTTAAGTGCACCTTATAGTCCAAAAAATAAGGTAATCCGCTAGAATTTATACAGCACATTTCACAACATCTAACATATTCACAATATTGTATTCCAGAGATACAATACAGATAAAAACAACATAATGGGAGTATAAAATAAAGATCTATTTAATAACTCTACTAGTCCTCGTTAAGACAAAAACTAGTCAAATAAGAGCAAAAATTGTAGCCAAAGGAACAAAATCACCTTGGAAACAAGCAGGTGGAGCCCCTTTTCCAGAGCAAGTAAGAGACTGGAGATGCTCGGCTGCTCACACACGTCTTTCTGTTTTTCAGTGTAATTTTTGGCGAGGCAAGTTTATTTGTATAGCGCAATTCATATACAAAGTAATTCAAAGCGCTTTACAGAATAAGAAATACATTAAAATCACGATACAAACAAATCAAAACATAAATAATCATCGTAAAATTAAAAAGAGCGAGAGACATTAAATTAGAGAGAAGAGTGCAGAATGTCATATGCACAGCTAAACAGAAGTGTTGTGAGAGTCAAAGTAGAGGCCTGTCTCACATCTTCAGGACGTCTGTTCCAGGTTTTAGTTGCACCACGAGGCTTTAACGTAATAAGATTTGTCATTTGTAAAGTATTACAGTTGTGGTCATTCTGGGTTTTAACGCTGCTGTACCAGATTTTTGTTATTTGAAACAGTTTGCAGTGAGCCAAAGTTTTTCAGAGATGCTAAATATAACAACTGCAAGCAAGCTAATCACACACTTCCTGATTTTCAGACAGTAAAAAGGCTTTATATTATATGCAGACAGAACAACAGATTTATTTTGTCCTCTAAAGCAGCTTGTACAATATTTCTGAGCTTGGACAGGGCAAATTTTGCTCCCGTTTTTTGTTTCCTGTTTCCGTGACTTAAACTGCAATGCCAGAGTTTTGCGCCGCATACGGACTGAACCAGGACTGAACCAGGACTAAAACAGGACTGAACTAGGACTAAACCAGGTCTAAACCAGGTCTAAACCAGGACTAAACCAGGACTAAACCTGGACTGACCCCGTGTCGGGACGGACCTGGAGGTGCACCTGTGTAGTCTGCTGGATGAGACCGGGACTAGATCGAGACCAGACCGGGACCAGATCGGGACCAGACTAGGACCAGACAGAGACCAGATTGGGACCAGACTGGGACCAGACCAGGACCAGACAGAGACCAGATCGGGAACAGACCGAGACCAGATCGGGACCAGATTGGGACCAGATCGGGACAGGATTGGGACCAGACAGAGACCAGATCAGGACCAGATCAGGACCAGACAGAGACCAGATCAGGACCAGATCGGGACCAGATCAGGACCAGACAGAGTCCAGATCGGGACCAGACCAAGACCAGACCGAGACCAGATCAGGACCAGACCAGGACTAGACAAAGACCAGATCAGGACTAGACCGGGACCAGACCAGGACCAGAGATAATTAATATCAGTTAATCTCAACGTGTTTGAAATAATACAATACACCCGAACGCATGTTTTATATTCGCAGTACGGCATTAAACCTTTCTATCACCATGGGGACCAAACCAGACCACGTTACAGGTCAGATCTGTGGAGAGGCGACCCCACTCAGAGTCAGAATGTCTGTTTTTCTAGGTATTTTTGAGCTATAAATGTAAAGTAAAGCTGTTTAATGTCATACTGTGGAACATTTCAGACAAAGCAATGACATCTCCATGGAAACAAGAAGCAGAAAAGTTACACAGTTACGCACTACACGACTTCTGTGTTAGAGGACCCGTCACCTGCTTTTACTTTGCCTGGAATATTTCGTAGCAAAGTAAAACTGCTACTGAACGCTCTTAAAAACTCTTTAAGAAATATATGCATTGTTTGCAAATTAAGCCTCTAACTGTGTAACTGATCCGGCAGGTTTGTGTTCCCAAACAGAGCGTGGCTTTTGGCCCACACAAACTGTTCTCTACTCTAATTAGTACATCTCTGACAACTCTCCTGGAAGACTGGAGACATGACCCAGAATGCAAATCTGCGAGATACCTTTGCGTTTGAGGAAATGAGAGGATGTTTCCTGGCTGTTAGAGTTAGCGTGTTTTAGCTGGGGACGCATCCTGTTTGCAATGTGAGACAGCTGGTGTTATTCATCCACCCACATGTCCCTGCATTTGCACTTTTCTCTCCGAGGACCCAGACGCCCGCCACCAGAGGAGGCTTCTTTCTCCAATCTTAACAGCACATATCCCTGACTGTTGTGTGCTTAGTGATGTGAAATAAAGGTGTTTGTTCACTGGTTCTTTTGTGATGTGCGAAATTTGATAATAAATTCTAATTTAGCTTTAGTTTTACTCTTTGGACTTAAAAGATGTTCGGCTAATTCCACATTGGTTGTTTATATTGTATTGAAAACAAGTCTTTTTGCTGTGAATGGGCTTGCATCTCCACAAACCTGGACCAGATTCCTTGTTCCTTGGACGTTGAGTTTGTTTCTGGTCTGGTTTGGGGCTCTGGGAGTCAAAAGTGCAACTTAGATCCCATCTCTGTTATGTTTATTTTTATTTTTTATGAGGCTATTCAATGAAAACTGTAGTACTTTAAGTTGACCAGGAGATCTACTTTTAGGCATAGTTTTTATTTTTATGTAGGCCCTGTTTACACATACACGGGTACATTTCCCTTCGTTTGTGCCCATCTTTTATACCCAAATGACAAATTGGCCTCTGAAAACAAATTTTTCTAAAAACTCTGGCTAGAGTGGAGATTCTGGAAAACTACGGTTTGGAGTTTGCGTGTAAAGTGAGATTAATAGAGTTTTAGGAGCTGACACACCAAAAGTGCGACCAATGTTTCTCTTTTGCTATGACGATGACCATGAAGCATTCAGAGCAGCAGTCGTACTTCTTCTGGTGCAAACACTTTTCATGTGTTTGCATTTGCACACACAACTGATGTATCATATCCACGGCCAAAGACGAATGAGGCTCAGAGGTCAGTGATTTTGCCAATTCTTTAACAGATCTGTGGAGGGGCAAGCCCGCTCACTAATGCACATTTGTGAGTAATACCTACAACTGTAATGAAATAAATGCTACAGGTTTGAATCTAATCCAGATGCCGCCCAGAGGCTTGGTGTAGTTCGATGGAGTATTTATGCGGGGTGATGTAAACGAAAACTTTTTTGAAAACGATGTTATGCACGATGTTATTTTGGAAAACATGGAGGGAGGGAAATATTTGTTTCTCAACATACTATGAGTAAACATAGCCTTGATTTTAATTAGCAAGATTATATGACATTGAGAAAAACGTATCTTACACAGCGCTTTTTTAGACACTCAAAGTTCCTTTTCAATTTTGTGCATGATTCATTCTCTCCATACTTGTAGTGATAGTTGCTACTGCCAATCGGTGCCGTGGGCCAACACAGTCATACAGGCAATGTGGGTAAAGTGTCTTGCCTAAGGACACAACAGTGTTTCTGCCACTGGCGCCCCTCTGTGGCACCTGGTATTCCAGCGGTCTCACGTCCAAGTGCTCACTGGCTCTGCTTGGCTTCTGAGATCAGAGACAAGATCAGGCTTTGACAAGGAGCTATATCCACAGAGGAGCAAAGAAAGCTGCACTTTGAACCGAGCACATCTACAGTGTTCATCTGTGCGTTTACACCGTCACACAAAACCTGTTTTACACTCTCTTTGTTGTCATTGAGTAGAGAGCCTTTTGTTGTGGAAGTTGTTTTTGTACCTGCTGTTTCACTTTATAGATTTATGATTCAAGTTATCTTTAAAAGCATCGACGGTGAGCGCGACACCTGCATGAGACGGAAAACAATGCATCAATACAAATAAAATCATTCAGTGACTATTTAAAGCTTCACTACAGTATGTCATTTTCTGGTAGGGGATCCACCTCCCACTTACTAATTGCTTTGCTTGGAACGTTTCACAGTGTTGCATTAAACTGATCTATCTTGCATTTATTCAGTACATGTGTTTTTATAGTTCAAAAACATGTATTCTTACTGTGAGGGGGTCACCGCTCCACAGATCTGACGTGTAACGTGACCAGGTGACGTCACTCTTGGCCTGTTCTAGACATCTGATGGTCCTAGACTTTTTTTTTTTTTTTTTCATCAAACCCAGAAACCCAAAACAATAGCTCACTCACCTTTATCCTGCTTGCTTGTGTCCATTGAGATAGATACGTTTACGCCATAATGCCACACTATGGAGCATTCTAGGCAAAGCAGACACATCTTTAAAGAGACACATATTAGCTAAATTAATTGTGCACAGTAAACATTTTTTATTATTATTATTATTTATTGTGAAGAATTGGTTTCACGACTTGTTTACGCCATTACACTATTTTCTAATCTATGTTATAATGTTTTTTCTTCATCACAAACATACCTGGAGTTGTGTTTTGTGTCTTTCACTCATGTATAACATACAAATCTTGCATATTTGTGACGTTAATGTGACAAAAGAAGAAATTCAATTTATCAACTGGACAAAAGTTTATTTGGTCGAGTACGTTTCACAGTTCATCCAAGCTGCTTCTTCAGTTCTGGTCAGACGCTGGTTTACATTTTATTATATTTGCCTGAAGGGAGGAGCTAACTACAATGAAACTACTCTGAAACTAACATACCTACTTGTTTACAGTTTCTATTTGTTAGCTAGGCCTATTGAACTTGCTCTGAGTGTGGGGTTTTACTATCAGAATCATTCAGGGCCATAATGAAGCTTTCACATCTCTGGGCCTGACCTGACTATCCCTCTTGTTTTCTTTGTTTTGATTTAGGTTTGAGCATCGAGTTGTTAATAGAAGAAAGATGATGTCTGAATCCTCCATTTCTGTTTAAAGATAGATAGTAACAAAAATAGCTTCTTTAACTCTCTTCTCAAACCATTTCTTTTCTCTGGCTCAAATCTGTGCCTCACTGTCCTCAAAGCAGTGTTAGTCAATTTTAGATGGAGATGTACAGTAGACTGAGGTCCTGTGTTGCTCTCTCGTCTGCGTCGGCACATCCTCTTGTGAAGTGGCTGCTTCGTTTCTCTAAATTTCTCCTTTGGGTGGACCAGTTTCCGTCTTAAAAGTGTTTGTAGGTTTGAAATAGACTGTGGTCTTACTGTGACGTCATTTGGATCATTTCAGCTCCGAAATTGCCCATTTTTTTACTGAACAAAAGGTAAAATGTAGCTGCTAACTTCAAAACTACCACTACATGACGTCACAAGGTGGAACAGAGCTTGAGATTTGAGCTTTGCAGACGTGGGCAGATACCTGAATGAAACAAAACACAACTCCAGGTCTGTTTTTGACGAGGTAACAACATGATAACGTGGCACAAAAGTCAGTCGCGCGTAATATACGACCTTTAAGAAAATGAAATGCATTGCTATTTGCTCAGCTTCTCGTTCTTCCACTATTTAGCCGACGCGTAGAGCACTTTTTAATTCTTGCAAACAAAAATGCCGGAAACAAATCACATCGCTTTATAGGCCATAATATACACACCACCATGTCCCAGAACAATCTACCAATGAACAGGTGTAAGCTTTGAATGTACTGAAAAGCAGAGCGAGCCCCAGAGACCGGGCAGTGGAGCACATTTAAAACCCCCAATCATCAGAATGCTTTCATTAGGCCAGCAGCCGAGTGTACGTGCTAGAATGCCTTTTATGTGTTGCCACAGCAGGGCCAGCCGTTATTCTCCTCATCCGTGTTTTTGGAAGTAAACCTTGACAAAACAATGGTAAATCCAGTGCCGCGGCTCACTGGGGAGGCTCAACCTGGCAACCCATTCAGGAGAGGCTGGATTCAACCTGGCAACGCGTTTCATAAGCAGGCAGGGGGAGCGGGATTCGTGATGTGGGCTAAGCTTTCTAAACTGCTG
This sequence comes from Boleophthalmus pectinirostris, assembly GCF_026225935.1. Taxonomy (NCBI): domain Eukaryota; kingdom Metazoa; phylum Chordata; class Actinopteri; order Gobiiformes; family Gobiidae; genus Boleophthalmus; species Boleophthalmus pectinirostris. Next base: position 28,027,439 of record NW_026571175.1, read on the forward strand.
CTGCTCTGGCTCTGGAGGAGGAGGACTGGGCAAAACCCGGGTCTTTGTTTAGCTTTATGTATGCGTCAATATCTCCGGGGTTCAGCTACACGTGTTCAGATGGCTTCACGGTGTTCTGTTGTGCTGTGAATGTAAAAGGGTTGAGGGCAGGTGAAGCGCTTTGTTGTTAAAGGTGCATTATGTACACTGCGATGTTCTCTGATCTAGTACATTTTAAAGCTTGTATCGGGTTATTCATCTTGTTTTCAGATTTATTATCCACTTACTAGTTCTGAGACTGTTTCATTCTAGTCTAGAGGTCGTTTTTTTTTTACGATAACTTGTCAAGTAAAATGATCTTGCTGCATGGACAGATAATTTCACTAGTTTAAAGTCATTTTCTGATCGATTTAAATGTTTACATCTTAAATTTTGGCCAAGCTTTTTACTTTTCTGGTGAGGGTTTTGTCACCTGCTTGTTTCTACGGATATGTCATTGCTCTGGAATGTTCCACGTGGTCATGCTCTAAATAGCGCATAGTGGCGCGCAAAGGACAGTCACATGATCTCGGAATCGACCATTGCGGCCAATTTGTGTGTTTTATTTTTAGGTTTTTTCTTAAGTTATTACAATTGAATTGAAGATAACTATATGAGGGGTTGTTTAAGTCTTTCTTATTATGTTTATTTCCAAGTCGATTTATGTTCATCAGTACAGTTTTGCTTATGTTAAATCCTTAAAAACCTATTTTTCGTTGATTGGTTAGCCCAGGGGGAGGAGCTAAGGGGTATATAAGGCGGGAGCTCCAGTCATTTGGGCCCGTCTGTCTTTGGCCCAACTACTGTGGGTGCTGGCTTACTGTAAGTGATATTGCTCTAAATATTATTGTATATACTTCTTTTTTTTGGACTCTAACTCATCATTTCCACTGTAAATATTGCACTCTGCACATTGGGCTGTGGTGTGAATAAAAACGCACTTAAAGGTTGTATAGAGGATGTTTTAAGGGAAGAGAACTACAGCAACAGTCCTTGTGCGCTTTCAGAATTAGTTGAAGTTTCCTGTCTAGAAGTAATTTAGCGACCGACGTGTCAGTTTTTAGACGCTTCGTCTGCTTCAGTCGCGCGATCGCTGGAAGGAATCTCCAAGAATCACCTCAGTTTGGTTTTGCTCCTTTTCTCCTTCTTCTCTTCTTCTTTCAGCGACCTCAAAAACCGACTTTCATTTGTGGTGAACTGGTCATGGATTCTCGTCCGCCGTCGCGACAAACTTTATGCGAAATGTGAGGAAGCTACACTAGTCACTTACACTAGGGAGTTTGATTGACAACCTAACAGCCAATAGAAAATGAGGGAGCCTCATTCTCTATTGGCTGATGTTTATCTGGCCTCATCACATCCACAATTGATAGATTTTTGTTCTTTATTTTTTTTGGTCATCATAATTACAAGGCCTGCGTCTCTGTAATGGTATTTTAAACTTTCATTGACAATTTGAAACTAAAAAAAAAAAAATCCTCCATACAACCTTTAAGTGAAGTTTTTTCTACTGAGCCATCATTTTTTTACATTAATTTTGGATGATCCCAATGACATTAAACAGCTTTACCTTACATTTATTTAATTACAAGTGGTTTTATAGCTCAAAAATAACTAGAAAAACATGTATTGTGACTTCGAGCGGGGTCGCCTCTCCACAGATCTGACCTGCAACTTGGTCTGTTTTGATCTCCATGAAGATAGAAAAGTTTAATGCCATAACTGTGAAACATTCTAGACAAAGCAATCGCATCTCCATGAAGAAAAGCATTTGACTGACCTTAAACCAGAAAAGTTACTCAATGCAACTTTTACAGTGACATCATGGTGGAGGTGTTCTACATGCATGTCTATGGTGGAATGGCAAAGGAGAAATCCAATTTGTCAACTGGACAAACATTTATTTTGGCCGAAAACGTCTCATCCAAGCTGCTTCTTCAGTTCTGGGGTTTGGTTGAGCTGTGAAAAGTTTTTGACCAAAATAAACGTTTTGACAAATTTAATTTCTTTTTTGCCATGGACGACTGATGGATTTTATGCACATCTATGGTGGAATATTCAGAAGTTACCATGGAGACACAGTTCACACATTAACAACACTGCCAAAAAGGTTTTAATATAGTCTGAAAACTCTTGATTTAGGGGCAAAATAGCGGAAATAAAAACAGTAGGATCATGTAGAGTGGATTAATATGAACATTTTTAAGACCAAAATGAGGAGCAGCAGTTACAGAGAGAACAGAACAGTAGAAAGTATGTTTTTATATACAGTCTATGATAAAAATAAAGATAAAATCACTATTCTGACCAAATATCCCAACATTTCTCACTAAAAATCTGAGTAGTTTTCGTTCATTCTTTCAAAATGTTGTAGGATATAGGACCAAACATGCCAAATCTTTCATCTCGTTAACATTAATACTACTTTCTTTTGTCCAAGCAGGATTTTACATTTCACAGCCACAGGAAACCGGTGACACTTTACCTTATTTAGCATGAAATCTATATGAGCCAATCACATTAGAGCCCGCACCTGCCGGCAGCCAATCATATTACACTTTATTGAATATAGCTCTGCAGCTCCCTAATCACATCACAGCTCATTTAAGTACGAATGCATAATACTGACAGCCAATTGTATTAAGACTTATTGGACTGCGCGCTGATGCTGGCCAATCTCATTAGAGCTTATTGGGCTGTGAATGAAGAGGACCACACGCGGAAAATCACTGACGGCCGCGCGGAACCTCAGCCTTTAAATTTAGATCGATGAGAACATGGAATTAAAAGATATATATACGATTTCAATATGGGAATGAATTGGCTTTATATTTATATTTATTTTTTATATTTGAAAACAGAAGATAATCAATGTTTCAATCAATCGGCGCTAATCAGTGTCATTTATTCTAGCTTCTTAGACTTAGACAATATAATAAAATAAAAGAGAGAGTTGTAGGGAGTATTATCTGTTACATAAGGCTGAGTTGTTGTACAGTTGTAGGGAGTATTATCTGTTACATAAGAGTGAGTTGTTGTACAGTTGTAGGGAGTATTATCTGTTACATATAAGGGTGAGTGTGTTGTTGTACAGTTGTAGGGAGTATTATCTGTTACATAAGGATGAGTTGTTGTACAGTTGTAGGGAGTATTATCTGTTACATAAGGGACAGTTGTTGCACAGTTGTAGGGAGTATTATCTGTTACATAAGGATGAGTTGTTGTACAGTTGTAGGGAGTATTATCTGTTACATAAGGATGAGTTGTTGCACAGTTGTAGGGAGTATTATCTGTTACATAAGGATGAAGTTGTTGTACAGTTGTAGGGAGTATTATCTGTTACATAAGGATGAGTTGTACAGTTGTAGGGAGTATTAATCTGTTACATAAGGGTGAGTTGTTACAGTTGTAGGGAGTATTATCTGTTACATAAGGATAAGTAGTTGTACAGTTGTAGGGAGTATTATCTGTTACATAAGGTGAGTTGTAGTTGTAGGGAGTATTATCTGTTACATAAGGATGATTTGTACAGTTGTAGGGAGTATTATTCATATCATAAGGGTGAGTTACTGTACAGTTGTAGGGAGTATTATTCATATCATAAGGGTGAGTTACTGTACAGTTGTAGGGAGTATTATCTGCTACACGTACAACAAGTAGGTAGCTTTTCTTCCACCAGAAAAGTTGCTCAAAGCACCTTTAAAGACACTACCTGCTTGTCTCCATGGAGATGTTATTGCTTTGCCTGGAATGTTCCACAGCATGGCATTAAACATGACACCGCCGTGCCAAGTTACAGGTCAGATCTGTGGAGAGGCAAGCCTGCGCAGTAAGAATGTGCGCTTAACTGTGTGTGTTCCTTTTTAAATCCAAAAGGGGTTTGTTTTTACCTTGACATGTTTCAGTGAGCATCTGTCACCTGTCAGGTCCGTCTCCTGACAGGTCCGCCAGACTGGCCACGCCCCCCGCCGCCTCCCGGTCTCTGGAGGAGCGTGTCTCAGACGTGCGGGAGCATAAATACTCCTTCATCTCTATTTAAAGTTGTTCACAGTTTCTAGATTTTTATAGTATATTCAATAGCGTCTCAGTCTCCAGCGCTGATACTGCAGAGCTGTCAGATCCTTCACACCGGCCACATCCTGAAGATCTCCGGACCAGAGACTCACAGTGGTCAGGCGTGTGTGAGGACACGGTCAGACGCTCACCCAGACATGTCAAGATAAAAACAAACCTTCAACCTTTTTAAAGAAACAACACACACAAAGTTATTCAAAAGAAGATATAATCAGTTTTATTAAAGTAAGAATGTGTCTTTACTGGTAATTGTACTGATAACATTTTGTGGGAAAAATGCATGATTGATTACCGTATTTTTTTAACTATAAAGCGCACCAGACTATAAGGCGCAATATCAATAATGTTGAATTCTCTAATCTATTTTCATACATAAGGTGCAAGAGAATTATTAGCCTGATTCATCAGCCGGTTTCACTTCATTTCACTTTGTACAAACCGTCTGACCTCGCAGTGTTAGAATTCGTTCGCTCGACGGTAGGTGGGTACTTTTTTTTCATTTAACCAATCACTGCTATTTGGTAGTCATGTATGTAATGCGCCGCTAATGGGGTTAACTGGTATATTAAGCTTTTCCCAAATCCCATAGGAAAAAGGGCAATAATGTCTTTCCCCTTGATGAAATTCACCAAACATTCTCTTGATTCTGGCTTTAAATCCTCGATCTCAGGAATTGTTGACAATATTGAATGTATGGCTCTTTGCGGATTGGCTGGTGCCCGAACTTGCACTTCCAGGGTTTTGTGAACCATCTAGTGTATTCTGATTCCTGACCTAGTCGCTGGAGAGAAATGAAATTGAGCGGAGGCACTAGGTGGCGCCAGCCTGGCTACCGGATTATAAGGCGCATTAAGCTAAACAAACCAACAACACTTGAGACTGATCCCTTAGCCCAGACGTCCACGATCCATTGTCAGATCGTGGTGTTATTCGCCTGGTGTCTTGGTGAATGTGGATTAGGAATGTGAATGTTTAAGGTTTTTTTATTATTTTCTATGAGGAGGACTCAAATATACATTGAGTAATAATGTGTTTAATGCAGCTTTGCACACATTTTGTTTACGTTATACAGAAACAAATCTTAAAGCCACATGGCTAATTTGCATAAACTATAAGCACTGAAAAAAACAGCTGGCAGCTTTGCATCCCTGTCTTGGTGAATGTGTATTACTACATGAGGCTCCTGACTACAGTACTCATAATGCTCTAACAAGAAGTAGAGCCCTGCATTCCCATGGGACCTGTGGCAAAATAAAAACTGTTTGAAAATTCTGTCCTGCGCAGACCTTTTCTTCGTAGCTTACTAAAGTCGTACTAAAACATTTTGACAGATTTTTGAGCGCTGGGTACCGCATAAAATTGGTTCGAGGTCAGTAAACACAAGCATTATTAATACATTAGGTGCACTGTCGATTTTTGAGAAAATTACAGGATTTTAAGTATATATAGTCTGAAAAATATGGTAATCCACTTTATTTATACACGACATTTCACAACAAAACAGTTTCCAAAGATACAATACAGATATAAAAGATAAATAAAATGAAGCTCTATTCAACTTCGAAAAATACGGTACATTAAAGGTGCACTGCCAAACATTTCTAGAGTCCATAACCTTTTTTTCTCCATGGAATTGCTATTGCTTTGTCTAGAACAGGGGTGTCCAAACTTTTTTCGTCAAGGGCCACATTTCTAAACACAGATGAAGCAGAGGGCCGATCGAGGACCGTAGACTGGTGCTCAGTACAGGGAATAATTGAAATATGTGCCTGTTTATCATGTTAGAATGAGCCATCAGTCTTTATTCATGCTAAAATCCTTAAACTACACACGAAATATTAAATATTTGCTTTATCAAGGTAGATTTTCAAAAAACTTGCAGCAAAAAATTTCTTTTTAATTGATGCAAGGTCATTTGGGCCAATTTACCTGGAAGCCTGAGGGCCAAGAAAAATGTGTCCGAGGGCCGCATTTGGCCCCCGGGCCATAGTTTGGACATGCCTGGTCTAGAATGTTCTGCAGTATAGATAAAAACAACTGTATCTATCATGAGGGAGACCTGCAGGTTACAGCACTACGCTACATTACAAGTCAGATCTGTGGAGAGTTGCCCCTATTCACGGAAGAAATTATCGTATTTTTGAGCAACCGAAACACCTGTAATGAATAAATGCTAGATGGATACGCTTAAAGTCATACTATGGAACATTCCAGGCAAAGCAAGCACCAGAAAAGTTGTGCACCTTTAGATTTCACACTGTGTCACATTTCGGGCAAAACAAGACAATATCCACAGACACAAGAAAAGTTACATAGTGCATCTTTTAAAATTTCCTATTCCTATTTTAATTCAAATAGTTCTTTCTTGTTCCTTTTTCCAGCAAACGGTAAAACAGATCTGAATGGACCTCTTGAACCAAATTAGTCGCATTACTCTCCGTTTTAAATTAATGCATTTTGTCAACAGTCCCTGGCGCCAATAATGACTTGTCAAAACAACACCGAGCTCCGAGTAATTGCGCCATAAACCATCTCCGCAGACTTTTCCTGCATATTCATGTGTTTTTAGTGAAGCCACTGAGCTGAGCCTAACAGATGTTCTCTTCCCCTGTCTGAGAGATTCTGCTGCGTCACGTTCAAGGAGCTTAAAACCTCTCGGAAACGCCAGATACAGGAAAAAAAAAAGAAAAGAAAAAGACAGAGAATTAACTAGTTCCGGAGCAGTCACTGATTCCTATCTAATGGAAGCAGCGAGTGGAGAATTGTACGAGGAAATGTAGTGAGGTTTCTATCATTAGTCAGGCGAAAGAGATTACCTGCCTGCAATGTTCCGCACTGTGGCATTAAAGATACACTACCGGTCGAAAGTTTTAGAACGTCACACTTTTTCCAGCTTTTTACCGTTTGCTGTTGACCAAAACGTATTCCAAAATGTCCACCTTCGACAGATAGAACAGCTGAACACACTCGTGGCTCGTTCTTTTTGCAACAGAAATCAAATTTTCTTCGGAAACTTCTTCCCAAGTCTGTTGCAGAAGTTCTTGATAAATGTGTGGCACTTGTAGGTTGCTCGGTTTTCAGTCTTCAAACCAGCTCGATGGGGTTTAAGTCTGGAGACGGTGCTGGACACGCCAATGTTTCAAGTTTATCGTCTTGTTCTTTTTTTCCTGAGGTAGTTTTGGCAGAGCTTGGACTTGTGTTTTGTATCTTTTATCTTTTTTTTTTAACCTCTGTCTGTTCAGTTCTTACCTTTGTACCATTTTAAGCTCTTCGCTGGATTTGCACGACTTGAATTGCAATAAATAACTGGAAAAATGTTCTAAAACGTTTGACTGGTCGTGTATGTACTTTGCATTTGTTCGTTTACAGCTGCTTTATGTCAAAAATACCAAAAGATTTACCAGAAAAGTTACATGCATCTTTAAAATCTATGCTTTTGGATTATGCTGACTTTATTTATTTATGACATAACAGGCTCTATTCACACTTACGTCACAAACCAGGAAGACTTTTGGAAACATGAAATGACGACTTCTGGTGTAGACTACGGCCAAGGATTTTACACCGGAACCGGGAACGGATTTTACTCCCGAACTCCGCAGCAGCAGCACGACTCTTAACCGGAACCAAAAGACAAAACGAGAACATATCACATCAATTCTTGCGTCTTTGCGTTGTCTTCCTGTTCAATTTAGAGTTGATGTTAAAGTTTCATTGTTTATTTTTAAAGCTTTGAATGGACTAGCCCCACAACATGTCTCGGACCTCATCCAGATTTACTCCCCCTGTGCGTTCTCCGAGGTCCGAGGGCCAGCTCCAGGTCATGAGGCCTAACACGAGTCTTAAAACCAGGAGGACCGGACTCTAGAACACTCTGCTCTCCCACAGCCCCCGCAGTGGAGTGTTTTTAGTCTTATTTTAAGGCCCACTTTTACTCTCTGGCTTTTAACATTGCGTGAGTTATGTGGTCCTTTGTGCCAAGGAGGTTATGTTTTTGCCGGCATTTGTCTGTTTGTTTGTCTGTTAGCAACATAACTCCAAAAGTTATGGACCGATTTTGATGAAATTTTCAGGATTTGTTGGAAATGTGAAAAGGAAGAACTGATTTCATTTTGGGGGTGATCCGGAAGAAATCCTGGATTCTGGATCACTTTGAAATTTTAGTTAACATTGTGGTAAATGGGGCCAAAAATTTTGTGTCTCAATATCTCGGTTAATTATTGACCAAACCCCATGAAATTTGACTCAGGGATGGACAATGGGATCCTCTTTCATATTCCAAAGGCTGATCCGGATCTGATCCAGAAGACTGATTTTATCGCAATTTATATAAAAAACGGGGGTAGTCCTTGGCGGAGGTCTGCGCTCTCTGAGTGCTTTTCTAGTTTATTTTATTTTTTTGACGCACGACCGGAGCAGACAACATGGGCCATCAGCAGCTGTATTGGAGCCACTCCCGCAAATTCGGACAGGGATCCCGCTCCTGCCGGGTTTGCTCAAACAGACACGGCCTGATCTGCAAATATGGACTCAATATGTGCTTCAGACAATATGCCAAGGATATTATTTTATTTTTTTCATTGTTTATTATCATTTTTAGCTTATGCATTTTAACACTTTTTATTTATTGTATTTTATTGTATTCATTTGTCATGTTTATAAAGTGTGCTATAGAAATAAAGTAGATTGGATTGGATTAGTTTCTGAAACTGGATTCGCCGACCGACTGTGATCAAACCCACTGAAGTAAATGTGATCAGCGGTAAAATGAAAACTGCATACGTATGTGCTGTTTGGAATAATCTTGAATTTGGCGCCTCGTCTCTCCTAATCGCATGTACCCAGTGCGCTCGGAGTTGTGCGTCAGCGGGGAAATGATGGAAACTGAGGTGTGGTTGTAATCGTTGATTTGCCGAAAATAATGAGACGCGACAATGACATGGAGATGAAGAAAACGGGGACATTTTCTAATTTTTCCTAGATTTTGTCAGACTAGACTAAACTAGAATGAACTACTAAAGAATGTCTGTGTTTTGGAACATGTTTGTACAGGTCTAAACCACAGGATGAGCAGGTTTGGTACAATAAAAAACCCAATGAGATGGTTTGATTTGTTGATTGTCGACAAAATCTATTTATACTTTGCAGCTGACGTCATCAACATTATCTGGGTGTGTGATGCAAACTGTAGGCACTACTCTCTCAGAAGCTCTTTTAGACTTTAATCTGAGCTTTACTTTAACACAATCTGACCATAAAGAGACGATTTAGTTGGAACTACAACAAGTGAGATGACATTTTGCTGAAAATAAAACACTTAAATGGACCGTGAACGCTCACATTAATCACAGAGTTGTCACAGTGGGGTTTAAATTCATTTTGTATTTTTCGTGAGCTTTCAGACAGTCTTATTATTATTATTTTTTTTTGTCAGTGTTTGCGAATGTGTGCATTGTGTCTCCGTGGTAACATTCCAGACCATTCCACCATAGAGATGCATGCAGAACACCCCCTGCATTATGTCACTGCAAAGAATCAATAATGCATAAATAATTGGAACATATTCACGAAGATTTTACTTGAAGGTGCAATAACGTTTTGGTTAGGGGTCCATCGCCTTCTTGTTTCTATGGCTACGTCATTTCTCTGCCTGGAATGTTCCACAGTATGGCTTTAAACATCTCTGCTTTACATTTATTCAATCATAGGTGGTTTTACAGCTCAAAAATATCTAGAAAAACAGACGTTCCGACTGTGAGCGGCGTCGCCTCTCCACAGACCTGACCTGTAACTTGACCTGGTTCGGTCTCCATGAAGATAGAAAGGTTTAATGCCATACTGTGGAACATTCCAGACAAAGCAATAGATCTCGATTATTTTGGTAAATATTGAAATCACGATTATTCAAACAATTATTTTTTTTGTTACACGATGAATTTATGCAACAAAAAACACTTTGTTATTGATAATTTACACAAAACGTTCAAATTGAAAATAAATATAGGCTACAAATATGAACCTTAGAGGAGTTTTCCGATGTATAAAATATAAAATGAATAAAATAGACTTTGAACATGAAATAAGGCATAGAAAAACATAAAATGCATCCAAAATAAACTAAATATCCAGCTGTTCTACAACCTCTACACTTAAAAATAAAATAAATGTACGTCTTTATATAAAAAATATCCCAAAATAAACTTGGTTAAGCTTTATCGTTTCAATTAAATTATATGAGTTTGAATCGTTTGACACACAAATCGAAATCGCAGTCAAAATTCGATTAATTGCACAGACTTAATTTAACGGACCTTCCACCAGAAAAGTTACACAATGCACCTTTAAGCCCACAAGAGTAATTTGGTGAGTTAAAATATTTGATTGTCCTTCTCCTTTTCCTAATCTTTTCCCAACATCTCTATGATTTGTTTCCTCTAATAAATCGCGTAAAGATGACTCATACGGCGCCATTTTTCTCTTGACTCCGATAAGACGCCGGCCTCTTTATTGTGTCTGAAGTTTCAAGGTTAATCTCATTACCGAGCGGCCATCTTTATCTTGTGCTTTTTAAATCGGCGAGATCTTTTCGAGGACAAATTTCAAATAGATTGTGATGATAAATGGCGCGGACAGACTTTCTCTTCTGCTCTATTTCTCTTTTTGGTTGATCGCCGATAAAAGCACCATCTCCTGTGTGTAACATGCTACAGCAGATTGGTCCAAAAGCTCTCAGGGACCACACACACAAATCTAACCCAGATACGTGAAGCCATTCTGGGGCATGTTTGTTTAAGACGAGGGGGTAAATGGGTCAACCGGGGATGTGCCAAAACTATGGGCTAAATACAGCTGCGGAGGGGCAGTTATCACCTCCAGGGACTGATCTTATTGGTTCTCAGAAAAAGAAGCAGGGACATTAATGGTCCTATACAGTGTTGGGGAGTAACAGATTACATGTACCGGAGTTACGTAATCAGAGTACAAATTATGAGTAACTGTATTCAGTTACAGTTACTCTTTCAGTGAGTGGTAATTGGATTACAGTTACTTTGTTGGAATAAGTGGATTACATGGCGGTATTTTCCTGTTTTCACATTTTGGGCTAAATCCCCCTTTTCTTTTCTTTTTTCTGTAATTCCACTCATTGCCGGACACTAAACCAGGTCTAAAACCAGGTTTAAACCAGGTCTAAACCAGGTCTAAACCAGGTCTGAACCAGGTCTAAAACCATGTCAAAACCAGGTCTAAACCAGGTCTAAAACAAGGTCTAAAAGAAGGTCTAAAATCAGGTATAAACCAGGTCTAAACCAGGTCTAAAAGAAGGTCTAAAACCAGGTCTAAAACCAGGTCTAAACCAGGTCTAAACCAGGTCTAAAACCAGGTCTAAACAAGGTCTAAAAGAAGGTCTAAAACCAGGTCTAAACCAGGTCTAAACCAGGTCTAAAAGGTCTAAACAAGGTCTAAAAGAAGGTCTAAAACCAGGTCTAAACCAGGTCTAAACCAGGTCTAAAAGAAAGGTCTAAACCAGGTCTAAAAAGGTCTAAAACCAGGTCTAAACCAGGTCTAAACAGGTCTAAACAAGGTCTAAAAGAAGGTCTAAAACCAGGTCTAAACCAGGTCTAAACCAGGTCTAAACCAGGTCTAAACAAGGTCTAAACAAGGTCTAAAACCAGGTCTAAAAGAAGGTCTAAAACCAGGTCTAAACCAGGTCTAAACCAGGTCTAAACCAGGTCTAAACCAGGTCTAAACCAGGTCTAAAACAAGGTCTAAAACCAGGTCTAAAAGAAGGTCTAAAACCAGGTCTAAACCAGTCTAAAACCAGGTCTAAAAGAAGGTCTAAAACCAGGTATAAACCAGGTCTAAAACCAGAACTAAAACCAGGTATAAACCAGGACTAAACCAGATCTCAAACAGGATTTAACAGGACTAAACCAGGCTGCGTGGACCGTGTCTCCTCCTCTTTTATCAATAATATCTTTAATACTTTTTAGTTAAGTCTGGTCTTTTTTATTTTCTTTTACCAGATAAAACATTTTATGTTACGATGTCCTCGTCTTTGCTTCTCTACAGCAAATCAAGTAATCCAAAGTATTCAGATTACTTTACTCACTTTAAGTAATTTAATGGATTATGTTACAAACTACATTTTGGGGTATGTAATCTGTAATCTGTAGGGAAATACATTTTAAAAGTCACCTTCCCAACACTGGTCTTATATGACACAAAATGGACGAGTGTTAAGTCATGTTAGAATGTTGTTACCTCCTGAGTTGTGTTTTGTTTCATTCACATGTTTGCGTAATCCTGGTTTATTCGTCTGCCTACATCTCTAAAGCTCATGATGCTCTTTTCCAATTTATGATCTCATGAAGCTGTAGTTTTCAAGTTAACAGCGACTTTTACCTTTAGTTCAGCAGAGATGAGAATTTCCAGGACTAAAATTATCCAAATGATTCTAGTGAAGGTGCATGGAGTTTAAAAACACAAGGTCCACAACTTGTTTCCATGAAGATGATATTGTTTTGCCTACTTATGTTTCGTAATATAGGATTAACTCAAGTCTCGGGATCTCAAAATGGCCTGTCAATGGGCCGAGCTCAATGGCGCGTGATTCTAGATTTGCAGATCGATGGCTGTGGGCCGACTGAACATGCGCAGTTGTGTTTTTTTCTCCCGCGGGCACACGGGAATGCACGAGAACACACGAACAGCAATCAGAGCGAGAGGAGCTAGAGCGGAGCTGGAGCTAACGATTATAAAGCGTTTTTTAAGACAAATGAAGGATCTGAGAAACAGTGTATGATCTAAAAATAGGTAAATATCGCCAACAAATCCAACATTTTTGAAAGTTGTTGATGCCCTGTCAGCCAAACACGAGCAGTTTGTGATTACACTGCCTCTATGAGAAAAATCCTCTCTCAGCCCATGGGTTTTTTTCCACTTAAGTTCCAGTGAGTGGCCACTACGTCAACGGGAGGCAGCTACAAGCAGCAACACCCCATCCAGTTATTTTAATAGAACCGTGGATTAAATCCTTTTCAACTGAGACGAACAAGGAAACACCACCAGGAAGTTACGGCTCTAGGATTTTTCTGAAACAGGGACCATTAAGGGTCCACGTGTTACATTCAGGGGCCAAGTACAGGGAACATCCAAGCACACAAAAAATTAATTCGGTACGGTGCAAATACAAGCATAGACAGTAAAAAAAAAAGGGTCTAGGTCTACTGCCGCCAAGAGTTTGTGTGTGGAATTGCGTCAGTGATCATCGAACTCTGCGTTTGTTCTTCTCGTCAGTTGATTGATAGATTAGGGGCACTTCAGGGGCCAGTGAGATTAGAGGTGGGGACCGGACTTCTGTGGCCCCTTTCCTCAAACTGCCCCTGCCACCAGGTCAAGTTACAGGTCAGATCTGTGGAGAGGTGACCAGCAAGAACAGCAAGAATTCATTTCACCTTGATACTGATCAGTCTAAGGCCGGGCGTACACTGTGCGATTTTTGACCCTTTTTGAGCCGATTTTTCGCTCGTGCGACTGTTTTGGGGATCTGGCCGAGTTTTGGCTTCATCGTGTGTCGTGCTTCGTGTAGTTTACATGGGGTAAAGAGAACCGATTAATGACTCACGACCAGCTCCCGATCGACATTCGTAGGTCGCAAGAAAATCAAACTTGTTTGAAATCCAGTCGCCTCTCGTGAGGATTTCGCTCTGTTGAAGTTGTTCCACGAGCCGATTTGCCGGAATCTGGCAGACTGAACATGCGCGGACGCAGACGTGGCTCAGCATTGTGTCTCCGCACATCTGTGGTTTTCTAATTCCGTGGTTTTCTTCTTCGTGGTTTTCTACTTCCGGAACAACAACTTTGACAACTCCGGTCGTTATGTGAACGTACAGTGTGAGCAGGCAAGTCGCATCCGAGCATCGGTTCGTTCAGTGTGAGAACATGATTCGTGAGCTGTGAACTTTTAAACCCTGTGATTTGGTCGTACAGTTTAAGCTGGGGCTGAGTGACACGACCGAAAATATCGCACAGTGTACGCCCGGCATAACATGGAACAATTAGTGTTGCCATGATACTAATCCTGAAATTTCAACCTCGGTTTGTTCAGTCATCAAACATGCTTGATACTCGATATTTAGGAATAGACTCAATACTCTATACCAATTCCTTATACCACTGTAGACTTAAGACTTTATTTAGAATGCAGTTTTCAACATTAAATCATAGTACTTTCTTTTATTTTCCCACATGGTCTTATATCTGTGTGATCCCTCAGTGGTCCAGGTAGGTTCCACATTAGTCCATGGGCGTTTATTAGTCTATGTGCTCTTATACTTGTTCAGGAAAGGTCCATTTCTGTCCTGCGAATGTTACTTTTTTAATATTGATACTTGTTCAAATGAGTATTTAGTTCCCAAATCGATTCATCTGATTTTCGATACGTTTGACAGCCCTAGAACCCATACCCAATCTGAAAAATTTCTCTGGATAAATGTTGACTCCAAAACTAACCACAAATGTTGTAACTTTCTACCACCCAAGATGACTGTTTTGCACTGTTTATTTTTCTGTGTGCTAACATTTTCAGACAGGCTTTCCCTCACACTGACACACAGCAATAACAAACCATGACCAAATGTAGGCTGGCTTTTTAGAAAACTGCATTTTTAAAACATCTTAATCAGTGTGGCTCCCTCCCCGCTGCTGTAACCAGATCTATCATGCCTGTTTACTGGTGTGTGAATCTGAGGTCTCTGGGTTGGGTCCTTCTTGAGCTTGTTTCTTATCAGTTTGGCAGCAGGCACACAGGGCACGACATGGAAGACAGCCAGTGACAGAGGAGAGACAGAACATGCAGTGGGGCTGGAGGAGGATAAGAAGGACGCTGGGGTGGAGGTATATTGAAAATTGATCATATTTAGATTGTTGTTCGAGACATTATATTGTATATTGTCTAAAACAAGAAGTATTTTAAATGGCTGCAAAAATATCATGTATAAATTAAGAAAATATGTATTAAGTGCGAACGCGTAATACATTTAGATCATGTTATGGCCCTGAAGCCAGGCTGGGGCCACCTAGTGCCTCCGCGCAATTTCATTTCTCTCCAGCGACTAGGTCAGGAATCAAAATACAATAGACGGTTTGCAAAAACCCTGGAAGTGTGAGTTCGGACACCAGCCAATCAGCGAAGAGCCATACATTCTCTGTTGTCAACAATTCCCGAGATCGAGGATTTAAAGCCGGAATAAAGAGAATGTTTGATGAATTTCATCAACGGGAAATAGGTTATTGCCCTTCTTCCTTCGGGATTTGGGAAAAGCTTAATATACCAGTTTGCCCCGTTAGCGGCGCATTACACACATCACGACCAAATAGCAGCGATTGGTTAAATGATAAAAACTACCCACCTACTGTCAAGCGAACAAAATCTAAAGTTGTAAGGTCAGACAGTTTGTACGAAGTGAAATGAACTAAAACTGGCTGATGAATCAGGCTTGTCTAAAATAGGAAGTATTTTAAATGGCTGCAAAATGATGTATGTATGTATGTATAAATAAAGCAAATATGTATTAATTGCAAACACATAATACATTTAGATCACGATGTTATCGCCCTGTCACACCTTGATGATTTAGCCAGCGTTTGCCGACGTACCAGAATTTCTCTTAAACACTGGCATATGCTGAACTATCGATGTTTATTTTCCAGTTTGGGGCATATACCTACCGTATTTGTAACTAGTTGCACGTATACATAACGTTTTAGTAACTTATATAGAACATTTTGATAACTTATAATATATAATTTATACCAACTAATGCTTAACGTGTTGCCAGCGTCCACAACTTATGCCCAACGTCAGTCGAACAACATATTTAAAGGTACACTATGTAACGTTTGTTGGGGAAGGGCCATAAAGATGCATAGCGCACAGCAGTGTATCGACAACAATCACGTGTCATCGCTTAAAAAAAGGCTGCCGCTCGACGATTTAAATCATAACTGCGCTAGACATCGCAGTAGCAACATGAATCAGCGTCATGTCGAAGACAACTGATCATATGTGCCAAATTGCCGGTATCGTCATGATCCATGGTTTCACCCAGTTCCTTCTCCGCCGTTGATCTCTTCTTCTGGTGCAGCGACAAATCGATGAGGTGATGCTGATGTTGGAGGACAGCTAGTATGTGTTCTCGTCTCAGCCTCGCCGGATCCTTCATTTCTCGGATGATATGTGTAGCGGGTGGTACCACGGGGTCTGCGAAGTCTGGAGGAGAACCGACGGTTTCCCCATTTTTATATATCAATTCCCCTAAACGCCGCCAATACGCCTTTATACTAAGTTAGAAACACGTTCAGTAAGTTCTGTGATCGTCAAATACGTCTGCATTCGTCAATATGATTTCGATACACGTAGGTTCAAAGCACGTTACTCATAAGTTATGTGTACTCTAGACATTATCTCCACGTATTTGGAATTATGAGTATGAACGTGTGTGTGTGAACGTGTCTCAACGATGGCATAACTTACCCACAACTTATGGCCCACGTATGCAGGACGTATAAACAAACAGTGACGTACTTCGAGAAATTTTACGCATGCTGAAAATTGTTCGACAACCTTGCCATGTGTCGACATACGCCAGCGTGCTCATAACTTTTACAAAACTTACCTATAACTTTTCCGACGTACGCCAGCGGAGGTGTGATAGCCCCTTTAGCTTTTATAGTTTTGAAAAATGCTCTGTTTGTCAAAAACCATCGTCTCTCCTCCCTTCACAAACCGTTGCATCAGGTTTGTGAAGTTGCTGTGTAAAGTTTCATCATGTTTTTGTATATTTATGGAGAATCGCCGTGTGGCTAAACGTAATAAGGGTTTGAATGTGCCCGGGAGAGATCGCTAAATTACTCAAACATGCGCGGATGACATCTAAAACCTCTCCAGGCATGTTTTTGATGGGAAAATGGCATTAAAATGGTACAAATCTTAAGGCAAAGCAATAACATCACTATGGAGACAAGCAGGTGTTGGGCCCTCCCGCCTGAAAAGTTCCATAGTGTGTCTTTAAATTGTTTCATCTTGTTTCTGACTTACTGCATTACTTACACTGCTTCTTATTTCAAGCTATATTTGCAGATGCATGGGGTAAGCAAATTACTTTATTGTCCTGTAATTTAATAAATGCAAGATAGATACCATGACTAGCTGATCTATTTTTACACTGAAGGAGGAGAGAAAGAGAGAGAGAGAGAAGAGGGAAGAGAAGGAGGAGGGAGAGGAGGGATGTGAAGACAGAGGAGAGAGGAGGAGGGTGGAAAAAGAGAGAAGAGGCAGAGGAAAGGGAGTGGAAAGAGAGTTGAGAGGATGTGGGGAAAGGAAAGGAAAGGAAAGGAAAGGGGGCATAGGAGGAGGAGGGAGTGAAGAGAGGGAGAAGAGGAGAGGAAAAGATGGGGCGTGGGAAGACCTGAGAGACGTGTAAGAGGAGGAGGGAGGAGAGTAAGAGGAGAGATTGATGCGAGGCTGGAGTAAGAGAGGAGAGAGGGAGGAGAGAGGAAGGGAGAGGGAGAGGGAGACGAGGGGTGAGAAAACCTGAGAGAGATGAAAGAGGAGGGGAGGAGAAGGAAGGAGATGAGTAGAGAGAGAAAGGGTGAGAAGAAGGATGGGAGAGAGGAGGGGAGTGGAAGAAGAGACAGAGGAGAGGGTGGAAAGAGAGATGGAGGAGGAGGTAGAGGAGAGGGAGGAATGAGAGTGGAGAGAGGGGGAAGAGGAGAGAAGAGGAAGACCTGAGAGACATGCAGGCAGAGGAGGGAGGAGAGGGACGGAGCGAGAGGAGGAAGGGAGAGGGAGGGAGAGAAGGAGACTAGGATGTATGAGAGGAGAGAGTAAGGAGGGAGATGTGGGGTGAGAAGACACGGGAGGAGACATAGGGAGAAGAGGATGGGGGAAGAGTAGAGAAAAGGAGAGAGGAAAGATGAGGGGTGAGAAGAAGGATGGGAGAGAGGAAGGGGTGGAAGAAGAGAGAGAAGAGACAGAGGAGAGAAAGTGGAAAGAGGGGTGAGACAATGTGGGGAGAGGAGAAGGAGGGAGGTGAGGGGTGAGAAGACCTGAGACAGATGGAGGAGGAGGAAGAGAGGGAGGAACGAGAGTGGAGAGAGGGAGAAGAGGAGAGAAAAAGATGGATGGTGGGATGACCTGAGAGACATGCAGGAGGAGGAGGGAGGAGAAGGGGTGAGGGAGAGGAGGGGTGAGAAGAGGGGGAGTGAGGAGATGAAGGAGGAGAGCTTGAAGGGAGGATGGAGTAAGAGAAGAGAGGGAGAAGAGAGGAAGGGGGAGAGGGAGATGAGGAGGAATAAGAGGAGGGAGGGAGAGGAGAGGGAGTGAAGAGATGGAGGAATGAAAGTGGAGAGAGGGAGAAGAGGAGAGAAAAAGATGGACGGTGGGAAGACCTGAGAGACATGCAGGATGAGGGAGGAGAGGATGGAGGAAGAGAGGTAGGAAAAGTGTAGGGAGAGGATTAGGAAAGGAGGCGAGGATGGAGCAAGAAACCAAGGATGGAGGAGGAGAGGAGGAGGAGGAGAGAGGAGAGGAGAGGTGAGTGCGTGTGCGTGCTTCTAGTGCTGCTGAAGTGCGGTGGCAGAGGGCAGCTGGCACCTGTCACCGTGGCGACGTGATGCCGACGGGACCCAGAGCCCGGCGCGCGGCGAGAACCAGTCTGAACCAGTCTGACCTGAATATGAATCAAACGTGTCACTCCAAACACTCCACGTCCACTGGAATAAACAATGACTCCAAATAACATCGTGACATCCTGTCGTCCCCGTGTTGGTGAGCGGCAGAGGTGAAGAAATGTGAAGTGTAAACAGAAATGTCGCAGATAAAATCGTAATCGCTGACATTTGTACCGCCCCGGGGCAGGCTGACGAAACAGTGGCTGCCAGTCATCCCACAGTGAAAAGTGAATGAGAATGTGACTGGTGAAAGAGACTGGATTTTGTAACTGAGCCCAGGAAAGTTGTGGCTGGAGTATCCATTAGTTTCAGAATGATATGAGAACTTGGTAGTGTTAGCGTTGCCATAGTGATTAACAATTTAAAAATGATTATTATTACGGATGAGAGAGTAACTCGTTAATTAGGATTAATTAATTACAAAGAAAATAATGCATTCAAAATATTAACACATTTTATCGCAGTGTGCATGACAAAGAACACCATGTCGTGGTTATATTATATTATTCATCGTTTCGGTACGGAGACATTCGGTTCGGTGCAG
Organism: Boleophthalmus pectinirostris; assembly: GCF_026225935.1. Lineage (NCBI taxonomy): Eukaryota > Metazoa > Chordata > Actinopteri > Gobiiformes > Gobiidae > Boleophthalmus > Boleophthalmus pectinirostris. Next base: position 28,046,808 of record NW_026571175.1, read on the forward strand.
GGCTGTGCAGGAGGGAATTTGTGCAATTTGTGTGTGTTTACGTTTCACTACTACAAGTGCAACTACACAGAAGGCTCGGCTCTTTAATATTCACGCAGGAACTTGTCCATGATTGTAGTGGAAGTGGTTGCCACAGCGCTTTATAGTTAGGGCGGCCACCTTTACAACAATTGCCCCCCCCCCTTGAATATGTTCCTCCGAACCACATGAATCCTCTCGAAACCACGGTCGTCACACCCCAGTCCTCACTTTCACCTTTCGCCAACATGAAATTTCCGCTTGTGACCTCTATTATTTTCAACCACTGTGGATATTGTATCTGCAGCAGATCTGCACTTACTGCAGACAATGTGGACAAGTTGGTTTTCAGGCTAAAAATATGAAGGTTAAGTAAAACTTCATGCTGGAACTGTCAGTGCTGTGCTTTATATTTTGAAAAGTTTTGTTTACTGTTTACAAGAAATTTATTTTATTAATATTTCATACATTTTTTGCTTATTTGAGAATATTTTATTTAACTTATTAGTATAACCAAGCAGCACTTTGCATTTATTTTATTAATTGTTGGTTTAATAAACACACAAATAAACAACAAGTAAATCATTTTGCATTTTGTCCCCATACTGTACCAAAAATGAACCACACCGACCTCAAAACTGAGGTACATACTGAACCATGATGTTTGTGTACAGTTACACTCCTAATACTTACATTATACTGACGCACACACTTCTGACTACAACACATGCAACAACAATGGGCATGAAAACTCTCTGGTTCTGCTGGACAGTAAATTTCTTTTTTACAAAAGCTGCCTGATGGAAGTATTGACAAAGGCGTTGTTTATTGCAAACTGTGCAGAGCAGAGTTTTGCATGTGACAGCGAGCACAGAAACTGCAGGAGCAGTCGGCGGGAGCAGTTCTGGTCCGAGTACAAACAAGAGGCGTCAGCAGCTCAAACTCCAACAAACGACGAGCTTCAGGAGGTAGATGAGTGAGGCAAATATTGTTATATGATTAATTGACATTAATTAATTACAAAGCCTGTAATTAATCAAGTCCCACTCCTAATAATTATATGTTTTGAATTGGAAAGAGTCTTTAAATTGACTGAAAAGAATATTTCTCAAAAAGGAGTGGGAAAATACAAAACTGGGGTATTTTACTTCTCTGGGGTAATAACTGCACACATCACATATTTATATCACCATGTTACCTTTTATTGTTTTGAAAATCCTATATTCGCCAAAAACAACATAGTAATATGTTGGGTAAGTTTCACTTTCATTTTTTACACTCTGAGTCTCGACTCCCTTTCTCTCTGTGCTAACTCACCCCCCCCTTCAGAGCACTATCACAACACAGCGTGCGTCCCACTAATGAAACTACCAGACATCACATCTGTTTTGTCAAGTTGTTGTGTACAGTTTTGTATGTTTTTTTGTATATTGATGGTGAATTGTTGTGTGGGAGTGTGGATGATGTCGGCTTGTGGGTGGAGCACAGAATCTCCTCTTCAGACATGTTTTTAATGACTGAAGAATATTATAACTATAGACTGTATATAGAAATGGACACAGCTAACGCACTATCCACGTTCCCAAATATGAAGTTTGCATGCAGCTCTTCCGGCTCCTTCTGACTCTGGCTCCCATTGATTTACACTGGAATATAATCGCTTCTCTGTCTGTACCTGCTGCTGTGAGCCTCATCATTTTGATCTTAAAATGTTCGTATAACCAGCTCTACATGATCTTTTTTTTCACTGTTTTGTCTGTCAAAAAATCCTATTCATAACATTGAGCCTGACTCCAAATTCGCTCCTGTAACTATTACATCGTGAGCTTCATTTGAGTGCCACTGAAAGCTCTGGGTGATATTATGTTCGCTTAGTCCACTTTTTTTATACAGTCTATAGTTAAAACATGGAAGAAAGCTCCAAAAAAATTAATTAATTACTCATAATCCATTCTCTTTATTTCATTTTTATTTCATTGTGTCCATTAACTCCTACGAAGTAACATTCTTTGGGTTGTGCCAGAGTTAGGAAACTTGTTAAAAATGTTCTTTCACATCCAAAGAGGCAAGAAAAGACTATTTCATTTTAAAAAGAAGTTTATTTACCATGAACAGTAAACAGATTGTAGTTGTGTTGCTCATTCAAGTCTGCACGCTTCCATTGTAGGGAGTATTATAACGCCCAGTAACATAGTCCAGTGAGGTTCATTTGGTCTTCCGATAATTTATGTTATTAGGTTCATTTTTTCAGACCAAGAGTTTGTTTTCATACCTGACAGTTGCTGATGCTGCTGTGATGTGTCCGGTCAGCGAATAGTGCTGACGTCCTGCCTCCTCCGGTAGGAAGACAGCGCCAAAATCTGTATAAATCAGCTGACCGGACACGTCACAGCAACATGATGTGACCACAAGTGAGCAGTCAAAAAGAAAACAAACTCTTGGTCTGAAAAAACAACCTAATAACATAAAGTCCGGTAACATAGATCAAGGACTGAGCTGGGGGAATCTGAGTATTTTGATGGAATCTTCAGTCTGTTCCGAGCTACTCCCTGTATTTTTGTACTTTTCTTCTACACAAAGTACCACTTAGCAGATGTACCATGATAAATACTTACCTCTGTCCCACCAAACCGAGCCGTAATTAGAAAAACATGAAAACTTGTCATGCGCACTTCAGCTAATCTTGGTAATGTATTTCTCTGGTACATCCCTGTCTGACCTTCAGTCTAAAATTATTACACAGATCTAGTTTTGCCCCTGTCATTGCTCCTGTCTTTGCTCCTGATAATTACCCCACTCTCCCGGTCGCCTGTCCAAACCGAGGGGTTACCGCGGCAACTCATTTTGATGCGTCGTCACGGATCGCATCAGGACCAGACACTGCAGACTTGTTAAGGCCAAACTCCATCTGAGCTCCTCTCACTTAGGCTCCGCTTTCTCACAGTCTGTCCTTATAATCACCGGGTTATGGGGCTTTTGGTGAACAAGAGTTGTACTTGTGTTGTTCAATTAATGGCAAATATTTGACATCTCAAAAATAGTCAGATGAGAGTAAACTTGTTAAATTGGTCATCAAGGCTATAAAATAAAGTTCGTATATGACACAAAATGGAGTCTTGTGAGTTTTAAGCCATGTTAAAATGTTGTTACATCATCAAAAACAGACCTGGAGTTGTGTAAAACTTTAGAGGGCAGGAGCGCTACTTGGATGTACAGAAATTGTGCAAAAAAAAAACAGCCTGATTCATCAGAAGGTTTCACTTTGATTCATCAGAAGGTTTCAATTTTTTTCGCTCGATGGTAGGTGGGTGCTTTTTTTTATTTTAACCAATCACTGCTATTTGGTTGTGACGTATGTAAATGCACCAAATCCTGTAGGAAGAAGGGCAATAATGTCTTTCCCCTTGATAAAATTGACCAAACATTCTCTTTGTTTCGGCTTTAAAGTTTCGATCTCGGGAATCGTTGCCAACACAGAATGTATGACTTCGTCTACATCCATCTCGACCACTTTGTTTACTGTTGTGTTGTACCACAAAAAGGACCCAGACAGGCGCTTGAGTTTGACGTCATGGCTTTACAGCTCTTCACTGATTGGCGAGTGTGCGGTCTACAACTTCCAGGGTTCTTGCAAACCGTCTAGTGTATTCCGATTCCTGACCTAGTCGCTGGAGAGAAATGAAATTGAAATACAAAGTTATAAAATCTGAGGCACTCAAAAAGTACAAAATAATTAAAATCCTTTAATACCACATGGCAGAAGTTAAAATCACGCCAACGCATTTCGGCCCTTTGACCTTCATCCGAGCAAACTCTGTTTTTTAACTTTATCTGCCATGTGGTATTAAAGGCTTTTAATTATTTTGTACTTTTTGAGTGCCTCAGCTTTTTGAACTTTATACCTGGAGTTGTGTTTTGTTTCATTCACTAATTTTTTGAGTAAACATTTATTATTAGTGTGTCTACATCTACAAAGCTCAAAATGCTCTGTTCCCTTTATGTTGTCATGTAGTGGTAGTTTTCAAATTAACATCTACTTTTTAACCTTTTGTTTAGCAGACATTGGCTAATCAAGAGCTGAAATTATCCAAATGATTCTAGTGAAGGTGTATGGAGTTTAAAAACACAGTGGAGCACTTCCTGTATTACCACACGACAACATAAGATGGAACAGACTGTTTTCAGTTTGAAAGATGAACTCAAGGCAAGACAAGTTTATTTGTACAGCTCAATTCGTACACAAAGTAATTGTAAGTGCTTTACAGAATAAGAAATACATTCAAAATCAATACAAACAAATCAAAACATAAATAATCATCATAAAATTAACAAAGACTTAAAATTCAGCATGATTTTTGTGTTAAACATGTGTGAATGAAACAACTCCAGGTTTGTTTTTAATGAGGAAACACTATAACATAGATCAGAGTTGCGTATATGGGCCCTTTTATTTAAAATTGATGAGTAAATGTTTTCACAGTGGAGCTGTAGTTGTCCTCGGTGAGCTCATAGTCCCTCTCAGAGCAGTGGGCTCCATCACTCAAGGAGCCTGTAATGGGAATGCGAAGGTGCCCCTGAGAAAAGCTTCTTTTGTGCTGTCTGCATTCTCTGTCCATGGTGCTAAACTCTGGGACTCTCGAGCCCTGAGCTTGAACTTTTAAACATGAGCTTGAATGGGTTTTAAAGGGCCCATTACGCTATTTTCTGGTGTTATAATGCTATTACCTTCTCAAAAACATACCTGGAGTTGTGTCCTTTTTCATTCAAACATGTTTGCGTAACCCCTCATTCTTAGTCTGTTTACATCTCCAACCTCTTTTCATTAACCCTCTACAACTTGTATTCATGCACGTTTCTTTAATCTCGTATTTTCAAGGCTCCATTTCGCCAATCAACTCCCATTTTCACCACAACCGTTCTACGTCCACTGCTCTGCACTTACTTTGTCCTTGTTTTTTTATTTTCTTAGAATTTCTCAGCGTTGCGTAGTTCTGTTCCTCCTACAGTATTGTCTTCAAAATGAACCAAAGAAGTTAAAGGGACAGTCTGGAATTTTGGACATAGGGCCTCATTTCCTCGTGATCCAGAGTGTTGGAGACGTGAGGAGACACTCTTTCAAATATTCTATCCAGTCCCTGTATTTGCAGAGGTCGCTGGTGCTTCATCATCTTTTATTATTCATTACAATCTTAAAGGATAACTTTAAAGGCATTTTCTTTTTTACTTTCCCAAAACGACTCAAACTCCTACTAGGACTTTTAGACTTAGACAAACTTTATTGATCCACAAGGGAAGTTATTTGGACACAGAAGCTCACACATCACACTATAATGTAATAACAAAGAGCAAAAATGTAAATGACTTTTTAAGTAATAATGTTTTATACTTATAAACAAAATAAAGCAGATGACTGTTTAATAGAGCTAAATTTTAACACCAGGCTCACTTCAATTTTCCAACAGTTTAAAACGACTTGTACTGAAGTTGTGACAAAGCTCCACAGTCTCATGTTCTTACTCGAATGCACAGTATATATTCTTTTTTTGTTGTCCGGAATTTTGGACATAGGACCTCATTTCCTAGTGAGCCAGAGTGTTGGAGACGTGTGGAGACACTTTTTTAAATAATCCATCCAGTCCTTGTATTTGCAGAGGTCGCTGGTGCTAGACTAGTGCATGTCAATGGCCATAGTTATCCTGCTACTAAACAGTCTTACCCACTCCACAAAACACCCAAAACAAATCTAGTATTACACCAGACTGTCGATGTAAATGTTTGTGTCGACAGAATAATGTTTCAAATAAAACTAACCTTGCATCACATGAATCGTCGCATGTTGAGGGACTATTTTCTCATATATCAGTCCGCCGCTGCCAAACTTTCAGACATAAATCCTTCAAATGAAAGGTTGGTTTTACTTACTCAAATTATTTTATCAACACAGACATTTACATGGACAGTCTGGTGCAATAATAGATTTGTTTCAGGTGTTTTGTGGAGTGGGTAAGACTGTTTTTAGTGGCAGGAAAACTATGGCCATTGACATGTACTAGTCTAGCACCAGTGACCTCTGCAAATACAAGAACTGGATGGAATATTACACTCTGGATAACTAGAAAATGAGGTCCTATGTCCAAAACTCAGGTCTGTAATGACTTTAATGTACATAAAAAGACAAAATTAACTTTTCTGGATTAGTGTTGCACAGTAATTTTGGTACAAATAAAAATAAAAAATCCGATACTCGCTTGCATGATCTGCAGATATCCATAGGAGGTGCTGACGGCTGTATGGCTCTCTTTTATGATGTTTACGCCAACATCAGCTCCTATTGGTTACCACAGTTTCCTTTTGAGTAAATCAGTGGACTTGTTTCTTTTATTAAGTCGAGTTTTCGATGAATATTGTGATTGAAAATGTCCAAATTACAACATAATGATCCACAAACACAAGCATATTTTATGTATTAATAAAGATAACTCATATTACCTCTGGACGTTCTCAGCTCAACCTTGTCCTCACTTATCCCTCTCCGTCTTATCACCGTGCATTACAGTTTGGTTCACAGTAGCCGGGCTTTAGTTGGAGAGGAACTTCAAAGCCAATTAAAACAAAGCACAAGTCTGTAAAACCTCCACAAATAAACAACAAAACTAACGAGTAGAGAGAAAAAAAACTAAAAAAAACAGGAACCGCCACGCACAGATGTAGTCCTCGTTTTCCAAAGATCACAAAGAGAGAGAGCAGACAGTGAGGTAAAAAGTACACACTATAAATACCTTTGTTATATAAGTATGTGTAGATGCATTTAGACTGAAACTGCAGGAGGCTAATCAGGTTTACTCCAGAAACTGAAATTACGCCACACTTTGTAACATGCTATTTATAATCGCAACCAAAATAGCTTTAAATGTGCATTGAGTCACTTTTCTCGTAGAGGGACTGTAAAATGCTTTTTCCGTGGACATGTTATTGCTTTGTCTGGAATGTTTCACAGTTTGGCATGAAAAAAAGGGCGTAGGTTTGGTCTCGGCTTTGGTGGGGTCATTATCAGCTAACCCCCTCCCCCTAGATTAAGAAGTTTGTGTTGTTTATGTTTTATGAATTCTTTCCAAAAAACACAGGTTCAAAATAAGTGAGAGGTGGTTTCATTTTTCCGTTTGTGTCCATTGTCCTTCTAAGATGATTGTTCAGCAGATCACAGTGATGTAGAAGTTTGTAGCAGATTTCTCTTTGCTTGTTGGTGATGAGATATTTGTGAGGTCATGTCCAAACATTTTTCCATGGAATATTGTCAATACAGCGCACGAGTAGGGCTTCGTTTGTGATGTGCACTTGTGCTGATAGTCGCTCTTTTTCCTTGGCGACTCATTATAAGGCAAGTTTAATTGAAGATGAAGCCAAGTAAGTTCCTTTTGAGAAGTTTTTCAAAGTTTGGTGCAGCGTCTTTGTTAGGTTTATCTAAACATTGTAAACAAGAAGAAAGACAAGAGATTAATTCAGTTTTACTCGCGAGGAGAACGGGCAGAGAGTGGGCATCAAAACCAACAGTCTCCACACGTTCTGATGACTCAAGGCCGTTCTCCTCTTTTTATTTCATTAGGAGGCCCTAGTTACAGAATGATAATTCTCAAGGGGAAGGGGAAACAGCCAAGACATAATAAGAAACTGGTGCAGCTATGCATAGTATAAACACATAAAACATGATTAACAATCAGGAGGTGCCGTAGGTCAGACACCATCATAACTCTTGCATGTGTGACAGTGGGAGTTGGCTTCATGTGAGGAATCATCTCGAGGTTCACTAGAGCGACAGGACACTGCACACAGTTGTCAAACACACAGAGGTTATTCAACAAGTGACAAGTGATTGGTACATTATAAATCAAAGAATTGTAGTACATAAATGGTTAACTCATAGGCATAGAATATCACACAAGTATTTAGCAAATATGGGATAATAAAATTATTCTGACAGTCTTCACTCATGTCTGCTCAAGACACCGTCTTCAGGTGCTGGTCCTGTCCTGCTGCTTCCACAGTTGAAGCTCCTGGCTCCACTAATGACTCATATCGCTGAAAACATCTCTGAACATCTAATAAACAAAATATGAACTAAAACATGTTCCATTAATACTTTTGAGTTTGGAAAAATACCAGAATAAATGTATATATTTGTTTATTAAAATAAAATGGCAAATACTGGTAGGGACTATTTTGTCTTCCCCAAATATTGGTTGTGACACGTCCCCACTGTCCCTGTTTGGCATTAAATCTTTCTGTTTTCATGGAGACCAAACCAGGCCAAGTTACAGGTCAGGGTGCTTTCATTTCACTTCCTGAACTGGTCACAGAATGTCCAAGAAATAATCCATAATCAAGTCTCTAAGTGAAAATCTGTCTTTGTGGAGATGTTATTTCTTTGCCTAGACCAGGGGTGTCAAACTCATTTTGGTCCAGGGGCCATGTCCAACTTACTTTGATCCCAAAGGGGCTGGATCAGAAAACTCAAGTCATATATACCCCAAAAATAACAATAAGTTCAAATATTTGTGCAGAGAAATCTTTTTTTTTTTTTTTTTTTTTTTTCATTACTTTTTTTTTTTTTTTTAACTTAATTTTTATTTTCTTTTTCAGCAATAATACAATTATTTAAAATCAATGAAAACATTTCAATTTATTTATTTTTTTTAAACAATATAGGTTTGTTACAAAAAAGAAACAAGAAACAAGCAAGCAACCGGGTAATAATGACATAATTAAACATAATTAAACATCCACTCTTTATGTATCAGAGACAGTTATAAAAAAAAAAAGCCCCATGTCGTTTCTACTGTATTAGCAAAGGCAAAACAGGTTTCCAGCGCTTAATAAAAATGTTTTTTTGAATCCTTAAAGAATATGTTATCTTCTCCATTTGGTATATATCCCATACTTTCTGAATCCATATGTTATAAGAGGGAGGATCTGGTTTGAGCTTCTAATGGTTATACATTTTAAGGCTGCAGTTAGTAAAATGTTTAAAAGGTATTTTTCATCTCGTGTGCCAATACTTGCAGGTAATGCTCCTAATAATGCTACTACTGGGGTAGATGGGACACATCGATTAAAAATGACTTTAAGGGCATAAAAAACTTCCCTCCAAAACAAATCCAGTTTAGGACAATGCCAAAATATATGTGTGTGGTTAGCACTGACCACACCACAGTTTCTCCAGCATGAGCCGGAATGTATTGGACCCATTTTAGCAGTTATTTCTGGAGTTCTGAAAAATCTGGTAACAACTTTCCACTTGAATTCTCTCCAGATGGTTGAATTAGTAACAAGATGTGATTCTGTACATATCTGTTCCCAAGTATCTGCCGATGTATCTATTATCATCTCCGCTTCCCATCTCTCTCGTATATATTGAGTATTATTATTACACATATTCAATAAAATATGATATAGATTACTGATCATTTTCTTATCTTCATTATTTAATTGTTGTACAAGGAACTGCTCTATAGGAGCAGGGCACAATAGTTTTTCCCAATCTTTATGAGACGTCAAAAAAGAGAAATCTTTTTTAATTGATGAACTCTTTCTTTTACAAAATATTATAATATCATGAACAACCTGAAACTTTAAGAAAAATGCTATTTCAACACAATCTTGTATACAAATAGGAATAAGTCAATTTTTCTTGGAAAATCCTGCACTTGGCTCCACTTTTCTCATTTTTGACATTTTTCTGATGAGGGTGTCACGGTCAACAGTCAAAACAATCGTCCTTTAAGAGCGTTTGGAAAGAGACAAGTCTTCATTTGTGCTGCTCTGGTGGGAGGGCCACGTACAGAGACACTGATATGATAAGCGACGCAGAAAATTACCAATATTTTAATAGAAAATATAATTAAAATATTTGAGTAGAAAATCAGCTGAGGGCCAGATTAAAAGTCTTGGAGGGCCGGATCCAGCCCCCGGACCGTATGTTTGACACCCCTGCATTAAATCTTTCTATCTTCATGGAGACCAAACTAGGCCAACTTAGAGGTCGCAGTGCTTTCAACTACCGTCCTGAACTAGTTACAGAACTCCCAAGAAATACTCCATAATCAAGTCTCTAAGTGAAAATCTGCATGTCTCCAGGGAGATGTTATTTCTTTGCCTAAAATGTTCCGCAGCAGGGCATTAAACATACCTCCCATGCATTTGTCCAATTACAAGTGCTATAGCTCACCTTAAAATCCATGAATTCTTACCTATACGTGCTTTCTTTTAGTTAGATCTGCCTCCGTTGTGATGACCAAGATTATTTCCGTACTGTGAAATAACCAATGTCATAACATCTCCATGGAGACGAGCAGGTGGTGGACCCTCAGCCGGAAAAGTTACACAGTGCAACAACGACAAAAAAAGTCCAAAAACATCCCTTGTAAAGACTGACACCGGTGAGCGCTCCCTTTCTAAGAAGGATAAAAGTTTAAAAGTCGAAAACATAAACGCTCGACGGACTTGAGTTGTTCAGAAATCATGAGTAAAGTTTCATCCAATAACTTGTCTACAGTTTATATATGGAGAGAGCTTATGTTGTGGTATTAATTAGAGAGGTACAGGTGACTGCATTCATCACAGAGGTCACATTATTCACCGCTACAGAACCGGAGAGTTTAAATAGAAGCTTCAGAAGTGCGCGCGCAAAACCCGTATGAAAGTCTAAATCATAAACAAGTCTGGCAGGAAATATCCTTAAGAAAAAGCAATTTGATCAGACAAAATAAATATAGATACGAAAACAACCATCAGAGGTTCTCGATATTAAAACTGCACTGTGCACCACCTGCTTCTGCTCCAGGAAATCTTATACAAGCAGGTGTTTCTACGCAGCAAGCCAAGTTACAGGTCAGATCTGAGGAGAGGCGACCCCGCTCACAGTAAGAATATACAGTATGTTAGAAATAAATGTGCGTGGTATTTAAAAAGAGGTTTAATACAAGCAAGATAAGAGAGAAAACGCCATATATGTCATTGCTGGAATGTTCCACAGTTTGACATTAAACAGGTCCATTTAACATTTATTCAATTACAGTTTTTATTGATCAAAATACCTACAAAAACGATAGAGATGCATGTAGAACACCCCCAGAATGACATCAGTGCATCATATAAATACAGTATAAATGCAGAATGTGAGACAGACGACACCATTAAATCTTATAATTCACTGGTCCCCAAACTTTTTTGTGTCATGGTCCGGTTTTATGTCTGAAAATATTTCGTGGACCAGGGGGGTGATGCATATAGAAGGTCCCCACGGCATGGTTTAGTCCTGGTTAAGTCCTGTTTCAGTCCTGGTTTAGTTCTGGTTTTAGACCTAGTTTAGACCTGGTTCAGTTGTGGTTTATTCTTGGTTAAATGCTGTTTTAGTCCTGGTTTTAGATCTGGTTTAGACCTGATTTGGACCTGATTTAGTCCTGGCTTAGTCCTGGTTTTAGACATGGTTTAGTTTTGGTTTAGTCCTGGTTAAATCCTGTTTTAGTCCTGGTTTAGTCCTGGCTTTAGACCTAGTTTAGACCTGGTTCAGTCCTGGTTTAGTCCTGGTTAAATGCGGTTTTAGTCCTGGTTTTAGATCTGGTTTAGACCTGATTTGGACCTGATTTAGTCCTGACTTAGTCCTGGTTTTATACCTGGTTTAGTCCTGGTTTTAGACCTGGTTTAGACTTGGTTTAGTCCTGGTGTAGTCCTGGTTAAATCCTGTTTTAGTCCTAGTTTTGTCCTGGTTTTAGACCTGGTTTAGATCTGATTTGGACCTGATTTAGTCCTGGCTTAGTCCTGGTATTAGACCTGGTTTAGACTTGGTTTAGTCCTGGTTTAATCCTGGTTAAAGCCTGTTTTAGTCCTGGTTTAGACCTGGTTCAGTCCTGGTTTAGTCCTGGTTAAATCCTGTTTTAGTCCTGGTTTTAGACCTGGTTTAGATCTGATTTGGACCTGATTTAGTCCTGGCTTAGTCCTGGTTTTAGACCTGGTTTTAGACCTTGTTTAAACCTGGTTTATACCTGGTTCAGCCATGGTTTAGTCCTGGTTAAATCCTGTTTTAGTCCTGGTTTAGACCTGGTTTAGATGTGGTTCAGTCCTGGTTTAGTCCTGGTTTTAGACCTGGTTTAGACCTGATTTAGGCCTGGTATAGTCCTGGTTTTAGTTCTGGTTTAGTCCTGGTTTTAGACCTGGTATATTCCTGGTTTTAGTTCTGGTTTAGTCCTGGTTTTAGACCTGGTTTAGACCTGATTTAGACCTGGTATATTCCTGGTTTTAGTTCTGGTTTAGTTCTGGTTTAGTTCTGGTTTAGTTCTGGTTCAGTCCTGGTTTAGTCCTGGTTTTAGACCTGGTATATTCCTGGTTTTAGTTCTGGTTTAGTTCTGGTTTAGTTCTGGTTTAGTTCTGGTTTAGTTCTGGTTCAGTCCTGGTTTAGTCCTGGTTTTAGACCTGGTATATTTCTGGTTTAGTTCTGGTTTAGTTCTGGTTTAGAGGTGTGGTCCAAGCGGTGCTCAGGTGTATGGGGGGGGGTACCCGTCCACGGTCCTGGGGTTGGGGATCCCTGTTATAAAGCATTGTTTTGTATTTAGTAATGAAACACAATTCCTGCCTAGAAAAGAATAATTTATGATCATTATTTTTTCCTGAGAACTTTATTACCACTTTTCCTTTGACCCGTCTTTTGCTCGGCAGCTGCTGCTGTCATTTTAACACAAATTGAAACTAATGTTGTTGCCATTTGCCACAGAGAAAGTTTTGAAAAGCACTGGACATTTGAGAAGAAAAGGTCTAAATTGCAACACTTGACGGACCAAAATAATGGGACTCAGTGACATTTCCGGATTGATTGATCGAGTGTCTGCGCCTCCCGTTTCCCTTTGGTGCATTTTTCATGGAACAAAAGCACGATATCGAAAAGTCCGGTCGCTTTTAATACATGTGATGAGAGGCCAAAAACAAGCACTCCTTTTACGACATTTAGGATTAATTACCTTTGGACCGTTACCGTAGTGATAAACAATTTAAAGCCAAGTACTATACGGTTTTATTGACTTTACACTGTCGAACTGCGCTGGAAGTTTCAGATTTAGGAGAAATTAGGACAGTTACCATAGCGATTAACAATTTAAAACCAACTATTTTACGGTTTGATTGATTTTTACAATGTTGAAATGCTCTGGGAATTTCAGATTTAGGAGAAATTGGGACAGTTACCATGGTGATTAACAATTTAAAACCAGATATTATATGGTTTGATTGATTTTACAATGTCAAACTGGTCTGGGGGTTTGAAATTTAGGAGAAATTTGGATAGTTGCCATAGTGATTAACAATTGAAAGCAAAATACTACATTCCCAGTGTGGATGGGTTAAACATGAAAACCTGCTTTTAACAGTTTTACTTTATGTGGGATGGTGTTTGTGGTAAATAAAAATGTTTATCATAGTTTTACATCAGTGAAGTCTTAGTTTGTGAAGAGAAAAAGTTGAAAATGACAGAAAGTCAAGCTGAATTTTCAAAAAAAAAAAAAAAAAAAAAAGAATCCCCTCTGCTCCATGTACCATTTGTTCTTCTGAATTTCAATTAAGAACGAAAAACAAAAATAAAATGGGAAAACTGTTTGTCCATCCATCCATTTTCTTCTGCTTATCCGGGGCCGGGTCGCAGGGGCAGCAGTCTAAGCAGGGACTCCCAGACTTCCTTCACCCCAGACACTTCGTCCAGCGACTCCATTGGGACCCTGAGGTGTTCCCAGGCCAGTTGAGAGACACGGTCCCTCCAGTGTGTCCTAGGTCTTCCCCGGGGCCTCTTCCCGGTGGGACATGCCCCCCAGGAGGCATCTGAAACAGATGCCCGAGCCACCTCAGCTGCTCCTCTCGACGTGGAGGAGCAGCGGCTCTACTCCGAGCTCCTCCCGTGTGATTAAGCTCCTCACCCTATCTCTAAGACAGCGTCCAGACACTCTGCGAAGGATCAGTTTGTTATTTCATTATTCTGTTTTAGTGCCAAACAAACAAAAAAAAAAAAAATATATATATTATAATAATTTCTACCTCTATTTCCAATATTTAATTTAATTTTTTATTATTATTATTATTTATTTCAAATATCCAACCAAGCAAAAAACAGTTGTCGTCCTGATTTCAGTTTGGATATTTTATTTACCCTGCAAGTTCTGCTGCAGTACAAACCATGGATCAATAATAACAACTATTTTTATGATAGATCTTGGTTTCAACTGAACAGAGGAGAGTTTATCGCTGATTCCTGTTCCTCATCATAGAGTTCAATAATTATTTTCTAAGATGCAAAAGTAAACATGTCACTATGAAAGAATAGCACGTTTGTCCACAAAACTGTCCACAAAAGATTTTTCAGGTAAATCCTTCTAGCAGATAAACCAGAGAGAATCAAATATCCAAACTGAAATAAGCACGATGACTGTTTGATGATTACTTGAAATAAACTTTAAAATAAATACTGGAAATAGAGTTCGAAATTATTATTATTATTATTATTATTATTATTATTATTATTATTATTATTTATTTTATTATTTATGTATTTATTTATTTTTGAATAATGAAATAAACAGTTTTCCCATTTTATTGTTTTTCATTCTTAACTTAAATTCAAAAGAACAAATGGTGCACGGACCATAGAGAAATTCCTTTTTTTGAGAATTCAGCTTGAATTTCTGTAATTTTCAACTTTTCCTTCCACAAACTAAGACTTGAGTGATGTAACAGATTTTTTGATGTGACAGATTTTTTTTTCTTTTTGGACACTAAAACGGAATAATGAAATAACAAACTGTTTTCACATTTTATTGTTTTTCTTTCTTAATTGAAATTCAAAAGAATGAATGTTACATGGACCCTTTATCTACGTCATCAATGCCAAAGTTCTATCAACAATTCAGACACAGTTTCATTATTTGTCAGTTTATCATTCGGAAAATAATGTTGTGTTACTTTTATTTGTCATATTTTTTTATTATTGTGTTGTTTACAGTGGGTTGCTAGGTAACAGTTGGACTCGTCTCTCCACGTGCCTCGCCCGTCGCCCACGTGGACGTACAGTGTGATTAGTAAACGTGGAGTTCGATGCAAATGCTGTCGTCCACTTTACGACTCGATGGGAAAACCAGAGCCACGCGCCCGTATGTTTTCCTGTAGCGGCAAAAATCACAAATTCTAAATATTCCAGACGGGTCAGGTGGTATTAAAGGTTGTATAGAGGATTTTTTAAGGGAAGCGAAATACAGCGACAGTCCTTTTTCAAATGTTGTGCATGTGTGACACCACCTTCCTCAGTAGAAACATCTCCTCCTCCCGCCTCTTTACTCTAAAAATCACATTTGTTTACATCCAGTGCATGTTCAGAATTACTGTTGAAGTGACCTGCCTAGAAATATTTTAGCGACCGACGCGTCAGTTTTTAGGCCCTTCGGACTTTCTTTTGCGGCGAACTGGTCGTGGATTCTCGTCCGCCATCGCAACAAACTTTGTGCGAATTGCGAGGGAGCTACAGTTTGAAAAAGCCTCAAAGAACCGCCGCATAAACCACGTAATCCCGAGCGCCGACGACTCAGTTACACAAAAAATGTAGGGAGTTTGACTGACAACCTAACAGCCAATAGAAAAAGAGGGAGCCTCGTTTTCTATTGGCTGATGTTTATCTGGCCTCACTACGTCCACAACTGATAGATTTTTCATTCTTTTTTTTTCGATCATCATAATTAAAAGCTGCTGCGTCTCTGTAATGGTATTTTAAACTTTCAATGACAATTTTAAACAAAAATAAATAAATCCTCCATACAACCTTTAACCCTTTGACTGCATTTACGTGAGGTCAAAGCTTTGTTAAAAGTCATTGTTGTGTCTGTAAACCTTTTGTTATTTTATTTTACATCATAATTACTGCAGAAAAGTTGCATCTGAGGTAACCAAAATTTGAGATTTCGGAAGTTGTGTGTTTCTGGTGAACCTGCAGTGACACTAAACCTCCTCTTTTACCTGTTAGTGGTGAAGAAACGAGATAAAACACAGACATAAAATGAACATGAAATCATTGCATAATCATTGCATTTATATAGCGCCTCTCAAGATTCTCAAAGCGCTTCACGGTTCATTATTCATGCACTCGAACTGGTGTTTTTGAGCTCTAAAACCACCTGAAGTATAATCTAAATAAACATTTTAAAAGCTGCACTGAAAAAGAGAACTTGTAAGATTGACTATCTAATATTTAAATCCTCTTAACAATTTGCTCTAGAACTTTTTAAGTAAATTTTACTGTTATTGTCACGAAGAAACAGAGGGAGGACCCAAAAATGCAGGACTGCTTCAAAATATTTAATGACAAAACCCAAAAAAATCCAAAACTCAAAACTAAACAGCCATGACACGAGACAAGGAGAAACTCTGACAGAGACAATGGACCAACAAAGGGCAGAGGAGAAACACAGGGTATAAAACATGAACCATGACAGTTACAATATCAGGTCAAATTTACTTGTAAAATGTAAGTAAAATGTACATACCACCACTATTAAGAGTATGAATAAACTGAGTATTATTTATTTATTTATTTATTACCTCCGCCAAGGAGGTTATGTTTTTGCCGGCGTTTGTCTGTTTGTTTGTCTGTTTGTTTGTTTGTTTGTCTGTTAGCAACATAACTCAAAAAGTTATGGACCGATTTTGATGAAATTTTGAGGATTTGTTGGAAATGTGAAAAGGAAGAACTGATTTCATTTTGGGGGTGATCCGGAAGAAATCCTGGATTCTGGATCACTTTGAAATTTTAGTTAACATTGTGGTAAATGGGGCCAAAAATTTTGTGTCTCAATATCTCGGTTAATTATTGACCAGACCCCATGACGTTTGACTCAGGGATGGACAATGGGATCCTCTTTCATATTCCAAAGGCTGATCCGGATCTGATCCAGAAGACTGATTTTATCGCAATTTATATAAAAAATGGGGGTAGTCCTTGGCGGAGGTCTGCGCTCTCTGAGTGCTTTTCTAGTTTATTTATTTATTTATATGAGACAGGGACAGCGCACAGTTTTTACATTAACCTTAACAGGAGCGATGCATTGTACCAGGTCTGGGGAAAAACATGCAAACTCCACACAGAAAGGCCCGGGCGACCCGAACCCGGAACCTTCTTGCTGTGAGGCATGAGTGCTATCCACTCAGCCACCGCACCACCGGTTACTCAATTTATTAAAAAGTTAGAAGTCATATTTATCTAAATGAATTAAGTAAAATATATAAAAGATTGTCATAATTAATTGCACTGCTGTAATAAAACCATTATTTACTGATGTACAACATGTGGTAAATGGTCATATTTTTCTATGGCGCTTTTTCACTTTCAAGGCACACGAAGCACTTTACAACAAGGAACCACTGACCCATTCATACCCCAGAGTACACAGGCACTAGGAGTGAGGTGGGTTAAGTGTCTTGCCCAAGGACACAATGACAGCATTAATCTGTGGGAGCTGGAATCACACCACCAACCTGTGGGTCAGTGGATTTGTCTGCTCAACCAATGATGTTTTTTTGTTTGTTTTTATGTCGAGAGTGGGATTCTAACCGACAACCTTCAGATCAGTGGACAAATGCTCGACAAACTGAGCTCGATGGAGGGACTTATCTAGAAGGAGTTTGGTTTTACGTAGTTTGTGAGTAGTGATTGTAAAACCTTTAAAACGTATTGCTGAACATATAGTAGAACTTACTCCTTAACCAGAATACTTCAAGAGTACGTTTTGTCGATGGTTATTACATAAATTGTAGTTCTCACAGAATTATGTTATTTCAGTGTAAATATTACCACAGAAGCTTTTTTTTTTTTTTCTTCAATGTGGCTAATGTCATACTGTGGAACATTTCAGACAGAGTAATGACATGTCCATAGAAACAATCAGGTGACGGACCCCGAATCCTAAAAAGCTCCAAAATAAAATAAAAACTAGGACATCCCTGGTTTGTGTTGGTTGGTAATAATAAAATTGTGAAACGAGTGCGTAATTAAGGAAAATTGTCCTGCACTCAAAACTAATCTGAGTCAAAATCAGAATCTTTTGTTGAGTTTTGGTCATTTTGAAGCAGCTTTTCTGTATTTTTCTGTTGGCAGGTGTCATTTCATGTGTAAAACTGGGACAAATCAGTGGTTTTGGATAAATCTATTGGGACAGGAGACACAGGGCTCAAAACTGGGACTGTCCCGGGTAAATAGAAACATCTGGTCACGTTAAACATCGTCACTGTTCGGCAGGTTACTTCAAAACTGTAATGTGTTATTTATGACTTGTTACTGTCATTTGAAAGTAATTTGTTACATTACAATATTACTGTGTTTAAAATTTAAGGCATTACACGACTATTGCATCACTTTAAGTTTCTCTCAACAAAATAACTGTCATTTGATCGTCAAATATCAATCAGCGAGCGAAGATGCCGAACTTTTGTGCTGTTTATGGACTGAACCAGGACTAAACCAGACCTAGATGAACCAGGACCAAACCAGGAGTAAACCAGAGCTGAACCAGGACTAAACTAGGTCTAAATCAGAACTGTACCAGGACTAAACCAGGACTAAACCAGGTCTAAACCAGGACTGAAACAGGACTAAACCAGGGCTAAACCAGGTCTAAACCAGGACTGAAACAGGACTAAACCAGAACTTGAACCAGAGCTGAACCAGGATCAAACCAGGAATGAACCAGGAGTAAACCAGAGCTGAAACAGGATTGAACCAGGACTAAACCAGGACTAAACCAGAACTGATCCAGAGATTAACAAGGACCGAAAAAGGAATAAACCAGGAGTAAACCAAAGCTGAACCAGGATTGAACCAGGACTAAACCAGACCTGAACCAGAGATGAACCTGGACCAAATCAGGTCTAAATCAGAACTGAACCAGGACTAAACCAGGTCTAAACCAGGACTGAACCGAGGACTGAACCAGGACTCAACCAGATCTAAACCAGAACTGAACCAAGACTAAACCAGACCTGAACCAGAGATGAACCTGGACCAAATCAGGTCTAAATCAGAACTGAACCAGGACTAAACCAGGTCTAAACCAGGACTGAACCGAGGACTGAACCAGGACTCAACCAGATCTAAACCAGAACTGAACCAAGACTAAACCAGACCTGAACCAGAGATGAACCTGGACCAAATCAGGTCTAAATCAGAACTGAACCAGGACTAAACCAGGTCTAAACCAGGACTGAACCGAGGACTGAACCAGGACTCAACCAGATCTAAACCAGAACTGAACCAGGACTAAACCAGACCTGAACCAGAGATGAACCTGGACCAAATCAGGTCTAAATCAGAACTGAACCAGGACTAAACCAGGTCTAAACCAGGACTGAACCGAGGACTGAACCAGGACTAAACCAGGTCTAAATCAGGACTAAACCAGGACTAAACCAGGTCTAAACCAGGACTGAACCAGGACTGAACCAGGACTAAACCAGAACTTGAACCAGAGCTGACCAGGACTAAACTAGAAATCAGAACACCAGGACTAAACCAGGTCTAAACCAGGACTGAACCAGGACTGAACCAGGACTAAACCAGAACTTGAACCAGAGCTGAACCAGGACCAAACCAAGAATAAACCAAGAGTAAACCAGAGCTGAAACAGGATTGAACCAGGTCTAAACCAGGTCTAAACCAGGACTAATCTTGGACTAGGACTAGGCAGCGCAGAGAATTTTACGCTCGTGTCCAACCAGAAAGTAGAATTATGAACCTATAAGTCATAATATATCAACCTACGAAAACTCTGTAAAGCATTTAGCGTCGTCTTGTCTCTCTATCTGATCTATCTTATCTGTTTTTGTGAAATGAGTCGTTTAACCTGCCTGAACCTAAAATGATTGACAGCTCAAGGAAATATTTAAATCGATATATTGGATCTTAACCAAACTCAGTGTTATTCCAACAGACTGAGGGTCAATACAGCAGGTTTGCACAGGTATATGAGACTTCCATTGATTCCCTTTGACACGGGTTTATTGCCGATTGCTCATTTCTGTTCACATATCCGGTGTTATGAGAGCAGTGCCTCCCTGCTTTGAAACGATTGTGAACGAGGAAAGGACTCGTGTTAAATTATAGTCATACCTTAGTTGCACACGTGATTACAAATGTGTACTGTCTTATTGGATGATTTTTGTTCTGTTTAAGATGAAAATTTAGTTTTTCTAGTCGTGAAGAAACTAAAAATAATGTGTGACAGTAATACATGCATCATGAATTTCGGACTTCCGGTCATCGCGCAATGCGGAAGTAAAGTGAGCAGCAAACTGTTTGTTTTCCCAGTAGGATGTGTTTATTGACAAAGCCAATCTTTGCAAGTCTTTTGAACCATATCACCTTTGTTTCTGGTTCTGATATTGTCATATTTTAGTTTTGGGATTCAGACATCGTAAATGGGTGGTTCACATTTCATTTCAGTCCAAGCGGAAAACGGCTTGAGAAATGGGCTTTGGAAGTTTGCAAACTCTATAACTGCAAAAGGGAATCGGATCTGTGTGACTGCAAATCTTTGTTCAAACTGTTTCTCTTCCCAACGGAATTGAAAAATAGTGAAAGGCAAAGGCGATGGGCAATATTGATCCACAGGAAGGACGAAAAACATAACCTTTGGCTGCCTAAGAAGTCATCCCGAGTTTACAGCGAGCATTTTGTATGTGAAGCACCAACAAAGCAAAATCCCGATCCCTCGCTCAACCTTGGTTACAAATTTAAAAAGTCAACGCCAAAGCGAAAGGCACCAGCTGTTTTCACCAAGAAAGAGACCGAGAGACGTGATGTTGCTGTAAAACCACAACAACAAGAAAGTGCGAGCTCAGTCTGTTTATCTTCTGCACCTTTCGCTTAACAAACAGGATTTTGCTTTAATAGCGCTCCACATACAAAATGTTCACTGCAAACTCGGGATGATTTAGGCAGTCAAAGGTTTCCTTTTTCGTTCTTCCCGTGGATCAATACTGCCATCACCTTCACCTTTCACTATTTTTCAATTTCATTGGGAAGGAAAACAGTTTGAACGGAGGTTTGCAGTCACACACATCTGATTCCCTTTTGCATTTATGGAGTTCACTGTTAGGATCCAACAACCACACAATTACGATGTCCGAATCCCAAAACTAAAATATGACAATATCAGAACCAGATACAAAAGTGATATGGTTCAAAAGACTAGAAAAGATCGGCTTTGACAATAGACGCATCCAACTGGGAAAACAAACGTGGCGGTTAAATGTGCGATGACCAGAAGTCCGAAATTCATGATGCATGTATTGAGACAAAACAATAAAGCTTTAAAAAGGGAGTATTTTACTTCTATGGGCTATTAACTACTAATGCATCACAAATTTAGATCACCATGTTACCTTCTATTGTTTTGAAAAGTCAAACTTAAAGCACAGATTTTTACCTTGACTAAAAGAGCAGGTAAAATAATGGGTGTGGCCCCAAGCTCACTTCAGCAAATTTTTGAGGAGACTGTTAGGAAGCTCAGCAGGAAGGTGATCAATGACCCAACCCATGTTCTTCACAGTCAGTTTGAGTTGATGCCATCAGGCAGAAGGTTCAGGGTCCCAAACTGTAAACTGAACAGATTCAAACATTCCTTTGTGCCACTAGCTGTTAAACTGCTAAACTCAGATAGTGCAGTTAAAAAATAATTATAAAAGGCTTAGGGACTGTGCATTCAAAACTGCACATAGGTGTAGGGAATGTGCCATTAAAGCTACACATAGGCTTAAGGAATGTGCAATAATTAAATCTGCACATAGGCTAAGGGAATGTGCAATAATTATAACTAAAACTGCACATAGGCTTAGGGAATGTGCAATAATTAATAGAACAGAAGAATGCAAGGGCCTGTTAAGGATAATTTAAGGGTCCTGTTGGTGCATCACTCGTGGTCATACTGGTCTCATATTTACTTTGTTTTATGGTGTTTGTTTATGTGCTGCTTTGTGTTGTGTTGTCCTGTTTTTTTGATAAAACATGTTACCCCCTGTCCCAAGACAAACTTCTCCCATGGGAGACAATAAAGGATTATCTTATCTTATCTTATCTTATCTTATCTATTCGCTGAAGTTTTTGACACTTTCTTTTTTCCTTTTAACTAACTTTTTTTTTCCTTTTAACTAAAATAAGACTATTCCAATACAAATGTGTTATGTAGGTGTTATTTATTCCTCAAATAACTACAGAACACCTCTGGATAAATAAAAATGCAAACATTATGAGATTTTCTGGGCTGACTATGACCTGTAAATTGTATTTTTATTACCTTTTGTATTTTTATTTTTATCTATTTCAATGTCCAAAAAGGATATCATCTAAACCAATATTAGAAAAACGTTCAGCATAAAATAAAACAGTTAAGCAACTCCCTTTTTAAATATACTTATTAAATAATATATATTATATTCAAATCCTCAAACTAGCCTCAAAAATGTTATGTCATATATTGTGCTTCATATATTTTAAAGTAGAAAGTAAAGTAGAAAGTAGTATATAGAAGAAAAAAAAAATGAGAATGTGAGTCCAAACTTTTGATTGGTGGTGTATCTGCAATAGGGCAAGAAAAAAAAAGCTTCAATACAAGGTAAAAATCATATACAGACCCTTAAAATTGCACCGAATCTCAGAAAAAAATAAAATAAAAAAATCTTGAGTCACTTGTATTTTTATTCTCATTCACAGCCACACATTGCGTTGCGTCTTTGAACTGCATTTAAGCAGTTGTCTCCTTCAGAAGAGCGGCTATAGAAATAGTGTTGAAACGTATCAGCGTCTCCCTCTCTGTGATGTGTGCGCCTCAGGGTCAGAGCACAGGCCGTGGCTCTCCCTATGGGTGTCATTACAGCCGCTGTCACCCACAGAAGACCTGCTGTATTGAGTCTCCTCTGATCCAAACAGCCTTTCATGTCCACACTTTCTCACTTTCCCTCTTTCATGTTTTCTTTGTGAGTCAGAAATGTTTAGGCCGACGTACAGACAGTTATGCGAAGTAATTGTTTTGTTAATTTAATCTGGGCTCCAACATTTTACAACAGAATAATAAAATCTTATGTCATCACAATGTTCAAAATTCTGGAGGTAAAATGAAACTAACATAATATATTTTCAGTGATTGACTATTGCGCAGGGATTTAACAATAACCGAAATATTGTGATATCGTATCGTCAAAAGTCTCGCAATAATATCGTGGGCCGTCACAATAAATCGAATCACAAGTTCCTTTGTTTAAATGCATGGTTTTATAATAGCAACAGCTTATAAACATTGGGAACTACATATCCCATGATTCATTTCAGTGTAGACGACATGAAGAAATATGTTTTTTACTTGAATTCCTGGGATTATGACGGAAATAATTCACACCAAAATCTTGTCAAGGTATTTTAAAAGTAGAAACGTGTCCTATCTAAAATTATATGAGCCTCTCCAAAATATCGCAATAAATATCGTACGGTGAGATGTATATCGTGATAATATCGTACCGGTAGATTTTTATATATTATTACATCCCAAATAAATGCAAATGGTTTTATGACATTATAACGAAAAATAAAAACAATACGTTTGAGTTTCTAAGGGACATATCTTAGTTACTTTGCTGCTCTGTTAAGAAGGATGAGAATTTTTATTTTTTTTTCTAACCTTAAAATAGTATTTGGACTTCACAAAAAGTATAATTCATGATGAAATGTCTTATAATCTGGAGATGAAGTGAAAAAACATTGTGGGCTCAACATTTCTGTAAGGATTTGTCCAGTAAAACCTCAAAATGTGGATTTTTCTTTTGTAAAAATGCTTAGTGTCTAACATAATCTCTACTACTACTACTACTACCTCCACTTCTACTACTACTACTACTACTACTACCACTTCTACTACTACTACTACTACTACTTACTACTACTACTACTACTACTACTACTACTACTACTTCTACTACTACTACTACTACTACTACTACTACTACTACTACTACTACTACTACTACTACTCTACTACTACTACTACTACTACTACTACTACTACTACTACTACTACTACTACTACTACTACTACTACTACTACTACTACTACTACTACTACTACTACTACTACTACTACTACTACTACTACTACTACTACTACTACTACTACTACTACTACTACTACTACTACTACTACTACTACTACTACTACTACTTACTACTACTACTACTACTACTACTACTACTACTACTACTACTACTACTACTACTACTACTACTACTACTACTACTACTACTACTACTACTACTACTACTACTACTACTACTACTACTACTACTACTACTACTACTTCTACTACTACTACTACTACTACTACTACTACTACTACTACTACTACTACTACTACTACTACTACTACTACTACTACTACTACTACTACTACTACTACTACTACTACTACTACTACTACTACTACTACTACTACTACTACTACTACTACTACTACTTCTACTACTACTACTACTTACTACTACTTCTTACTACTACTACTACTACTACTACTACTACTACTTACTTACTACTTACTACTACTACTACTACTACTACTACTTACTACTATACTACTACTACTACTACTACTACTACTCTACTACTCTACTACTACTACTACTACTACTTCTACTACTTCTACTACTACTACTACTACTACTACTACTACTACTACTACTACTACTACTACTACTACTACTACTACTACTACTTACTACTACTACTTCTACTACTACTACTACTACTTACTACTACATTACTTATACTTACTACTACTACTACTACTACTACTACTTCTACTACTTCTACTACTCTTCTACTTCTACTACTACTACTACTACTACTACTACTTACTACTACTACTTTACTACTTACTACTATACTACTTCTACTACTTACTACTACTACTACTACTACTACTTCTACTGCTTCTACCTTTACTACTACTACAACTACTACTTCTACTACTACTACTACTTCTACTTCTACTACTACTACTCTACTTCTACTACTACTACTCTACTACTACTACTACTTCTACTACTACTACTACTACTACTACTACTACTACTACTACTTCTACTACTACTACTTCTACTGCTTCTACCTTTACTACTACTACAACTACTACTTCTACTACTACTACTACTTCTACTACTACTACTACTACTTACTACTACTACTACTACTACTACTACTTCTACTACTACTACTACTACTACTACTACTACTACTACTACTACTTCTACTGCTTCTACCTTTACTACTACTACAACTACTACTTCTACTACTACTACTACTTCTACTACTATTTGTGTGAATCATTACGGTCAGAATAGAAAGAATTCAGATTTAAAAGTGCTTCTCAAGTCACAGGCCTCAAGTCCAAGTCAAGTCCCGAGTCTTAATCAGTTTTATCAAGTCAAGTCTCAAGTCCTAAAAATAGTGACTCAAGACTGACTTGAGTCCAACTTGCAAGTCCCCCACCCCTACTACTACTTATAATACTACTACTAATACTACTAATAATAATTGTCTACATTTTATTGATATAGTACTTTTCTGGACACTCAAAGACACTTTACAGAACACATATTAAAATATCAAAGATCAATAATCAAATAGTACAGTAAAGATAAAAACAGTGACTGATTATCATCTCTTTCTGTCCGCAGCTAAACCGAAGAACGCCGCGCGGGTGGTGACGGTGGAGGCGGGGCCCAAAGCGGTGGTGGTGGCGCGCTGTGAGGCTGTGGAGGGGAAGCCCGCGGCCAGTATCCGGTGGCTGGGCTCCGTGGGGGGGAACCACTCCACCAGCAGCACCAGCGGACCGGACGGGACTGTGACGGTGAGGAGCGAGTACAGGCTGGTCCCTACGGCCGCAGACAACGGCAGAGAGCTCACCTGCCTCGTGGACCAGAGGACACAAGACCAAACCTGGGTCTACCCCATCAAACTCTCTGTGGAATGTAAGACGCTAAACACCACGATGTTTTTGTTTTTTTATATTACATTTATTGCATATATACACACAAAAACACAACGCCGCTCGACTGTGTGCTAGGGAAAATTCTATAGACCAGTATTATATAAATGGCCCATATGGCGCTATTTTCTCATTTATGTTATAGTTCCACATTTACCTGAGAGCTTTAATCCTGAATAAAAATGTATTCCACTTTAAAAAGACCATCTAAACCAGGAGTGTCAAACTCATTTTGGTCCAGGGGCCGTATCCAACCTATTTTGATCTCAAAGGGGCCGGATCAGAAAACTCATGTCATATAAACCCCAAAAATAACAATAAGTTCAAATATTTGTGCAGAGAAACACAAATCTATTACAGAAATCTTTTTTAATTGATGAACTCTTTCTTTTACAAAATATATATATTATGAATCAACCTGAAACTTTAAGAAAAATACAATTTCAACACAATGTTTTAACATTAACTTGTTTGCAAATAGGAATAAGTCAATTTTTCTTGGAAAATCCTGCACTCTGCTCCACTTTTCTCATTTTTGACATTTTTCTGATGAGGGTGTCACGGTCAACAGTCAAAACGATCGTCCTTTAAGAGCGTTTGGAAAGAGACAAGTCTTCATTTGTGCTGCTCTGGTGGGAGGGGCCACGTACAGAGACGCTGGAGATGCTGATATGCTAAGCACCGCAGAAAATTACCAATATTTTAATAGAAAATATAATTAAAATATTTTAGTAGAAAATCAGCCGAGGGCCACATTAAAGGTCTTGGAGGGCCGGATCTGGCCCCCGGGCCGTATGTTTGACACCTGTGATCTAAACACTTAATTCCTATGAAAATGATTATTCACGATTTTAAAAACAAATTAATTTATTCCTCGATCATGTAAATGTTTATTCTTCTTAAAAGTAATTCCCGTCGTTCATTGCATGCTCGTTGAGTCGCCCTTCTGACGCGATCCGGCTCCACCAGTCCTGGCTTCGGACTTGCATCCACGTCTCTTTGGATTTGTGAGTGGGATGCGGGAGTGGGCTGAGGTAGAGCAGCCGTTGACTCAGTTTGTCTTCTTCCTCCTTCTCCGACACTCTTCCCTTCTCCTCCTCAGCCGACAGACGTAAAGCGTGATGACAGAATTCTCCAGTCACTGCTTAATTATCATCAGAACAACTGCGAAAAAAGTTTGGATCGTGTTTCTGTCCGTGGCGTAACGACAAACCGAGATGACAAAAAAGCCGGTAGCAGCTGAAGTGTGTGTTTTCTTCCAGTCGACGTAAATTATTAGGTTCTTTTTTCAGACCAAGAGTTTATTTTCATACCTGACAGTTTTGACTGCTCACTCTCGGCCTTCCTCAGATTGGTCATGTGATGTTGCTGTGACATGTCCGTTCAGCTGATATAAACAGGTTTTGACGCTGTCTCCCTACCAGTGGAGGCAGGACGACAGCGCCATCTTCAGTCCCACTTCCTCAGGACAGTATCCCAGGTGTGTGAGAGTAAAAAAGCCCCCTTGTTCCTGTTTATACATCTCATCCCTGTAGAAAGAACCTAATAACATAAAATATCGGAAGATGAAATGAACCTCATAAGACGACGTAAATACGTTCGTGTCCCTGTCCGATCGGAATATTTCCCCACCCCCAGATGTTGAGTGGAATTAAAGGTTGTATAGAGGATTTTCCAAAGAACGAGAAATCCAGCGACTGTTTGTCCTTTTTCAAATGTTGCGCATGCGTGAAACCACCCCCCCTCCCCTACAGCTCCTACGTAGAAATGCCTCCTCTCGCCTCCTCCTTACACCAGAAACAGGTTTGTTTACAGCCGGTGCGCTGCACATGACTCGTAAACAACTAACTACAGTGTTGGTTAGGCAAGACGGAGAAGTGAGGAGCGGGGAGAAGAGCGGAGCAGGGAGAGAGGAGAGAGGAGAGGGGAGCGGTGCGCGGAGATTCCGTGCCCGGAGAAGTGAGGAGCAGGGGGAAGAGTGGATCGGGCAGCGGGGACAGGAGTAGGAAAGGGGTGCAGAGAAGAGTGCGCGGAGATTCAGTGCGAATGAACTAGCTACAACACGCAGCAGCAAGCGGACTCTTTCTTTGCCTTGAAAATTACGTTTTCAGACATAGGATATCGCTTTCGTGTCCTGAAAAACGTTTGTCTAGCTCTTGGAAATAAAGTACGTTTTCATAATAAGCAGAAGTGACCTGTCCAGGAGTAATTTGTGCGACCAATGCGTCAGTCTTTAGACCCTGCGTCTGCTTCAGTCGCGCCATCGCTGGAATGAATCTCCAAGAATCACCTTAGTTTGGCTTCGCTGCTTTTCCCCTTGTCTTCTTCTTTCAGCGACCTCAAAAACAGACTTTCTTTTGCGGCGAACTGCTCCTGGATTCTTGTCGCCATTGCAACAAACTTTGTGCAAACTGCGAGGAAGATATAGGTAAAAAAAAGCCGCTAAGAACTGTTGCGTTGGTGGAGTAAACAGCGTCTGTGCGTCTTGCGTCTGTGGACTGCGTGACAGTCGTACGTAAACCACGTAACGGCAGCGCGCAGGCAAGTCAGTTACGCTAGAAATGTAGGGAGATTGATTGACAGCCTGTCAGCTAACAGATAACGTGGCAGTGTCGTTATCTATTGGCAAATGTTTAGCCCCACCACGTCCAGAGTTGATGAATTTTTATTCTCTTTTTTTTGGTCATCATAATTACAAGGCTACTGCACCTTTATAATGCTATCATTGACAACTTGAAACAAAAAAACAAAACAAAAAAAATCCTCCATACAACCTTTAAATAAAGCCGATTTAACATGTTTTCCATGCAAACCTCAATTTGGTATTATTATTTCCAGAATGTATTAATTCTGAACTATTTAATTCAGAACAATTAATTCAAAATTAAAAAAAACATCATGTAAATGTGCCCAATGTTTCCTCATCAGAAACATACCTGTTGTGTTTTGTTTCATTCACACATGTTTAAAAGGGATGTAACAATAACCAAAATATTGTGATATCGTATCGTCGAAGTTCTCACAATAATATCGTGGACCATCACAGTATATCGAATTACAAGTCTCTTATACTGTCATTGTGTCCTTGGGCAAGACACTTTAACCATCTTGCTTGTGAAAGAATGGCACAAATTAGCATTTTTGCTTCTGCCTGTCCAACCCAGGGCAACTGTGGCTAAAGAATTTACACTAATTGTCACATAAAATACATAAACTTACATACTTTGAAGCTCTGTTACTCAAATGATCAGATTTTTGTTTTAACACAATATGAACAAAGAGAAGGAATTGGGTTAGAGCTACAACAGGTGAGATGATTTGTGCGCTTGAACAAGTTTCTTACACGTAAAACTACGGTCACAGTTTTTCAGTTAATCACTCTCACCTCTTTTGTTGAAAATGAAACGCCTGGACAGGACCATGAACTCTCGTATTGATCACAGGCTCTTGCAAATGTGTTATTAAAACATTTTGGCAGTTTTTTTG
Source organism: Boleophthalmus pectinirostris (assembly GCF_026225935.1). Lineage (NCBI taxonomy): Eukaryota > Metazoa > Chordata > Actinopteri > Gobiiformes > Gobiidae > Boleophthalmus > Boleophthalmus pectinirostris. The sequence continues at coordinate 28,076,409 of NW_026571175.1, forward strand.
CTAATTGCACTGCATTGCGTCACCGTGGCAACTGCTGAAATTTCTGCCAATAGAGAGATGTAGATAGGGCCGGGTATCATTAAGAAGTTGCCGATATGATACATACTTCGATACACAGGCCATGATATGATACATACCTCGATACACAAGTCACAATACGATACATACCCCGATACACAGGCTAAGATATGATACATACCTCGATACACAGGCTACGATATGATACATACCTCGATACACAAGTCACAATACGATACATACCCCGATACACAGGCTAAGATATGATACATACCTCGATACACAGGCTAAGATATGATACATACCTCGATACACAGGCTACGATATGATACATACCTCGATACACAGGCTACGATATGATACATACCTCGATACACAGGCTACGATATGATACATACCTCGATACACAGGCTACGATATGATACATACCTCGATACACAAGTCACGATACGATACATACCCCGATACACAGGCTACGATATGATACATACCTCGATACACAAGTCACGATACGATACATACCCCGATACACAGGCTACGATATAATACATACCTCGATACACAAGTCACGATACGATACATACCTCGATACACAAGTCACGATACGATACATACCTCGATACACAAGTCACGATACGATACATAGTTCGAAACACAGGCTACGATACGATACATACTTCGATACACAGGCTACGATACGATACATACCTCGAAACACAAGTCACAATATGATACATAGTTCGATACACAGGTCACGAAACGATACATACCTCGATACACAAGTCACGATACGATACATATCTCAATACACAGGCTACGATACGATACATAGTTCGATACACAGGCCACGATACGATACATACTTCGATACACAGGCCATGATATGATACATACCTCGATACACAAGTCACGATACGATACATAGTTCGATACACAGATCACGATACGATACATACCTCGATACACAGGTTACGATACGATATCTAGTTCGATACACAGGCTACGATACGATACATACCTCGAAACACAAGTCACAATATGATACATAGTTCGATACACAGGTCACGATACGATACATACCTCGATACACAGGTCACGATACGATACATACCTCGATACACAGGCCACGATATAAGTGTCTTAATACAGTGCACTTTTGGTTTGATACGATATCTTTCAAATCGATTCGATATGGTTCAATAAAAAATAATGTCTAAATCATGGCAGTGATACTAAAAGCCTTTGTTAAACCATTTTTTGTGCAAAGTTAATGTAAAATACAAACATTTTCATCATCAAAAAAGTGAATATGTCAAATGTGTCACGTAAATGAGTTTCATTCCACTAAACAAGCAACAAAACTGTAGCTCTGTCACAAAATAATTTAGTAAAATATACCAAAAATTCTCTTAAAGTTAAAGGGCCATATTTTTTGGACAATAAGGCGCACCAGCTTAAGTAAGTAAGTAAGTCTTTTATTTATATTGAGACGCTTTACAGAGCATTATTCATTCACTCTATACCCGGTGATGGTAAGACACTATTGTAGCCACAGCTGTCCTGGGGCAAACAGACAGAAGCGCGGCTGCCTTGCCAATCTGCGCCATCGATCCTTTCGACCATCATTCACACACTCACACACACACACCACTTTCATCCTAGGCGCATTAAACAAAACAAACGGACAACACTTGAGACTTATCCCTTAGTCCAGGCGTCCACGATCCACTGGCAGATCGTGGAGTAACTCGCCCGGCGTTGCCTCTCTGTCTTGGTGAATGTGGATTATGAATGTGAACATGAGTGGATCATTTAAGTTTGTTTTTTTAAATTTCCTTCTAGGAGGACTCAAATATACATTGAGTAATGATGTGTTTAAAGCAGCTTTGAGCACATTTGTTTACGTTTTACGGAAACTAAACTTAAAACCGCATGGCTAACTTGCATAAAGTATAAGCTCTGAAAAAACAGCTCGCTCCTTGTGCGCTGATGTGGTTCAGCTTCTGTCGTACTCTGAGAAGCCCCTGACTACAGTAGCCTTAATGCTTTGACAATCCATCAAGTTGTGCGGCTTTGTAGTCGTACTAAAACATTTTGACATATTTTGGAGCGCCGTGTACCACATAAAATCGGTTCAAGATCAGTAAGCACAATCAGAATTAAAACATAAGGCACACTGACGATTTTTGAGAAAATTAAAGGATTTTAAGTGCGCCTTATAGTTGGAAAATTACGATACATGTATTAGTATGCGAGTGGTAGTATGGCAATATGGTAGTCAGATGTTTAATCAACTTAACATTACACTAATTTTTGTAGAATATTTATTTGTACACAACCGAAACCCATCTGCTCGTTCACACTGTCCTGTTTTTAATTATGCGTCATTTGCATTCTCAACAAACACATTATCAGTTTGTCATATTTACACAATATTCTCTCCGCTCTCCGCGTAAACATATAGACAGATCTCGTGCATATGTTGTCTTTTCCAGTCACCTCTACACCCCAGCGCTTATCTCCTGCCATTACATTGATAGTCCGTGTAAACCTGTGTCAGACCCACATAAACCCACCATAACGCCACCATAACGCTAACGGTGAGCGCTAAGAGGCTACAGTTTCACACTTCTCTACAGTCACTTGTGTAACGGCGAAGGAGACAAAACAACATCTGCCGAGGCCATAACATCGGAGACACTTAGAGCACGTGCTGTTAGTGCCGCCGCTAACAGCCGACACATAAAGGTAAATGTATTGAGGAGAGGTAATAAGGATGGATAAGAAGTTATGTTAAAGGTCCCGTATTACGCAAAATGTACTATTTGGAGAGTTTAGAATGGTGTTACAGAAACATACCAAGAGTTGAGTTTTGTTTCATTCACACGTGTTTGAATAATCCAAAAAACTTGAAATGCTCTGGTCCACCTTGTGTCATCATGAAGTGGGAGTTTTCAGGTTAACAGCCACGTTTTATCTTTATTTCAGAAGAGA
>NW_026571175.1:28086920-28332420 GCF_026225935.1 Boleophthalmus pectinirostris
CTTCCTCTTCCCTTGTCCCTCTCCTTTTCTTCTTCCTCTCTCCTTTCTCCTCCTGCTCTGAGTCCCTCTTCTCTTCTTCTTTTCCTCCTTCTCTCCCTCTTCTCCTTCTTCTCTTCCCCCGCTCCTTCTCCTGCTTTTACTTCTCCTAGACCTTTTCCTCCTCTTACTCCTCCTCTCCTCACTCCTCCTCTTTCTTCCTCCTTGTAGTCCTTCTCCTCCACCTTCTTTTTCCTCCTCCTCTTTCCCTTCTCCTTATTCTCTTCATCATATCCCTCCCCCCTCTTCCTTCTCTCTCCTCCTCTTTCCTCCTCCTCCTAGTCCTTCTCCTTTTCATCCTCCTCTCTACCTGCTCCTTATCTTCCCTTTCGTCTTCTTCTCGTCCTTCTCCTCTTCATCCTCCTCTCCTCCACCCCCTTTTTCCATTTCCTTCTGTCCTCCCTCTTCATCTCTTCCTTCTCTTCTCCCCCTTTGCCATAATCTCTTCGTCATCTACCTCTCTCCTCCTCTTTCTTAAACCTTCTCCTCCATCTTCTCTTCGCCCTCTCCTCCTAGACCTTTTCTTCTTCTTCCTCCTCCTCCTTCTTGTCCTTCTCCTCCTCCTTTTTCTTTGTATTTTATGGATGAAGACTTGTGGTGTGGCTCTCCTGGGACTCCTCTGACATTACTGCGTTTATGAGGAGGGGAGCTCTGTCCTAACTCTGGCCTGTGACATTTTGATAAGAAGACTATTAAAAAGTCTAAAAGGTCCATTCGAGTTCATAAAACGCTCTAAAATGGAGAATTATATGAAAGTAATCCTCATGATAGTGTAACTGAGTAGACTTTTGTGTAACTGTTATTTTTGGGAATAGATTACCAAACATAAACTTGTATTTTAGTATAGTTACTTACTTCTACTACTACTTAAAGGTGCATAGTGTAACTTTTTGGTTGGGGTTCCGTCACCTGCTTATCTACCTTACATTTATTCAATTACAGGTTTTATAGCTCAAAAATACCATGGCAAGAGGAGAAATTCAATTTGTCAAGTGGACTAAAGTTTATTTTGTCAAATATGTTTCGCAGCTCATCCAAGCTGCTTCTTCAGTTCTGGTCAGAAGCTGGTGGACACTTCCTTATGTCTGTGTGAAGGGAGGAGCTAACTACAATGAAACTGCTCTGAAACTAACACCGTACTTGTTTACAGTCCAACTCCATCTTCAAATCTAAATCAAAACAAACAAAGAAAACAATAAGGACAGTCAGGTGAGGCCCAGAGGTGTGAAAGCTCCATTATGGCCTTGAATGATTCTGCTAATACGACCCCACACTCAGCACAAGTTCAATAGGCCGAACTAACTAAGGCCCCATCCACACCAGGACATATTCAAGTAAATTTTCATTGTGGATGCAGTGTTCGTCCACACTAATCCAAAGGAAAATGGCTCCAGAGACGGAACGATCTGGTGCCACCAGCTCCCACAAATTCATCTGATCCGGCACTGTGTGGACGCCTGAAAACGTTGATACGCTGACGTAGGAGCTGTAGTTGTCATCCTTATTGGACCATGTCACTGTGACTTGCGCCTTCCTGATTCTCTGGGTTCATGACATCGCTCATGTGACGCTATTGCGGAAAACAGTTTAAACAAACCATAGACAAACGGGAAACAGTGTAGCGAGAACTACTTGCGAGTAGAAAAGACTGTTTTCACGCTTGCTATCTTCCTTGGCTTGAAATCGGCTTCAACAACTTCACGGTGCTCCACTTCCTTGTTTTTACCGCCCACGTGATGTCAGCCTAGTCATGTGCGTTTCCAGTGGTTTCACATTAATGTGTGAATCATGTCTGGACGCAAATCGTTTCCGATATAGTGATTCATTTCAATGTAAACATAACCTAACAGAAACGGTAAACTGTGAAGTAGATGAGTTAGTTTCAGAGATGTTTCAGTGTAGTTAGCTCCTCACTTCAGACAGATATAAGGAAGTGTCCACCAGCGTCTGACCAGAACTGAAGAAGCAGCTTAGATGAGCTGAGAAACGTATTCGACCAAATAAACTTTTGTCCAGTTGACAAATTGAATTTCTCCTTTTGCCATGGATCCTACCTGGACGACTGATGGACTGTACACACATCTTGAGATCAAAAATACCTAGAAAAACAGGCATTCTAATTGTGAGCTCGGTCACCTCTCCACAGATCTGACCTGTAACTTTGTTCTGTTTGGTCTCCATGATGATAGAAAGGCAAAGCGATAACACCTCTACAGAGAAAAGCATTTGACGAACTCTCCACCAGAAAAGTTACACAAAGCACCTTTAAGTTTTGTATGTAAGACTGATCTAAAATGTTTTAAAGCACAATTTTTGGCAGCAGCACTTCACTTTAAATTAAACAAAAATGTGTTTTTTAAGTCACTATAATACCTGTGTACACACTTGCTGTACCCTTTCACCGCTGAAGCAACTTTTATTAAATGAAAGTGCGTATGACTAAAACACACACAATCATTATATTTAATTTGTATCTAAAAATGTGCTGTTTTTTCCGCTAGTTTTTATTTTTAAGTTTCAAATTTTACTTCTTTGTTGGAAATGTTGGCATTACAGTAGGGAATTACATAACTGTTACCGAGCAACCATGCAGTACACTGGTCCAAATCTCCTTAAATGTACACAGAGATTATAGTTTAACACATTTATTTAGTTTAAATCATGTTTCAAGTATAAACATTTGCTTCTTGCGTAAATTGTGTCTAACTTTTTGGATAGAATTCTCCCTACTGAGATATCATCAACTCTCTGAAACAGAACTCTGCACTTCTTGTAATTTTAATCATGTTTTAAAACCTCGCTTCGTAAATTGTTTGTTGATTGGCGTAAAACTATAATTTATTTTCACAGCAGGTTTTATCCCAGCAGATTTAGTCAAAATTTGAGAATCCCATAGAAGTGAAATAAACTACGACGACATTTTAGGTCAGTTTAGCAGAATGATTTGTAGATTTGTTTTCTCGTTTGTCTACACAGCAGTGATTTAAACATCAAATCTAAAATAAGCTTCCAAACATATGGTCCCGGTAATGTCCCTTATGTGTATCTATGACTGCTCATTTCATGGACTTGTGGTTTTCATTTCTTCATATCTCTCCTCAGTTAATAATGTACTAATTAAATCTTATCTATAGTGTCTTTGTCGCTATAGCTTCTAATTAATATGACACAATGGACGTCTCAATCACCCAGCGACATCATTTTAACTGGATGATTATTCACTTTATTTCATTAAATGTACTTTGAAATAATAAGGTCGTGGCAGTTCCTTCCCTGTTCCTCTTTGAATTTCTCAAAGAGGACATACTGTGCTTATGGATCATTATGTTAACATTTGAACATTTTAAATAAACGGCTTAATAAAAGAAACTGTCGTCTGCCTTCCACGTTAGAAAACTGGGGTTCAGACTAGGGATGGGCATTTGATTAAATTGTCTTAATCGATCGTCGGGAGAATTAACGGTCGATTATCGATTAGTCATTAACGTTTTTTATATTAAAATGATCATCATTATTATTACTATCTGCACTCCTAATCTGCATAAATAAATTCAACTTTACGACATATAAACCGTAACGACTCTAGAGCCACATCGGCCCGTTTGAGATTGTGTTTAATGCGCAGCTCTCACAGAAACGAAACTTAAAACTACATCGCTAATTTGCATAAACTAAGCGAAGAAAAAAAACAGCTCTTGTGTCGCTGATGCGGTTCAACTTCTGTCAAACTAAAGGACACGGCTCAGTTGAATACAGGTTAATGTGACCATGTTTGTGTTTGTCAAAACCAGGACACCGTACGGGGGGTGGGAGGTGGGGCCTCGTCATCGACATTAAATGACTCTCACCTGGCAAAGCTTTTTCATGTTTTCGGTGTCCTGGTGAACTTTTTTCCACTGGACACTGAAACATATGTGCTGCTTTGTACACTGTGCACACGGCCTCACACTTGTCCCGACCGGAACGGAAAGCGTGGAATTTCTTGTACAAGTCATCGTTAAATCGTTAAACACATTTGCGCTTCGGTACGTTGCAGACTGACCATCTGTTTGTGTCTCACTGCTTCTGAGTACAGAGCTACATGTACGGACCTCCGTTTGTCCCCGGACATTGACGTTTGGTCAAGCTACGCTACGCACAGCAATCTACATTCGATTTGTCAATTAAAATGAACGTAATCGATGAAACTATTAATGATCAATTATTGATTAATGGACTAATCATGCCTATCCCTAGTTTAGACAGACATTTTCAGACATTTTCAGCAGACGGTGGCATAAACGTCATCACAACAAAGAGCTGTGCAGCTGTCGGCTCCTCCAGTGGACAGTTACAGATCAGGCCAACGAATTGCAGATTTTTTTTTCACTTGTACCAAAATGACTACAGCACAATGCCGAATCCTACGCACGTCACTAGGGGTGTAAGTCTCATGATACGATATCGTCACGGTATGAACCTCACAGTACGATAATTATTGCGATATCGTGGGAAAGCTCACGATATGGTGGGGAGGCTCAAGATTAGGGATGTAACAATATCCAAATCTCACATTACGATATTTATTGCGATATTTTGCGGAGGCGAACGAACTTTGGCAAACTTTTTCCTCTTAAAACGATTTGACAAGACTCAGAGCTTAGACCTAAACGTGCTTAGAACTGTTATTTCTTCTTGTCGTCTGCACTGAAATGGAGCAAAGGATCATGGTCTATGTAGTTCCCTTAAGCAAATCGACTTGTGATTAGATATATTGTGATAGTCCACGATATTATTGTGAGAACTTTGAAGACACGATATCACGATATTTTGATGATTGTTACATCCCTCCACATCACCCATCAAGAAAATAAAATTAGAAAACGAAAGTATGAGCAGCGGGCGTGTACCAATTGGTTTGAAAATGTGTGTTGATCGGCAAAATGGCGTGTTGAAAATAAGTTGATTAAAGATTAAACATGCACAAAAAGTTCTGAAATGTTGATTTTCTAGAATAGGTCCACTTCAATATACTTTTTGAGTTATCTACAGTAATAATTACATTTCTCAGACTTACTGTGTTCAACAATTATCAAATTACGCGTCCTGTTAGTATTAGAATTTATTGTTCATTAATTAATTAGATTTTTTATTTAATTTTTTTTTTTTTTCACTTTGTAATAACATTTGTTTTTCCTGGCTTGGTGTTAAAATTAAATATAATAAATAAGTAAAAATAAAGTTAAAATCATATTGTAAAACCCATTGTATCTAATGTCCTGGTTCCCTGTACAATATTTGCATGATTATTACCATTTAACCCTGACCCGACCTTTAACCTGGAAGCAGCACAGGCTGAACTTTGACCCTACTTGACTTTAAAATTGATATAGTGTTAATCCATAGTCACAAAAATCGATCAGTGTTCATCTTTCTGTCTTGAATCTGTGAAAAAGTTGTTAATCAGAAGCACTGAAAATCAGGGTAGTAAACAAATTTAAATCAATTCACAAACCGCATTTTGTGCTCGAAAGTAGAAAAGCATTATACAGATTTCAAAATTTTTTTGAGCAATAAAATACCTGTAATTTAATAAATGCCACACTGTAAAACGATGGCATCTCCATGGGAAAAAGCAGATGGCAGACCCTTCATCAGAAAAGTGACGTAGTGCATCTTTAATAATGTTTAAAATCTCTCAGGGTCACGTCCATTTTTTCCCACGTCTGTTTCAGTTTGTTATTATTATATTTAAAGTGTATTTTGTTCTGACATTGCTCCTTGTGTGTGCAGACCCGCCCTCAGTCTCCATCGAAGGCTACGACCACAACTGGTACGTGGGCCGATCGGACGCCACGCTCATGTGTCTCGCCAACGCCAACCCCGCCCCCACCACCGTCACATGGACATCGTGAGTATTCCAAACTTTATTTACATCACCAGAATATATCAACGTCGGTATCTCTCTGTATCTCCTGTTTTTATTCCAACACTAATTGTTATCCATGTAAATAATATTGAATTTGAATCATTTGGTTTGGTTATATAATAATAGGGCTGGGTAACATAAAGGTACAATATAGTTCCCAAAAAAGTTAGTGATACAGATAACAGATGGGCCTACTGGTAATCTATTGAAAAAAAAAAAAAAAAAAAAAAAAAAAATATATATATATATATATATATATATATATATATATATATATATATATATATATATATATATATATATATACATGATAATCTTTACTAAAGATCTTGCCTATTTTAAGGGTCCGGTCAAGTGGTAACGGAGGGAAACAGGGACAGATTTTTTACATTCAAATGTCTCTTATTCAGAAACTAGAGGGACTATTGAAATAAGTAAAGTATCAGAATGTAGGAAAGAGTTACACTCCAACAGGGTAAAGTTAAACCTGTGATTTTCTTTCAAGTTGTTGAGAAAAAATTTAAAAACTCATGTCGGTAACGGAGGGAATGAAATATGCAGCACTTTTTGGGCAATAAATACAAACAGTGATAACTCTTGGTTCTCACTTACATATCCTTAACAAACTGGTTTGAATATTTTGCTTCATATAGTTTTCTACCATATGGTACAAGATTAGGTTGAAAAACCTCTTACTTTTTGAGTAATGAGATTTTTTATTAAGAAAGGTCATGGTAACGGAAGGGAAAAGTAACGGAGGGAAAATTGTACAAGCAAGTAGAAGGTGCATGATTTTGCATAATTTGTCGCTTTTTTCTTCCAAATACTTTAATATTACTTCAGAATGAAAGGAAACTATTTCTATAAAATATGTCAGTCCTTAGAAGCTAATTTTTATTTTATTTATTTTTATTTTTTTTTAATCNTTTTTAACAGATGACAAATAAACTAACCTAACCCTAACTTGAAGCAGCAATGCGTTCTGAAAAAGCACCATAACTAACGCTTTATCATTATTTTAATTATTAAGTGAGGTACATGTTAATATTTTAATATTTTAAATCAACACTTTTGGACTTTTAGATTAGAAAAAACAAATAAACGGATGCTACAGTAAAGTCTTTTAGGGGTGCTCAGATTTAGAGTCCAAAGAAAAGTTTAGGTCCAGAACCCGAGAGTGGAACACCTGAGACCTCACTACACCAACATATATTATAAGCAGAAATAAACCTTACCCTAAAACCTTAGTCATCTTCCAGGTCTGTGCCAGAATTTGATCAAGGTAAAATAAGGTCCCCAGAAAGAATAAGAATAAATTGTTAAAAATAGCTAAAGTTTGTAGCATTTTGTGATGGGTGTTTGGCAGGCATGGCGGACTGCAGCAGCTCTGAACCAACAGCGTAAACAGGCCGTATCACAGAAGAGAGGAGTGAAGAGAGGAGTAAAGAGACGAGTGAAGAGAGGAGGAGATAAAGACAGAAAAACAAATATATCTTCCGCGACAGTCTCTCCATCATCTGGTATCAGCACTAAACCAGCCCCACTAAGGGTTTAATTGTTTTAAAAGTCTCGGAGGTGTTCTGCCATATGTTGAGCTAACTTCAAATCACTTTACGAAAGGTTTACTGCAGCAAGTGACAAATGCATTGAACTGAACTGACCCCAGGAGTCCATGGCTCTGTTTGTCTACGGCAGTGCTTTATTTCACATCTGAAAACAAGCAACAAATATGTAATCCTTTTTTTCTTTTTTACAGTTATTATGCAGATTATGCAGTTTGCACATAGTGATTTATGAGAATTCAGACCTTGATTTGGTTTGAATTTTGTGAAATTACCAGCCATTTGTCTTCATCTTTCTTCTGCATTTGAGCACGGTATATTGGTCCAACTGAACAGAATTCATTAAATGTGTGAACAATAATAATTACATAATCTTTTGCTTCACTATATCAAATCACAAGTAATTTACATAATTTTGTGCATGTAAATTTTTCTTACAGCCAAGGTAGAAAAGGTTTCAAGTTGAACTTGAAATGCCTGAAACATCTCAATAAAAATAACTGGATTTTGGTTTAAAGGCCTGATTCTTAAAAACATGAGAAACAGAACTAGTTGAGGTTAGCAGATTCAAAGCTTTTCTTCACTTAACTTACTCATTCTGATCATCCTAATTATTTACCATGATGAGTTTTGTAAGCACTTTTCACAACTCTCAGAGACCAGAGCGGAGTTACTAACGGAACTACTAGCATGTAAATGTCCACTTCCTGTTTACCGGAAAATAAAATCCTTTCTAATTAGATGCAAATGGCAAGCAGCGTACTTATTTTGACCTCAAAAACTGCGTATACGATATATCTGTACACAGGACATATATATAGACAAATTCCACTCAAATACACAGAATATCAAATTTGGAAACTGTTTAGGAGCAGTTCAAAAATTCCAAGGCTGTTGTGAACTTCCCTTTTCTAAATTTGGTCTATACTCAAAAGGAAAATGATGTGCTTTTAATACTGTTTGTTGAGATACTCTTCCTTGATGGATCCAGCCTTTGAAACCTTATCAAACAGAATTGAACCCCCTTTAAACCATTTTTATATTGCATTCCAACACAGCCCCAGCATGCCTCCTCCTCTCCACTCGTCTCACTAAAAACAGTTCAAATTGAGTTGTCATTCGCTGTAGTGCCAGAGGTGCCAAATTACCAGCACCTATTAAAGACTTGCTTTAGCTAATTATCTCTTGTGTGAACTCATTGGCTTTGCGCTCCAGTGAATGAAAAAAACTACAAAAAAAAAAAAAAAGAGAAAAACGCAGGACCATTCTATATAATCCTCCTTCTAAACCCATTCAGATCTACCTTTAGGCCCAAGTCATTTCAAGGCTGCATTAAATGATAGCATCTGTAATGAGCCAGGTGAGGGGAGCGCTTGTTTTATTCATCCTAATGTAGAAATGATGGAGGAAAATGAAGTTTGATAATGAATAAAATATTGAATCCCACCAGGAGGACAGGAGTGATGTACGAGTTGCGTAAATTATATTCAAGTCTTTATGCAATTATGTCATTTGTTAAATAGAGGTATTTAAGTGTGCAGCAATGGTGGATGATGGAAGGCAGGAGTGGAAAGGCTCACAGCTGCAGCTGCAGGTAGCAGGCGAGCGGAGATCAGACGGAGAGAACTAATTAAAACGTCTTGTGCTACTGGAGTCTTATCTGTGAGGACAAAGGGACAAAGTTGTACAACATTTTGTGAAGCAATCGCAAAGACAGGCAAGAGTGGAGCAAGCAAGATTATGAAATGTTATAACAACCCTGTAATATTTTTTCTCTAGTTTTTGAAAAATAAATGTTTTCTTTTTGGCATTCAAGTTTAACATACATAGATGCTGATTTCACATTTTGTTCATAACATTTGTCCGTACTAAGCAGCATATTTTCATGTATGGTAAATGGTCACATTTTTATATAGCGCTTTTCCACTTTCAGCACTTTACAATACAAACTTTCATACACCAGTGTACATAGACACTAAGGGCTAAGGTGGGTTAAGTATCTTGCCCAAGGACACAATCGCACCACCAACCTGTGGGTTAGTGGATCTGAGAGCTCAACCAGTGATGATTCTGACAAGAATGGGATTCGATGCACTATGAACTGAGCTACTGCCACCATGTATGTGTTTCTATTGCGACATTTCAGTCCATGAGTCTGGATATAATTTGTGAATAATTGCAAGTAAATTCAGAAAAGTGGGCAGTGATAGGGAGTAGGTAAAAACTGAAATTTTCTGAGCATTCAAGCCTTCATATGCAGAACAAAACAGTATTACTCAAGCATACACAAATCAGTCAGAACACAACCAAACTTTATTTTTGTTCCTCAGTTTTGCGGCACTACCCTGTGAGAACAATTTTCACTAAATGTTTTCTGAGACATGAGTCAGAGGATTTTATAAGGTCACAAAGTACTGGTGACCAACAGCTGGAGCCTGGGAGAAATAGACATGGATGTTCAATAATTTAACAGTTGGATAACATCATAAAAAAATAAAAGAGCAAAAATTATGAGTCAGAATGCTGAGTTAGAAAGAAACGTTTAGCTTCATTTTTCCACATCCTAATTACTGTTTGTCTGATGGTTGGAATTGGATTATTTATCACAGTGGGGTTTTTAATCTAAAAATAAGAGTTACAAAATATAAGTATACTGATTTTAAAAAATGATACGTTGTCAAATATACTCTATGTACACAATTGCAGTGGCGATTGGAAACGTGACAATAGTGATGTATACTGCACAAACAAAGTCTAACTATACAGAGGAGCCACTACTCCCAAGGTAATTTACATTTAAAGGGCCTATATCATTACGCAAAACTTACTCTTGTGAGATGTAATCATGTTATAATGTTACCTCATCACAACCATACCTGGAGTTGTGTTTTGTTTCGTTCACACATGTTTGAGTAACCCTTTATTATTAATCTGTCTATATTTCCAAAGTTCAGAATGCTTTGTTCCACCTTATGATGTCAGGAAGCAGTAGTTTTCAAGTTAACAGTGACTTTTAACATTTAGTTCAGTAGAGATTGGCAATTCTAGGTTTGAAATTATCCAATTGATTCTGGTGAAGGTGTATGGAGTTTAAAAACACAGTGGAGCATTTGCTGTATTACCCCATGACATGAGTGTTTTCAGTTTGACATATGAACTCAGCTAAAATATCCAGGATTTGTGTGATGAAAATGTGTGAATGAAACAAAACACAACTCTAGGTCTCAGCTCTAGGTAAGATCAGATCACAACAGTGTAATAGGGGCCCTTTAAGGATGGGTCCTATGTAAATGTTGGAGTTTTTATGTTTTATTTTTTCTGTTTATATTTCAATCATTTTTTCTCAGTGATTTAAGTGACTCCAGTCTTTCCTAGTCGACTACTACTACTACTGTTACTACTACATTCTAGTTAGCAGAACCACAATGTCCCTGATCCCTTGAGACTTTTCTGTTTGAGAGAGGAGATAAAGACAGGACAGGAGCAGCAGGCTTCAGCGAGCACCGCACAGACTAACAGACACACAGACAGTAACAGAAGGACTCACATAAGGGACACAGGCACACGCGGGGCTGGTCTCAGTGGGACCGAGCACCTCAGCTGCCTGGCAAATTCAATTTCCATTTTCTATAGATGGGTCTGCATGGGAGCTGCTGGAAGCCTGCCATCTCCCTGTATGTAGGTCACAAATGTAGGATAAGTGGATTTGGTGAGATGTGCTTGTCAGGTCAGTGGAGAGAATAATTACTCATTGGACATTTTCTAAAAGTTTTTAACTCTCCAAAAAGTTATTTCTCACACTATTTGAGCTACTTTCTGCTTGGCTACATTACCTAGTTTATGAACAGCCTTGTGGACATTATGAGTCAGTCTTTTTTAAGGTCTTATATTACATAAAATTGATTCTTGTGAGCTTTTAAGCATATTATAATGTTGTTTCCTCATCAAAAAACATACCCGAAGTTTTGTTTTATTTCATTCAGACATGTTTTTGTTATTAGTATGTCTACATTTCCAAAGCTTTAAATGTTCTGTTCCACCTTGTTCCACCTTGATCCACCTAGTTTTCAAGTTAAAAGCTACTTTTTACCTTTTGTTCAGCAGAGATGAGCAATTCCAGGGCGGAAAGTATCCAAATGATTCTAGTGAAGGTGTATGGAGTTTAAAAAACACAGTGGAACGCTTCCTGCAATTGCCACATGACATCATAAGGTGGAACAGTGTGTTTTCTGTTTGACAAAAGAACTCTAAATATGCAAGATTTGTGTGTTAAACATGTGTGAATGCAACAAAACACAACTCCAGGTATGTTTGTGATGATGAAACAACATTATAACATAGCAATGTTCTAAACGACTGACATGTCCTTGTTTTGCATTGATTCTTGTATTGCATTGGGGAAACTATGGAAGGCCAACATTGCTTTTGGATGATTCAAAACTCTAAAAATATTATTGTTTGGCAATTCAACAATAGACAGACCCGCTGTGATTTCCCTTGTGCTGTTAATAATGCGGCAGCAAATTTGCTTCCCTACACAGAAACCAGTTGAACTAGAGCAGTCATTCAAATCAATATATAATATTCAAGACTAGAGTATTTGATACAGAGAGTTTTTTTAATGGGAGTTGACAATGTTCTCTATTTGATAACTGGAAATATAAATGGAAGTGCTAGGAAAAACTGTAAGTAGGAGCTGAAGAAAAAAAAAACAGCTCTTGTGTCGCTGATGCGGTTCAACTTCTGTCAAACTAAAGGACACGGCTCTAGAATACAGGTTAATGTGACCATGTTTGTGTTTGTCAAAACCAGGACACCGTACGGGGGGAGGGAGGTGGGGCCTCGTCATCGACATTAAATGACTCTCACCTGGCAAAGCTTTTTCATGTTTTCGGTGTCCTGGTGAACTTTTTTCCACTGGACACTGAAACATATGTGCTGCTTTGTACACTGTGCACACGGCCTCACACTTGTCCCGACCGGAACGGAAAGCGTGGAATTTCTTGTACAAGTCATCGTTAAATCGTTAAACACATTTGCGCTTCGGTACGTTGCAGACTGACCATCTGTTTGTGTCTCACTGCTTCTGAGTGCAGTGCTACATGTACGGACCTCCGTTTGTCCCCGGACACTGACGTTCGGTCAAGCTACGCTACGCACAGCAATCTACATTCGATTTGTCAATTAAAATGAACGTAATCGATGAAACTATTAATGATCAATTATTGATTAATGGACTAATCATGCCTATCCCTAGTTTAGACAGACATTTTCAGACATTTTCAGCAGACGGTGGCATAAACGTCATCACAACAAAGAGCTGTGCAGCTGTCGGCTCCTCCAGTGGACAGTTACAGATCAGGCCAACGAATTGCAGATTTTTTTTTTCACTTGTACCAAAATGACTACAGCACAATGCCGAATCCTACGCACGTCACTAGGGGTGTAAGTCTCAAGTCTCATGATACGATATCGTCATGGTATGAACCTCACAGTACGATAATTATTGCGATATCGTGGGAAAGCTCACGATATGGTGGGGAGGCTCAAGATTAGGGATGTAACAATATCCAAATCTCACATTCACGATTACGATATTTATTGTGATATTTTGCGGAGGCCAACAAACTTTGGCAAACTTTTTCCTCTTAAAATGATTTGACAAGACTTAGAGCTTAGACCTAAATGTGCTTAGAACTGTTATTTCTTCTTGTCGTCTGCACTGAAATGGAGCAAAGGATCATGGTCTATGTAGTTCCCTTAAGCAAATCGACTTGTAATTCGATATATTGTGATAGTCCACAATATTATTGTGAGAACTTTGAAGACACGATATCACGATATTTCGATGATTGTTACATCCCTCCACATCACCCATCAAGAAAATAAAATTAGAAAACAAAGTATGAGCAGTGGGCGTGTACCAATTGGTTTGAAAATGTGTGTTGATCGGCAAAATGGCGTGTTGAAAATAAGTTGATTAAAGATTAAACATGCACAAAAAGTTCTGAAATGTTGATTTTCTAGAATAGGTCCACTTCAATATACTTTTTGAGTTATCTACGGTAATAATTACATTTCTCAGACTTACTGTGTTCAACAATTATCAAATTACGCGTCCTGTTAGTATTAGAATTTATTGTTCATTAATTAATTAGATTTTTTATTTATTTATTTATTTTTTTCACTTTGTAATAACATTTGTTTTTCCTGGCTTGGTGTTAAAATTAAATATAATAAATAAGTAAAAATAAAGTTAAAATCATATTGTAAAACCCATTGTATCTTATGTCCTGTTTCCCTGTACAATATTTGCATGATTATTACCATTTAACCCTGACCCGACCTTTAACCTGGAAGCAGCACAGGCTGAACTTTGACCCTACTTGACTTTAAAATTGATATAGTGTTAATCCATAGTCACAAAAATCGATCAGTGTTCATCTTTCTGTCTTGAATCTGTGAAAAAGTTGTTAATCAGAAGCACTGAAAATCAGGGTAGTAAACAAATTTAAATCAATTCACAAACCGCATTTTGTGCTCGAAAGTAGAAAAGCATTATACAGATTTCAAAAGTTTTTTTGAGCAATAAAATACCTGTAATTTAATAAATGCCACACTGTAAAACGATGGCATCTCCATGGGAAAAAGCAGATGGCAGACCCTTCATCAGAAAAGTGACGTAGTGCATCTTTAATAATGTTTAAAATCTCTCAGGGTCACGTCCATTTTTTCCCATGTCTGTTTCAGTTTGTTTTTATTATTATATTTAAAGTGTATTTTGTTCTGACATTGCTCCTTGTGTGTGCAGACCCGCCCTCAGTCTCCATCGAAGGCTACGACCACAACTGGTACGTGGGCCGATCGGACGCCACGCTCATGTGTCTCGCCAACGCCAACCCCGCCCCCACCACCGTCACATGGACATCGTGAGTATTCCAAACTTTATTTACATCACCAGAATATATCAACGTCGGTATCTCTCTGTATCTCCTGTTTTTATTCCAACACTAATTGTTATCCATGTAAATAATATTGAATTTGAATCATTTGGTTTGGTTATATAATAATAGGGCTGGGTAACATAAAGGTACAATATAGTTCCCAAAAAAGTTAGTGATACAGATAACAGATGGGCCTACTGGTAATCTATTGAAAAAAAAAAAAAAAAAAAAAGCTAAATATATATATATATATATATATATATATATATATATATATATATATATATATATATATATATATATATATATATATATATATATATATATATATATATATATATATATATATATATACATGATAATCTTTACTAAAAGATCTTGCCTTTTTAAGGGTCCTGGTCAAGTGGTAACGGAGGGAAACAGGGACAGATTTTTTACATTCAAATGTCTCTTATTCAGAAACTAGAGGGACTATTGAAATAAGTAAAGTATCAGAATGTAGGAAAGAGTTACACTCCAACAGGGTAAAGTTAAACCTGTGATTTTCTTTCAAGTTGTTGAAAAAATTTAAAAACTCATGTGGTAACGGAGGGAATGAAATATGCAGCACTTTTTGGGCAATAAATACAAACAGTGATAACTCTTGGTTCTCACTTACATATCCTTAACAAACTGGTTTGAATATTTGCTTCATATAGTTTTCTACCATATGGTACAAGATTAGGTTGAAAAACCTCTTACTTTTTGAGTAATGAGATTTTTTATTAAGAAAGGTCATGGTAACGGAGGGAAAAGTAACGGAGGGAAAATTGTACAAGCAAGTAGAAGGTGCATGATTTTGCATAATTTGTCGCTTTTTTCTTCCAAATACTTTAATATTACTTCAGAATGAAAGGAAACTATTTCTATAAAATATGTCAGTCCTTAGAAGCTAATTTTTATTTTATTTATTTATTTATTTTTTTAATCATGTACCTTCATCAACAGTTCAAAGATGGAATAACACAAAGATATGATGAAATACATCAATTTATTTACATGATTTGCAGGACTTTGAAATTTGGGAAAAAATTTTTGTTCCATGTTTCATACATGGTCTGTTTAAAACATATGTAACTTTAGAACCAAAAATGGTACAGAAAAAAGGTAAACAGTTTCATAAACTAGAGTACATATGTATCTGTTCAATACATTTTTATATCAGATGCATTAACTTGAACTTTTGGCCTTGCTGTTTACTTCTGCTTGACCGGGCCCTGAAGTTTAATCTTAATTAAATCTACTTCCTGGTAGGACACAGGCATAATTCTATAGTTGTTACTTAGAAACCATAATTTTAACAAGGACCAAAATTCATCTAAAAAGCTCTTTTTCACAACGGCCAGAAGTGCCCCGCTGTTGATTTGTAGAACTTGTGGTTAATGGTTTTCTCTGGCAAAATATCTGTGGAAATGTCTGGCGTATTTTCCACCAGCTTCATAAATCTGCCCCACCTCCGATTCTTCATCCAACAAGGTCGAGAAACGATAAACTTTTTTCCATGAAGAATTTATCCACAATTATCAAGGTAAGAAAAACGAAAACTTAAAGGTGAACAACGACGAGAAATAGTGAACTACAGAGCAAAATTAGAGTTATGGTTTGCGAGAGATGTTTAGGATTTGAACTTCACAAATCTTTCTGTCTATGCGAATATCGACATCATGAAATCGATTTTTAATTTTAATTGTAGAATCAGTCTGAGTGATCAAGTGTAAAGGATTTTATATTTTATAATGCAAATGTTCCTCTTTCTGTCCTGTGAAATGATGCTGTATAACTGTATGTAACCTCCCATTTGTACATGTGAGAGTTAAAGTCAATAAAAGGAAGTCAAGGGAAAGTGGCTCTTCGGTAATCTGGGACGAGCTGTAACGAGCGACGCTGCCCCTTACAAGTTAAACCTAAAACCTGCCTTCTGTGTTTTATTCTCTTATCTAGATGAATAGTTAGAGGAAGTTCTGACAAAGCGCCTATCGATTATTAATAAATGTGTGATTTTCTGACAACAAGTTACTTATGTTTTTGCTCAGGAGCAGTTCACTAATGCTCGTCGTTGTTCTCCTTTAAGCTTTCGTCTTTCTGACATTGATAGCTGTGGATAAATTCTTCATGGACAGAATGTTTATCCTTTGTGGAGTTTGTTGGTTGAAGATGTGTTGATGGGGCAGATTTATGAAGCTGGTGGAAAATATGCAAGACATTTCCACAGACATTTTACCACAGAAAAACATTAACCAGAAATTCTGCAAATCTACAGCGGGGCACTTCTGGCCGTTGTGAAAAAAGTCAATTTCATAGTTTTCATGATTACACAAAAAAAATAAAATAAATGACATGTTCGTGAATGTTTAATCTGTCAGAAAAATGTCTTCCTTGTGAGTAAAATATCCCTCCATTTTGAACAGTATTTTTTGTGTTGTAACAGAGATTCTGCTTCCTGTATTTTTGTAATTTTCTTTCACCAATTGCCACTTGACTGATGTAAAACTGATAAATATTTACCACAGGTACCATTTCACCAAACCAAGTCAGAATTTGAAAAACATGAGAACCTCTCATGTGCACTTACCAGTTCTAGGTCCCATGTATCAAAGCTGCTTTTTGACAATATTATAATGATTGATGGAGGTGTATTTTAGTCCACGTTTTGGGCAAACTAAACTTGTCAGGATATTGGATCTAAACACTGAAATAGTTTGGCTCTGTGTTTAGGTGCGTGCCAGAAGTGTTAATTAACCGTCTTAAATAGATTCATGTAGTTTGAAAAATGGTTGAATTAAATTTGAAGGATCATTATAACACGATTTTCTGATCTGTGTTATAATGTTGTTTCCTGATCACAAACAGACCTGGAGTTGCGTTTTGTTTCATTCACACGTTTCTCTGCATATTTAAGATTAAGAATTCATCCAAACTAAAATTCGTCCACCTTGTGATGTCATTTGGCGATACAGGAAGTGCTCCGCTGTGTTTTTAAACTCCGTACACCTTCACTAGAATCACTGCGGAGATTTCAGCCCTGGAATTTCCAATCTCTACCGAACAAAAGGTAAAAGGAGCTGTTGAAAACTACCACAACATGACATCACAAGGTGGAGCAGAGCGTTTTGAGGGTTTGGCCCGGTGCCGCATCATTTTTGTTCTGTTTGGCCAGATCACCAGGTCCACCTTTCAGTTGATACGGGAGGGGTTTTAGCCTTTTTAAAGTAAATTGAAATTAACTTAAATAAAAACAACTTTTACTTTTATAACCTTTTCGCCTCCTGTGTAATCTTTAATATATTTGATCCACCCGGGTCGTAACACAGACTAATCCTAATGTGTTACTCAAACATGTGTGAATGAAACAAAACACAACTCCAGTTATGTTTTTGAGGAGGTAACAACATTATAACATGATTTAAAGCTCAAAAGTGTCAATTTTGTGTAATAAAGCTTTGTATTATATTGTCTTCATCAAGTGCAATTTTAGCTATTTTGTTATTATATCTCATTAAAAACAAATAAAGTGTCTTTTTTTACATTGATTTCATGAACATACAGTAAACAAAACTAAACTGCGTAACTTTTCAACTTTTTAGTGTCATACTGTGACATACCGTATTTTTCGGACTATAAGTCGCACTTTTTTCATGGTTTGGGTGTTTCCTGTGACATATATTTTGTTTCAACTTATATATTAAAGTTTTCACACTGACAGCCACGAGAGGCTCTAGTCTTGTGTGTCAGTATCTGCTGCTCCTGTTCCTCCTGTACCACTGTCACTTCACTCTACTGCGCATGTCTCCTGCAGAAAGAGCCTCTGTCCTGTTGTATCATGTCGGTCGATCGCACCATTAATTCTGTGCCACTGAAAATTTAATACAAGTAGCAAAATATGCATCTGAAAACGGTAATCGAGCAGCAGAAAAGAAGTTTGCAGTGAGCGAATTGTGAGGGACTGGCGAAAGGCGAGGATGGAGAACACAGTTTAACGACAACCGGGAGGGTGCGCCATGCAACTTTCCTGGAAGTCATTGGATAGATCGACAAAGCCTGAACTTCTGTGACAATTGAAATCATCCTGTCGGAATTCAGAAAGGCCGGAATAATTCTAACTGGAACTGATGCTGAGTCTGACGACAGCGACACAGAAGAGGAAGCGGTGCTCCGTTTACCTCTGGAGGTCATGGAGTTGCTCAGAAGTGACACCAAGGATGAAAAATTTAATGGATTTAGTGATTTGGAGTGAGTTGGAGAGTTTGGTAAACTTGTTCTGTTCTGTTGTTTATGCTATAGTTACCGTATTTTCCGGGCTATTGGGTGCGCTCTTAAGCCTCTAACTGCATCAAAAAACGACCACGCACCCCGTAATCCAGAGCGCCCCATACACGAATTCACTCGGGTGTCCCAGCACAACTTCAGTAAACTACAAAGCTGCACCACCCGCAGCGCACGCAAACACACACAGAGCAGACAGCGACAGCGCAGCAAAACACACCCGCAGCCACACTCATCACTCCACGCCGGACGAGGAACGGAACGAAGGAACGAACCGAAAAAGCGAGTGCAATGTGCCGCTCTGAGCCACAACCGAACAACTGGGTCACTGCGAACACGCCGACAATCCGTTGGTCCCAGACAGCACCCTCCCTACACGCCACAACTGAACAAAGCCCAGAGTCACCGTGAACGCCACAAACAAAGTCCGACTGACCCATCGAACTGTTGTGTTTCCTTTAAAGTCCGGTGCGGTTTATTTGCGAAAAAAGCTCGAAAATAGACCATTTAATGACAGTGCGTCTTATAATCCAGAGCGCCTAATAGCCAGGAAAATACGGTATCTGAAAAACTGTTCATATGTGACGTTAACAGTCTGTTGTTTTTACTAGAACTTGCCTTTCAAGATGAAATGTCGGTTCCTGGTCTCTGATTTTATAAAATACATTTCCCTCCAAAAATGCGACTTATAGTTTGTGCGACTTATATATGTTTTTTTTCTTCTTCATTATGCATTTTTTGGCTTGTGTTTGGCTTACCCGAAAAATACGGTATCCGTGGAAACAAGCAGGTGACAGACCCCCAATCAAAAGTTACACAGTGCACCTTCAACAGACAAGAGAGCTCAGTGCGTTCTTATAGTCCTAACTTCAAATATAACATGTGCACCGAGACAGGATTGACTTCAGATGTCTCATTAAAAAGTCCCGTAGACGATCATTGACGTTTTGAAACATTCGTATCTCAATTTCGATTAAAATCTGAATAATTCCACCACCCCCTGCGCAGACGAGCAGAGCGTCTCCCTGGCTTCTCTCACTCCTCCTTTAATGATCCCTTCTTTCTAATGATCTTGCCTCGGAATTGGGTGCTCCGAGTGGCAGTGGGCAGATGGCGTGCTGGGTGCTGCGTGCAATGTGATGAACAGTGAACAGATCAGAGCAGCTTCGCGTTATCGTTCTCTTTGATTATTTCAAAATGGCGTCTGCTCCTCTGCCACCCTGACATCTCTCGCTTTGTCACTGTTTGTGTTTTTGCGATTGGGCTTTTTAAACTTTGACGCGTCTTATTTCACACAAGTGACTCCAAATCACCCGGAGTCGGTCTGAAAAACAGCAAGAGGCGCGCTGAGAAGAGAGTTTGTTTTGGTTTTTGATGGTGATTACACGAGAATAAACATGTCTCCAAGTGTTTTGCAAAGATGTGAGGTTGGGTGGGATGTTGGTTGTGGATCAGGCAGGCGTGACTGACAGATGGATTAGCCAATCAGGGACATGCATGTTTGTCCGTATCAACTCAAGTATGGTTGTCCGCGAGGGAAAAAAGAAAGGGAAAAAATAAATAACAAGGCATAGAAAAACATTGTGGATTTCTGCAGAATCAGTGAACAAAGCACCAAAGTCTTGATCTGAAATGATTACAAGGATTTGTGGTTGAAAATTCAGGTTAACTTTAGGGTGACCAGAATTTCAAAATTAAAAACTGGGACATAGTGTAGTGTAGTACTCGAGACTGGCCTCAAGACCTCTTATTTACGGTCTTGGTCTCGTCTTGGACTCGAGTGCATTTGGACTCGGTCTTGTCTGGGTCTTGTCTGCGCTTGGACTTGATATTGTCTTGCTCTTTTAGGCGCTTGGACTCGGTCTTGAAGGAACTTGGACTCGGTCTTGTCTTGGTCTTGCCTCAGTCTTGTCTCGGTCTTGAGGGCACTTGGACTCGCTCTTGTCTCGGTCTTGAAGGCACTTGGACTCGGTCTTGTCTCAGTTTTAAAGGTGCTTGGACTCGGTCTTGTCTCTGTTTTGAAGGCGCTTGGACTCGGTCTTGAAGGCGTTTGGACTCGGTCTTGTCTTGGTCTTGAAGGTGCTTGGAGTCGGTCTTGTCTCAATTTTAAAGGTGCTTGGACTTGGTCTCGTGTCGGTCATGAAGGCGCTTGGACTCGGTCTTGTCTCAGTCTTGAAGGCGCTTGGACTCGGTCTTGTCTCGGTCTTGAAGGCGCTTGGACTCGGTCTTGTCTTGGTCTTGAAAGCGCTTGGACTCGGTCTTGTCTCGATCTTGAAGGCACTTGGACTCAGTCTTGTCTCGGTCTTGAAGGCACTTGGACTCGGACTTATCTCGGTCTTGAAGGTGCTTGGACTCGGTCTTGTCTCGATCTTGAAGGTGCTTGGACACGGTCTTGTCTCGATCTTGAAGTTGCTTGGACTCGGTCTTGTCTCAGTCTTGAAAGCACTTGGACTTGGTCTTGTCTCGTGCTCGGCCTTTAAAAGTCTCGGTCTTGTCTCAGTCTTGAAGGTGCTTGGACTCGGTCTTGTCTCGATCTTGAAGATGCTTGGACACGGTCTTGTCTCAGTCTTGAAGGCACTTGGACTCGGTCTTGTCTCAGTCTTGAAAGCGCTTGGACTTGGTCTTGTCTCGTTCTCGGCCTTTAAAAGTCTCGGTCTTGTCTCGGTCTCGACGCTCAGAGGTCTTGGTGGTCTCGGACAGATCTTGGTCTTGTTTCTTGCGGTCTTGACTTCAACAGTACTGGGACACACCCGGGTCGGGATCGTTCGTAATAATAAAATTGTGAAAAGAGCGAGTGATTAAGAACATTTTTAGGCACTTGGTTCATTCTCCACTCACTTCTGTCATTATAACTGAGAGCACTTTTTGGCCTTCTGGCAATTTCCCAGCAAAGTTTTCTGCATTTAGACAAAAACACTCAACAATATATTCCCTTGTTTACTGTTGGTGGGTAACAAATTGGTCAAAATTGGATTTCTTGGGACATGTCTTGTATAAAACTGGGACAAATCACTGGTTTTGGATACATCTATTGGGACGGGGGACGCAGGCTCAAAACTAAGACCGTCCCGGGTAAATAGGGACATCTACTCGCCCTAGACTAACTACACTACCAGTCAAAAGTTTGAAAAGACTTTTAGACTCATCATTTAGAGAAGGGTTTGCAGTGACGTCCACAAAGCAAAGGATGGATACTCTGAGGATATGAACATAAAATAAAATGTTAATGGACCCAGGTATCTTTAATAACATTTCTTACACATTTTCTAATGCTTTCTACTTGTGATAATGTTAAAACAATTTTTGAAGGGACATATGTATTGTTGACTATACTCCAACTTATACAGAACAGTGTTTTTTATCTGTTGTGTTGAGATTGGTATGTTGTCATTGTACTTGGATTTAACATGTCTCGTGTTTTTGGATAGTTTGTTTTTAATTATCACGTGTCCGGAGTCGTCATCCCTTGAAATGGTCACACCTGTTGCTCACTCCATCAGCCCTACTGAAAACTAAGGCTGCGTTCAGACTGCAGCCTGAAGTGACCCAAATCCGATTTTTGGCCCCTGTGTGACCTGTGTCTGATCTTTTAATGACAGTCTGAACGACACAGATCTGTTTTTTTCCAATGTGACCCTGGACACTTGGGCTACATTCAGACTGCAGCGCTTAACGCTCAATTCCGATTTTTTTGTGAAATCCGATGTTTTTGCGAGGTCGTTCACATTTCCAATTAAATACGACTTGCCTGTGACTTCAGTGTGAACGGTAAACGGCCCGAAAGTGTCCCACATGCGCAATGGAGACACGACGACGTCAACCCCATGCGTCAACCGCAGCGAGCGTGCTCTGTGTTTACGGAAGTTGTCCAAATATGGTCGCGAGCATTGAGCACCTGGCGATTTTACAGTTCCGGTTTCCGCCTGCTTCAGTGCAGAATAGTGACGTTTGTCGCTTGTTAATGACGTGTAGGTCGGATGGATGCGCTTTGGCCGTTCAGACTGAAGTCGCATGTCAAAAGATCGGATATGTATCGGATTCAGGACCACATATCCAAGTGGACTGGGTCGCATTTGAAAAATTCGGATCTGTGCCGTTCAGACTGTCATTAAAAGATCAGATACAGGTCACTTTTGGGTCACTTCAGGCTGCAGTCTGAACGCAGCCTTGGATATGTCGTCCTAAAACCGATACATATCTGATTTTTTGACATGCGACTTCAATCTGAACGGTGCATTCATCCGACCTACACGTTATCAACAAGCCACAAATGTCACTATTCTGCGCTGAAGTAGGTGAAAATTGTTAATGAATTATGTGTCACTGAAGCAAAGCACATCACCACTCACCACTCTTGGCTCCGTCTCCACATCCACATGTTCCTTTCAACGGACGTCGCTGCCGCTGCCACAAAACACCACGGCCAAAAACCTCGTCCTTCTCAATCTCCTCCTTAAAACAAGTAAGTTGTTCATGTTCTGGCTCTGGTACGAGAGAAACTTTAAAATCGCCAGGCGCTAAATTCTCGTGTCTGTGTTTGGACAACTTCCGTAAACACAGAGACGCTCGCTGCGGTGGACGTCATCGTGTCTCCAGTGCGCATGCGGGACACTTTTGGATAAGTTGGAAATGTGAATGACCTCGCAAAAACATCGGATTTCACAAAAAAAACCTGAATTGAGCGTTAAGCCCTGTAGTCTGAACGTAGCCTATGTAGTTGCAATGCGTTGGTGTGACAATAAATACACTGCAGATCAGAGTGCTTCTGCCATCCTTTTTCCTACTCCACAAAAATAAAATGTTTAGTTGAGTTATTTTCTTTGATACATGGTTCCATATATCTTGCATTATATATCTGGTGTCTTCTCTATGTATATAAAATGTCGAAAGTATAAAAGTTAATGATGCATTGTGTAACTTTTCTGGTGGAGGGACCGTCAAATGCTTTTCTCCATTTAGATGTTATTGCTTTGTCTGGAATATTTCACAGTATGATATCATTTAAAACATTTAGACATTTTTATCATCATGGAGACCAGGATCTGACCAAATTACAGGTCAGATCTGTGGAGAAGCGACCCCACTCACAGTCAGAATCCCTGTTTTTCTACTTATTTTTGAGCTATAAATCCACCTGTAATTGAATAAATGTAAAGTAGAACTGTTTAATGTCATACTGTGGAACATTCCAGGCAGAGCAATGCCATATCCAAAGAAACAAGCAGGTGACGGACCCAAAACCAAAAAGTGACACAATGCACCTTTAACCCTTATATTGTGTTAGGGTCAAAATTGACCAGTTTTCAAGCTTAGGTATGTAAAAACTGCCATTTGCTTTTTTGTACCGGAATGAGGCTTCATCTAATCCTCAGACACAACTATTTTAACGCAACAAAATCAATTTTCACCATTTTAGTAAATTGTAAAGGTCTGAAAAAAAAAAAGTGACATCTGTGGTGTTACGGGCAAAAATGACCCGGCAGAGAATAGTGGCTGTTTTTATGCATCACTTACAAGCTGTAGGCTGCTCTGTGGATCAAATATGGCTCAGTGTGTCCCACAACACACACACACACATGCACACACACACACGCGCACACACACACGCGCGCGCACACACACACACACACGCACACATATACACACACACACAAAGGTTAATACGTATATTTTAAGACCAAAATGACGAGGTTCACAGCAGCAGGTACAGAGAGAAGGACGACAAGATCCTAACATAAGTCAATTGGAGCCAGAGTCAGAAGGAGCCGGAAGAGCCTCCTGGAGAACTTTCTATTTGGAACGCGGTGGCTACAGCGTTAGTTATGTCCATTCATATATACGTCTGTGGATGAGGTTCAGTATGACCCTGAACAAGAGCACACATGTGGTGAGGAGAACCCAGATGTCACAAAGACTGAAAGAGACGTCTTCAAGTCAAGAAAAAGTGACAGTTCATGGTCACCAAGCCTCTTGACACCCAATATAATTATACTTATATAAATTAGATTTATATTATATGTATTATATATAAAATTATTATGATTATAGTATAATTATATCATATAAATACAAATTATATCACTATAGGAAATATAATTAGTGAATTTAAGCAGTTTTTGTAATCAAAAACGAGTGGTATATTTTAAGATAAAAGGTCTGTGCTGCCAAAAATAAATAAATAAATAAAAATGTTTCCATGGACATGAACACATACTAAGTTAGTTATGAGGGGAAAAACAATATTGGATGATATCTAGTGTTTTTAAGTATTTTCAGGCTGAGTTAAATCACGGGTCAAATTTGACCCGCTAACACTAAAGACGCGTGTAACTTTCTAACACAATACAAGGGTTAAAGGAAA
Organism: Boleophthalmus pectinirostris; assembly: GCF_026225935.1. Classification (NCBI taxonomy): domain Eukaryota; kingdom Metazoa; phylum Chordata; class Actinopteri; order Gobiiformes; family Gobiidae; genus Boleophthalmus; species Boleophthalmus pectinirostris. The sequence goes on from NW_026571175.1 coordinate 28,112,034, forward strand.
AAAAAATATGATCACGATATGCATCTCACTGTATGATATTTATTGCAATATTTTGGAGACTTTTTTGCTTTTAAAACACCTTGACAAGATTTTGTTGTGAATTATTACTGTCATAATCCCAAGAATTCAAGTAAAAAACACCTTTCTTCATGTTGTCTGCACTGAAATGAATCATGGGATATGTAGTTGCCAATGTTTAGTAACTATTGCAGCTATAAAACTATGAATTTAAGCAAAGGAACTTGTGATTCAACATATTGTGACACCCCATGATACCACTGTGAGACTTTTGATGATACAATATCACAATATTTCGGTTATTGTTACATCCCTAAAAGTGTATACAATTATTAATATATCAAGTTTCCAACCATTTTATTCAGAATTTTTTTACAATGTAGTTTAAACCCCCTTTGTCCTTTTGTAGCGTCTCCGGACCGTTACCAGACTCTGTGGTCGTGGACGGGAACAAACTGACCGTGCGTAAAGTGGACGACGCCGTCAACACCACCTTTGTGTGCGAAGTCAAGAACAAACTCGGGGCGACCAAGAACCAGATCACCACCATCGTCATCGGTGAGTACAGGAAATACTCCAGTACTGTTTCTTGTATCGCTGCACTGGGCTGTGTTCAGACCGGGACCGACGAAAAGAGACCGAGGCCCCTCTTAAGACAATGTGGTCAGAGCTGAGTGATTGACAGACGATTATGTAACGTTTCTGTTGGAAGCTTTGCCAGATCCTTTACTACTTTGTCTGGAATGTTCCGCAGCGTGGCATTAAAGGGCCCATATTAAGCAAATTTGTGATCTGTTTGTGTGTTTTTATTGATCAAAAACTTCTCCAAAAAACATGCATTACTGCCTCACCACAGATCTGATATGTAGCTTGGCTTTCTTGCCTTCATGGACTTAGACGGCTTTAATGCCATATTGCGGAACATTTCAGGCAAACCAGAAGAAAGTTGCATAGCACATATTCAAAAGTAGCGATCTTTTGGATGTTTGTTTTGTTTATTTTTATCGCATTTGAACGGTATGTGCAGACTTTGTTAGTTAATAAGTTATTTTTTTGGTTAAAGAGGGGGTATTATACAAATCAATCTCTCCTTCCTTCTCCAGAAATATACAAAAACATGATTAAAAACTTGTCAAACCTGATGCGATGTGCAGTGGTTTGATTTTTTTGTGATAATGCACTGACGATGGAGTGACTTAACACAGAGAATGAAGGGAGTGGGGACTTATAAAACATGTTAAAACGTTTTGGGCAAATATAGCATTTTTAAAACAGTCGACGCTAACATGGTAGGGATGTAACGATATCCAAATCTCACGGTAAAATATTTATTGCGATATTTTGGAGAGGCTGACATAATTGTAGATAGGACACTTTTTTTGCTTTTAAAATACCTTGACAAGATTTTGGCTTGAATTGTTACTGTCATAATCCCAAGAATTCAAGTAAAAAACATAACTTCATGTTGTCTGGGTTGAAATGATTCATGGGATATGTAGTTCTCAATGTTTATTAGCTATTTATACTATAAAACCAGCATTTAAGCAGAGAAACTAAGTAATGAATTACAGTAATGCATTGCTTTTTGCTGTAACGCAGTAATGTAAGGCATTACGGGGGGAAAATTGTAATATTTTACTTGGTACAAATGTCAGTATCGCGTGTTACAATGCATTTTTAATCTGGATTGAAGTGGTGGGGTTTTCATTTTTCTTCATACAAATTTGCTAAAATCACCGCGATATCAGCAGCGGTGAAACGCCATCGTTACGGTTCCGAATGTCGGGACAGGCCCAGAAGTGAGTCCATGTAGATCGTTGGGGGACTGTGGGCAAAACGACCAGCGCAGAACTCTACGCTCCACGGGGTTAATCGCAGCCGACGCCCGATCGCTCTTTACGGACACCCTGCTTCATGGGCTTGGGGTTCTCTCAGGGGCGGTCCTAAATTTCAAGTCCTAGTCCAAGATTAGTCCTAGTTTAGACCTGGTTTAGACCTGGTTTAGACCTGGTTTAGTCCTAGTTCAGTCCATATACGACGCAAAATTTCGGCGTCTTCGTTCTCTGATTGATATTTGAGTTTTGATCAGCGACAGTTATTTTGGGGAGAGTAACTTAAAAGTAATGCGTTACATTTTAGATACGGTAATATTGTAATGTAACAAATTACTTTAAAATGACACTAACAAGTCATAAATAACGCATTACAGTTTTAAAGTAACTTGCCCAACAGTGGTGACAGCCCACGATATTACTGTGAGACTTTTGACGATACGATATCACGATATTTTGGTTATTGTTACATCCTTATAACATGGTGATCTAAATATGTTATGTTTCATGTGCAATTAAAACCTCATAAAAGTTGAAATACCCCCTCTTTAATACAACGGCGTTTGAATGAAGAGCTAAGTCTTGGCTTCGGTCCTGTTGGCGTATTGGAGTTGTCTCTGCGTAGGATTGGTTATCGAGGTTAATTATTAGAAATCAAATAGCTGTTAGCTGTGCACCTGGAGCGTGAAAGAGGACATTGATTTGAAGCATGTAAGTGTGGCTATTATCTAACGCTGGTGGAGTCTTTAAGAGGGGCCGATGGGACTTTTCATTTAACCTAAAGTCAATACGAATCATCCCATAGTGACGAAGGCTTTCTGAATAACCGGCGTGATTATAAATGTCAACAAAATGTGAAATAAAAGCTTTAAAGGTGCATTGTTTTCGTTCTTTTCTGGTGGAAGTTCCGTCAAATGCTTTTTCTTCACGGAGGTGTTCTTGCATTGCCTGGAATGTTCCGCAGTATGGCTTTAAACCTTTCTATCTTCACGGAGACCAAACCTAATCGAGTTCCAGGTCAGATCGGTGGAGAGGCGACCCCGCTCACAGTCAAAACACCTGCTTTTCTAGGTGTTTTTGAGCTGTAAAACCAACTGTAATTGAATAGTAATGCAAGGTGGAGCTGTTTAAAGTCACACTGTGGAACATTCCAGGCAGAGCAATGGCCTATCCATGGAAACAAGCAGGTGATGGACCCGCAACCAAAAAGTTACACAGTGCACCTTTAATATGCAAACATTAGACATAACATTATTACAGGTGGACTTGATGTAGTTATTATTATTATTATTATTATTATTATTATTATTATTATTTTTTATTATTATAAGTAGTAGTAGTATTAGTATTATTTTATTTATTTATTTATTTATTTATTATTATTATTATTATTATTATTATTATTATTATTATTATTATTATTATTATTATTATTATTATTTTATTTTATCTTATGTCAAAGTTATAGCAATTGTAAAAAAAAATAAAATAAATTATAACAGCTATAAGGCTGGGTAATTACTTCTCAAATCGGCTCTCAACTATTGTGCAATTATTTTAGTATGAGCTGGTTAGAAAACAAACACTGTAGCTCAAATTTCTAAATGAATTAATGCAACAATGAATTAACACAATACTGAAAAAAGCACAGTCGCTGTATTGTGTTTTTATATTGAGCTCAACAGTAACCACCTGCTCTGGTTCTGGAAGTAAATTTTCCGCTAATTTTGCTCACAGACGTTTCAAAAAATAATAATATTAAGAGTTTAAAGGCTAGTCAGCGACGTGTGAACTAATATCCATAACACGATTGTGCAAAAACATGTTTAAAATGCGAGGTTCTGCTAAATGTTTTAAAGGTGCATTATGTAACTAAATGCTCAAAAAAAACAGGTATTCTGAAGAAGAAGAATGAAGATGGAAAGGTTTAATACCAAACTGTGAAACATTCCAGACAAAGCAAAACGAATACGAAGTCACAGACGTAATTTTACTGTCAAAAATCTGTCATCACTTCACAGGCAGAAGAAAGTCTGATCGAAATGCCGGACTTTTGCCCCGCACACACCACGGACTGAACCTGGACTAAACCAGGACTAACCCAGGAGTAACTCATGACTAATTTAGGACTGATTCAAGGACTGAACCAGGAGGACTAAACCAGAACTGAACCAGGACTGGCTGTCGGGACGGGCTCGGAGGTGCACCCACGTAGACCGTAGACCGTAGACCGTAGACCGTAGACCGTAGACCGTAGACCGTAGACCGTAGAGTGCTTTGCAGGCACCCTGCTCCTTGGGCTCAGGGTTCTCTCTCCCTCAAGTCCAAGGTTAGACCTGGTTTAGATCTGGTTTAGTCCTGGTTTAGTCCTAGTTTAGTCCTGGTTTAGGCCTAGTTTAGTCCTGGTTTAGTTTCCTAGTTTAGTCCTGGTTTTTATCCTGGTTTAGTCCTGGTTTAGTCCTGGTTTTAGACCTGGTTTAGTGGTTTAGTCCTGGTTTTAGTCCTGGTTTAGACCTAGTTTAGTGCTGGTGTAGTCCTCGTTTAGACCTAGTTTAGTCCTAGTTTAGTCCTGGTTTAGTCCTGATTCAGCTCTGGTTTAGTCCTAGTTTAGTCCTGGTTTAGACCTAGTTTAGTCCTGGTTTAGTCCTAGTTTAGTCCTGGTTTAGACCTAGTTTAGTCCTGGTTCAGCTCTGGTTTAGTCCTAGTTTAGTCCTGGTTTAGTGCTGGTGTAGTCCTGGTTTAGACCTAGTTTAGTCCTGGTTTAGTTTAGTGCTGGTGTAGTCCTGGTTTAGACCTAGTTTAGTCCTGGTTTAGTCATAGTTTAGTCCTGGTTTAGACCTGGTTTAGTCCTGGTTCAGCTCTGGTTTAGTCCTAGTTTAGTCCTGGTTTAGTTCTAGTTTAGTCCTAGTTTAGTCCTGGTTTAGACCTAGTTTAGTGCTGGTGTAGTCCTCGTTTAGACCTAGTTTAGTCCTGGTTTAGTCCTGATTCAGCTCTGGTTTAGTCCTAGTTTAGTCCTCTGGTTTAGTCCTAGTCCTGGTTTAGTCCTGGTTTTAGTCCTAGTTTAGTCCTGGTTTAGACCTAGTTTAGTCCTGGTTCAGCTCTGGTTTAGTCCTAGTTTAGTCCTGGTTTAGTAGTCCTAGTTTAGTCCTAGTTTAGTCCTGGTTTAGTCCTAGTTTAGTCCTGGTTTAGTTCTAGTTTAGTCCTGGTTTAGACCTAGTTTAGACCTAGTTTAGTCCTGGTTTAGTCCTGATTTAGTCCTGACCCGCCCATGTGAAATCACTACCCGCCTGTAAAATTCCAGAACCTTAAAACCCGCCCGTTTCAGCAAATATTTACCCGACTTGATGCAGGACTTTGCCCTACACCAGAAAACTTACACAATGCACCTTTAAAAACTTAGCGGTTTACAAAGCTTCAGAAACAGACTTGACATAAAATTTACTAATAATAAACTTTAGTTACCACCTCGCTGATTAGCCTTAAGCAAGTGTTCAAACTTTTAATACATTTATTTATTTTTTTGTTTTGTTTTTTGGAAAGTCTACGGTAAAACTGAATGAGAAATTTACCGCTGGAACAAAAGGTGGTGGTCGATCACCGCTGAGCTCCACTGACCGCGGTCGTTATAACGTTACGTCTGACTGATTTTCCAAATTTCAACTAAGAAATACATGATCTCAATTGAAAATCCTGCATAAAAGCGACATCTTGAACCATCAAAATCCAGTCTGAACACAGCCCCGACAGCGTAACCGCCTTCGCGCTCGCACTCTTACGTCACATTTTAAGCGTTTTCAAACACGATTACCCAAAAACACGACTTCCCGTACACACGAACGCTTCACATTTTCAACACGCGCAGGTTTAACACAGCCTCATTCAGTTTTTGGACTCACATGAAAGCGCATTTTAACAGTACACTACACAGGGACACTCATCTCCCCAGTGCACCACCCCCCACCCTCCCGCTGGGACCAGACCTGATTTAGTGCTGTTGGAATCCCGCTTTACTCCTAATCTTCCAAATTTTTCCGGATACGCTCCACGTTTTTTTTTTTTTTTTTTTTTTTTTCCTCGCTGACAGTTTTCCAACAAGCCTTTCTGATTCGATAGACCCTTTCCACTTTACGAGCGGGGGCCAAATTTCCGAACGAGAGCCGAGTAAAAAAAAAAAAAAATGCCGTTTATGATTTGCGATTCGTTCTTTTGTAGTTAGACGAAAAAAGGAAAAAGAATATACAGCCTGAGTGGTAAATGAAAAGTGAATTTTTTTTTTTTTTTTTTTTACGAGAAATCTTGGCTCCCCCGTTACGGCGTTTTGGCCCCCGCGTTGCTATGGTTACGGTTCTCCGGGGAACGGCCGGTGGGTCTTCAGGTTGGTGTGAGCAAGTTTGCCCTGAATTATGATTTCCTGTTTTTCTTTTATTTTGTTCCAAGCACTTTTCTCTTTCAATGAACTAACCCCCTCTGATCGTAAATGCTGCACCGGGACTTTCTGAGCTGTCGGGCTGCACGCTCGCTCCCGATCTCCCCGCTGGGTTTGGACTCAGCGGATTCTCGCAACTAAATCTTTTCTCGGCCGGGGGTACGCCTACTGTATATTTTGGTGTTTTCTGGCATTTTTTTCCCCCCCGTTGTTTTCGAAAACGGACCCACATAAACATATACATTACTCAAGCTCCCACACTGAGTCGTTGGCCTTTTCGCGTCAAATTTCACGATGTAAATCACTGCTGCTGTTGGACGCGGAGGTCAGACGTGGCCCATGTCGTCTCTGAATAATTTATTTGTTGAAAATATCATTGCTTCTCTCTGTATTTTTATGACTCTTGCTGAAAGTGTCTGAGGTTGTGCGGATTTGTAGTTGGTTTGTTGCATATTACTGGTTAACGCAGCTGATCTTGTGTGCAGTCTTTATTTGTTATTTGTTATTTTCATTATGACACGTGAAATAAACCTTCATTTTTTGATATTTTACTTAAAGGATTATATGGCAAAGCTAGAGATCGTAAAAGTGAGTAATTATAATGTCGTTTCTTCTCGATTTGGTTTAAAAAAGAAGACGCTGCAACGCAAAATGCTGAATTAAATGAACACAACAAAGTTTTTATTTCAGCTTTTTGAATTAAAAAAGAGAGAAAGAAAACAGTGACCGCCCACACCAGATCTGGAAGTAATTTATTTATTTGCCAAAAATAAAATTGCCTTAACATTTTTCAACTTATTTTTCTGAATCTTGCTAAAAGTGTCTGAGATTGTGTGGATTTGTAGTCGGTTTGTTGCATATTATCGGTTAACGCACGCGCTTTATTCATTTGTTCTTTTCATTAACCGTAATTTTTGATATTTTATTTAAAGATTATACGCCGAAGCTAGAGATTGTAAAAAAAAGTAATTATAATCGCTATAAAGCTCTGTCGTTTCTTCTCGATTTGGTTTAAACCAGAAGAAATAAAAGAGAACAGTGACCGCCCACGCCAGATCTAGAAGTAATTTATTTGCTGAAAATAAAATAGCTTAAACATTTTTCAACCTGTTTTTCTGAATCTTGCTTAAAGTGTCTGAGATTGTGTGGATTTGTAAATGGCAAATCCTTCGTTATTTCATATTATTGGTCTTTAGTATTTTCTTTTTTGCTGCATGTTGTTGATACGTGTCAATAATCATAGCTGTAATCATAGTTTTTGTTTAGAACAGGGGTGTCAAACTCAAAATCGAGGGCCAAAATTAAAAACCGGGGCTAAGTCATGGGCCAAATAAAATATTTTTGAAAAATTTCGACAACATCTGCACGTTTTCTCTTCTTTCTAGATATGTAATATTAAACCTTTTCTCATTAAAATAAATGTTTAGTAATAGTTTTGCTTAAACACTGAGTCCAGAACAAGCATAAGATAAAATAATAACTAACATTTTAAATAAATAATGTCTCTATAGCTCCAGCTCTAATACATATTTGATATGATCTTGCGGGCCAAATCTGTTTATATCACGGGTCAAATTTGGCCCCCGGGCCTGAGTTTGACATGTCTGTTTTAGGACATGCATCACGTTTCTAAATAAAACCATAAAACTGTAACGTCCAACTTCTTAGAAAAACTCAAATGCATCACACAGTTTGAAACCCCCGTGTTTTTTTTTTGTTTTTTTCCTCTTTGTATTTTTCTTTTCAGCATAATTTAAAGTTATTGGAGAGAGTGGCAGGAGACAGGAAGCCTTTCTGACTTTTGAGTGTTAGGATAGCAGCAGATAACAATGGGGGGCGGGGGCTCCTGCTGCGACGGAGAGACAGGTGCATGCTGGGTATCGCCCGAGCAAACAGACTTGGTTCTAACTGGTCCGAGGCCTGTACTTATCTCAGAGGGGCCCGTAATGAATGACCACTGCTCCGTCTCTCTTCAGCATGACAAAGGGAATACAGAAGGCAAAAGGAATCCTCTCTTCACTTAGTTTTAGTTTATAAGAAAGTCTCTCTTGGATAAAGCAAAAAAACACAAGAATATATTCATCTCACAATGGGGAAAATCATTTGTTTGTATAATCAGACATGTTTTTTAGTAAAGTATTAGAGATAAACAGATATATCGATTGGCTAATATATTGCGCCGATATTTGTACTTTCTAGCACTTCAGCTATCAGCCTTAAATCAGGTCGATAATTTGTTTTTTAGCCGACCAGCTGCCTAATGAGTACACATAAAGCTTTATTTGAACACTTTACTGCCAGAGATAGCTGTACAAAATGTGACTACACAACTCTCTTCAAGGTTTGTGATTAAAAAAAAGAGCTTTGTGCTGAGTTTATAGTACATTTTTTGGTGAAAATAATACAGATTTATTCTATATATTTGCTCAAGAATATCGTCAGAGCTTATCGGTCATCGGTTGCATCGAATAATCTGTATTGAACATGAAAAAAATGTATCACTGATCTCTTTAAAGTCTGTTTTACTTTGTACTCCACATTTTATCTCCATAGTTTAGTCACATTTTAGACTTGTCTTTATTCCAGGTTTAGTTTTAGTCTATGTTTTGTGGTATACTTTTAAAGCTATAGTATTTGTCGAGTATTTTCAGAATACTCACTTCTCCAATACTTGAAGATGAAGATGTGAGTCTGGTCACCGGTGAATCTCCCTGAGTTCAGATGGGAGTGACTGACAGGTGGATTGGTCTGCTTTTTCCCACCACAGTCAGACTAATGACCAAAGTGAAGTACTAACTATTGCTGATTGTGTTTTTTGAACTTCTCGCTACTTCATTATAACGTGCAATATACGGTATTTATTATTAATTGTGATGTGTCTCACTGCTGCTTTTAAAGGGACAGTCCTGAATTTTAGACATTGGTCCTCATTTCCTAGTGAGCCAGAGTGTTGGAGACGTGTGGAGACACTTTTTTAAATATTCCATCCAGTCCTTGTATTTGCAGAGGTCACTGGTGCTAGGCTAGTGCATGTCAATGACCATAGTTATCGTGCCACTAAAAACAGTCTTACCCACTCCACAAAACACCTGAAGCAAATTTGTTATTACACCAGACTGTCGATGTGAATGTCTGTGTCGATAACATAATTTTATAAGTTAAACCAACCTTGCATTTGAAGGATTTATGTCTGAGCAGCAGCAGCGAGTTGTACTTCCTAATAGAAAGCTCAGCAGCGGCGGACTGATATATGAGAAAATAGTCCCTCAACATGCGACGATTCATGCGATGCAAGGTTAGTTTTATTTCAAACATTATTCTATCAACACAGACATTTACATCGACAGTCTGGCGTAATAATAAAATCGCTTCGGGTGTTTTGTGGAGTGGGTAAGACTGTTTTTAGTGTCAGGATAACTATGGCCATTGACATGCACTAGTCTAGCACCAGCGACCTCTGCAAATACAAGGACTGGATGGAATATTGTAAAAAGTGTCTCCACACGTCTCCAACACTCTGGCTCACTAGGAAATGAGGCCCTATGTCCAAAATTCCTCACTGTCCCTTTAAATATTGGGCCTATTTGAATGATGTATTTAATATGGATTTTTAAACTGAATGTATGCTTGTTTTGGTGGGTTTTTTTTTGCACTTTTTACATTGTACTTGACATGTATGGACTTTTGCGTGAGGACAAATAGCAAATATAATCTCGAATCTTGAATCTTGTAGTTGACGCATATGAAAAAAAATTTACATAGCTGCTTATGAGGAAAAAAGAAATGAAAAAGCGTCACAAGGAGCCAAAAAACATCAAGGATTTCTGCAGTATTCATGAGTGAAGCACTAAACTGTTTATCTAAAGTGAGTGTAGTTTGGTGTAAATTATAAGTGACCAATGAGCTCTTTCGTTTCACATCGTCACTGAAATGAACAAATCTGATTGGACGATCGCAGCGAGATATCAGTCTGGACCTGCCACGCTGAAATAAAACAGGATATGGCACTTGTTTAAAACTGTTTATAAGCTAATATTTCATTTAGAACAATCACAACTTTTCATTTCAGTCCGTTTTTGATACAGCGAGTCACCGTGACTTACCATCTGCGTGGAATAACTTTATACAGCGCCACTAAAAGCTAAAATTATTACGTTTAGAAATATCACGGCGCGATTGTGAGCTTTGTGTCTCTTGTGTGCGCAGAATCGTTTGTAGCCCGGCGGTACTTTTGGAAGCTGCGTGGGCGTTCGCAAGTGGCTGAGATTTCACTGTTCCTCTGCTGAGCGCTGCATTGTGACGAGTCTGAGTATCATAGAGGGCCCTTAAATGTGTTCAAACAGACGTACGCCATGTGAAATCTTACAGCCACAAAAAGGCTCCACATGAAGGTATCTGGCACCACTGCGAGCACTCAAACCCCCAAATCAAACGCGCTCTCACTCTCCGGTTTGTTTCAAGGCAAACGCTCATGTATGGTTTTACTTAAAGGTGCGCTGTGTGGCTTTTTGGTCAGGGGTCCGTCACCTCCCCGTTTCTATGGATGTGTCATTTATTGAATTACGGGGGGTTTTTATAAAAGGGTGTAGTGGGTGTGGTGCGTGAGGTTCGCCGTCCACCCACTTCTCCGCGACGTGAGGTATAAAAAACAACAAATATAAAATAGCTACGACTTAAATGTCAAACCTGAGCTACTGGCATCGATGAAAACAACCTGCATAGAAACATGATATCTGCAGTACTGTCCTAGTGACCGGAGACATGATGGACCAGGACTGAACCAGGACTGAGGGCAGGGAGGTGTGCCCGCGTAGACCGTCTGGTGACCGGCGCAGAGCTCAGTGCCCCGTGGAGCTAAACACAGCCCTCTCTTCTCTCTCAAGTCCAAGATTTGTCCTGGTTTAGTCCTGTTTTAGTTCTGGTTTAGTCCTGGTTTAGACCTGGTTCAGTCCTGGTTTACTCTTCATGGTTCAGTCCTGGTTCAATCCTAGTTTAGCTCTGGTTCCATACACCCAATTTACATTTCTCAATATTAAACTAAATATTTCTTTGGTGAAGCCAGTAAAACTTGGTAGATTGTATCTCAGTCACATCTTACAGGATGAAAGTGGACTCCTACATGTGCTACACAAATCTCTGTTGGATAAAATACTCACCAGTTACTCTCAGAGGTCGGCAGATGTTCTGAGTGGAAGTTTGGACTTGTTTGGAGCTAAGTTTGTGTCGTGACGTGGAGAGGTTGTGAAAAGGTGCTTTCAGTTCGGCTGTTGGCTGAGAAATGGTAGAAAAGTTCTGGCGCGCGACCTTTATATGGAGAAGCTCTGGCATGACATCATAAAGTCACCACGGTAACGAGTACGCAGTTACCATGGTGACTGAAGTTCTGATTCTAGAATGTGATTCAAAATGTGCACCACTCAAGAGCAACAACACTCCACAGTGTTTTTGGTCTGGTCTACATCTATGGACAGATCAATGGAGATGTGACCGGCTCACAGTAAGAATGCATCGACAAGGTATTTTAGCAATAGAGTAAATGCAATACACCCAAGTTTAATGCCATACTGAAGAACATCACAGGCAAAGAAAAAACTATGAAGGATTACACAGATATAAGACCACATGGGAATATAAAAGAAAATGCTGTGATTTAATGTTGAAAATCACATTATTTTGTCTGTCTAAAGAGTGTTTTTATTATCATCATTGTATTGAAATCAGTACTGAGCATCAAGTCCATTTCTTCGTACTGAAATTTTAGTATCGTGACAACACTACTAGAGCATTTTAAAAGAGTTAAAACATTATTATCACTTTAGAATCCATTTTCCTTAATTAAACCTGAACAAAGACTCGATTCATTATGTACAAATAGTGAAGAATGATCCAGGCTTAGCGATGACTTAATGAAGGGGTGAGGGTTTCAATTACTCATAATAAACCTGAATTATACTTAGAGGAAGGACAGTGAATATGTGAGCAAAGTTTCACTACTTTTATGTGTGTACTTTTACTTACTTACCAAAATGCTTTTGTAACAGACGTGTGTAAGTGCCTGGACTGAAATAAAATGAAAAGCGTGTACTGGGATTGAAGATTTGACTCTGAGTTGAGGCTTAATCCTCTCTCTGTAAAATGCGAGAGTTGGACTGGTTAAAAAAAAAAAAGGAAAAAAAAAAAAAAGAAAACAAGGGCATTTTAACACATTTTGTAACTAAATTGTCATTGACATTAAAGCTTGATGTGCAATTTGTTTCGCTCCGTCAACCGAAATTTCTACAAAAGCCATTTCAGATGAGCAGCCATATTGAGTTTTTTTTTTTAAAGAAAATAACGGGTTTTGAGGCATTGTTCTTGAATACCAAAACATAATGACAACTTTGTAATTCATGTTGAAGAAATGTAAAAATAAAAACCATTGATGTTGAAGAAAACTATATAACTTTCCACGTGATCTTCTGTATTGGTTGTGTTGTAATTTGTAGCTGCAGTAGTAAATCTGGTTGTACTTACTTTACATCACAGTAATAACATTGTAATACGGCTGCAATAACAAGGGTAACTATTTGTAATTAAGTGTAATTACATTTAAAGGTTAGGTATTATGCGAATTTGGTTTGTTTGTGCTCCAGGTCATGTTATAATGTTGTTAACTCCTCAAAAACATACCTGGATTTGTGTTTTGTTTCAGTAATCCTTTATTATTAGTGCATCTACATCTTCAAACCTCAGAATGCTCTGTTCCACCCCGTGATGTCGTGAGTTGTCAAGTTAAGTAACAGCTACCTTTTATCTTTTGTTCAGTAGAAATGGGCAAATTCAGGTCTGTAATTGTCCAAATGACTCTACTGAAGCTGTGTAGAGTTTAAAACACACTGGAGCACTTCCTCTATCACCACATGACATCAGAAGTTGAAACAGTGTTTTCTGTTTGAGAGAAGAACTCAGCCTAAATATGCAGGTTTTGTGTGTTCAGCACGTGTGAATGAAACAAAACACAACTCCAGGTCAGTTTGTGATCAGGAAACATACCGTATTTTTCCAGATTTTAAGACACAATTAGTATCCTTTCATTTTCTCTCAAAAATTTACGGTGCGCCTTATGTTTTAATTCTGGTTGTGCTTACTGACCTCGAACCTGTCAAAATGTTTTAGTATGACTTTTGTAAGCTACAAAACCACACTGCTTGATGGATTGTTGGAGTATTAAGGCTACGGTATTCAGGAGCCTCACGGAGTCCGACAGAAGCTGACCACATCAGCCCAAGGAAAGAGCTGTTTTTTCAGCACTTATAGTTTATGCAAATGAGCCATGTGGTTTTAAGTTTCATTTCTGTGAAATGTAAACAAATGTGTGCAAAGCTGCATTAAACACATTATTACTCAATGTATATTTGAGTCCTCCTTGTAAGAAAAAAAAAAAAAAAAAAAAAAAACTTAAATGATTCACCCACATTCACATTCACAATACACATTCTCCAAGACAGGGAGGCAACGCCGGACAAATTACGACACGATCTGCCAATGGATCATGGATGTCTGGACTAAGTATCAGTCTCAAGTGTCGTCCGTTTGTTTCGCTTAATGTGTCTTATAATCCGGAGCAGCTTATGTAGAAAAATAGACGAGAGAATTCAACATTATTGATATTGTGCCTTATAATCCAGTGCACCTTATAGTCTGAAAAGATCAGAAAAACAGTGTAATATGGGCCCTTTAAAGTGTCACTATAAATCATAGATTATTTCACCCAAAAGTTACACATCTTCTATTTAAATTGAAGTTATGGTTATTCTAAAAATACACTCTGTCCCACATTCTTGCATTATAATGGCAGCAGCAGCGCGGTGCCCAGTGGTCCAGATGGCCGGTCTCACACATAGGATGATTCACAGTGGAAGTCTCCTCAGATCAGTGACTCATTCTGGAGTAGATCTGGACACTATTAAAAACCCACGTACAACACTTAGACCGTTTACACATGAGTCACAGCTCCGTGGTACAGCGGAGACCAGCGGAGCAGCTCTGTACAAGTGTAATTCTGTGTACGACGGCAGAGTGGTTAGCAGGAGGTCGTGGTCAAGGGCTTCAGGCAAAATACGAATATGAATTTGAATGGTTGGATGAGTGAAGGGGAGTGAAGAGTGATTGAATTAAGAGTCTGTGCGCTTTCTTGACTTTTGGTGGGTTTTATTTTTAAGCTACACAGAAAAGAGCATTTGTGCGTTTCCAGGAGGCACTTCAATCCAAAGAATTGTCTGAAAAATGTGACTGAAAAAAAAAAAAAAAAAAGATTTATTAAATGACTTTCTTTTCAAGTTTATGCAGCAATAATTTAAATGTACAAATGTGTAAAGAAAACCTACAGTGCTTGTGTTTGGTGCATAGTTATAATCACTTACACCCGCGGATCGTTACGTTATAAATTGTGTATTTTAAATCGCAATATTCATCTAAAACAACTTAAGAAAAGAAACAAGGGAGCTGATGTCGCCATTAACGTCATCACAACAAAGAGCCTTGAAGCTGCATGTCCCTCTGATGGATAAATGCATCGTGATTTTTTAAAACTTGTACGAAAATGATTAGGTGATGCTTTCTTAGAATTGTACGTCTGTCACAGATTAAGGAAATGAAATGAGGGTGAAGTAGTCATGATGAAAACAAGAGTTGATCTGCAAAGTGATTACTCAAACATGCTCAACGACGGTATTGTGCACGATACTGGGAATATGTTTTACATGTTTTTTTTGTTTGTTTGTTTTTTGCTGTTGCGGCTTTCCAAGCATGATTCTGACATTATCCTACGTCACACAGATGCTGCGTGATGACGTAGGGAATAAGAACTTTAAGAACCAATAAGAACTTTGTTTTCGGCCAAACGCATGAGTATCTGTACATTTTGACTGGACCAAACTTTGCCAAAGAGTGTAGTGAGTCAAAATGGTCGACTGCACTGAGCGTCTGTGTTCGTAACAATTGAAAAATCCTTCTCTAAGTGCATTTATTTCTCAAATAAATGACAAATTACACATATTGGTGTACGCATCCCTTTCTGTTTTTACTTAAAAGGTTTATTTCAGTCCAAATGTACAAATCCAAATGTAATAAACACCATGGAAATGCAGGAAGTGATGTGGGTCTGTGACCTGGACCTGACACCAGCTGTTTCCATGACATTTCCAAGAATTTTTTTGTTTTGTTTTGAGGGTAATAAGGATATTTTGAAATTACTTACAGCAGGGGTGTCAAACTAATTTTGGTCCGGGGGCCGTATCCAACCTACTTTGATCCCAAAGGGGCCGGATCAGAAAACTCATGGCATATAAACCCACAAAAATAACAATAAGTTCAAATATCTGTGCAGAGAAACACAAATCTATTACAGAAATCTTTTTTAATTGATGAACTCTTTCTTTTACAAAATATTATAATATTATGAACAACCTGAAACTTAAAAAAAAAAAAAAAAAACAATTTCAACACAATATTTTAACATGAACTTGTATGTAAACAGGAATAAGTCAATTTTTTTTAAAAATCCTGCACTCGGCTCCACTTTTCTCATGTTGGACATTTTTCTGATGAGGGTGTCACGGTCAACAGTCAAAACGATCGTCCTTTAAGAGCGTTTGGAAAGAGACAAGTCTTCATTTGCGCTGCTCTGGTGGGAGGGGCCACGTACAGAGACACTGGAGACGCTGATATGATAAACACCACAGAAAATTAACAATATTTTAATAGAAAATATAATTACAATATTTTAGTTGAAAATCAGCCAAGGGCCAGATTAAAGGTCTTGGAGGGCCGGATCTGGCCCCCGGGCCGTATGTTTGACACCTGTGACTTACAGACTTTATATTTTGCACTTTTGTAGCTAAGGCCCTAAATTAAGCATTTTTATGTCCAGAAAGTTGTTTATACATGTTTGTTGTGTGTTTTGTATGAAAGAGTGTGGATTTTATTTTCCTTTTCCATTTGTATTTCTGGTCCTATAGTTTTTTATTACAGCCATATGACACAAGTACAGCAGCAGACTGTGAAGTAACAGGTTGTACTAAAAAAAAGGATGTTTAACACTTCATTGGGAAGTAAAAGGCGGAGTTTTAATGGCAAAATTAAGAAAAAAAATCCAGGCGAGGACAAATCTAATGCTGCCCTTAGGTGTGTAAGGGTTAAACGCTGTAAACTTTAACTCTTTCCAGCTGTAACACGGGTTTGATTTTACCGCTGTCTTTTCCCCGCTGCCACACGACTGACAGTGATGTATTCAAAGGACCCGGAGCGGCGCACGTCTCGCTCCGATCGGCCTCTCCGTCTCGTAAACTCTGACGTTACGAGGCCGTTTTAATTAGAAGCTGATTTTCCGGCCCCGCAGTGTAAACACGCAGACACCGGCGAACGCACGACGACTCGCACGACGACTCGCGGCACCGGGGTGAGACGGAGGTTTATGATCAACACATGGACACAGACTGAAGCAGCTGATTATTGAACCAAACATCTGAGAACGAGTGCAGAGAGAGAGAGAGAGAGAAGAAAAGGGAAAGGAGAAAGGGGGAGATAATAGATAGAATAGAGAGAGAGAAGAGAGAAGAAGAGAAAGGGAAAGGAGAAAGGGGGAGATAATAGAATAAGAGAGAGGAGAGAGAAGAAAGGAAGAAAAGGGAAAGGAGAAAGGGGGAGATAATCGATAGAATAAGAGAGAGGAGAGAGAAGAGAAAGAGGTGAGGGAAGAGAGAGGGGGGCAAGAGAAGAGAGGGGTTAAGGAGAGAGAGAGAGAGAGTGATGAGAGAAAGAAAGAGAGAGAGAGAAGGGATCGAGAGCGAAGAGGAAGAGCCAGAAACGCAGAGAGAAGGCAGAGAGAGAGAAAGAAAGAGAGAGCTATGGGGTGCGACAGAGAGAGAGGGGTGAAAAGAGTGAGGGATGGGAGAGAGAGAGGTAGAGAGAGGGAGGAGGATGAATGAAGAGAGAGTGATGGGAGAGAGAGATAGAGAGAGAAGGGTGAGGGAGAGAGAGAGAGAAAGAAGGATAAGAGAGAGAAAGGGATGAGGAGAGGAGAAGAAGAGAGAGAAAGTGAATAAAAAAGAGAGACTGGGTGGAGCAAGCGGGAAATATAGAATGAGCAACGAAGAGCGAGTGATGGAGAGAGGAGGACAGACGGCAGTAGCTCAGGCGGAGTATTTGTCCACTGAATGGAAGGTTTGCTGCCGCTGCGTCCTTGGGCAAGACACTTAACCCGCCTCGCCCCCAGAGTCTGCGTTTCCTTGACGTAAAGAGCGTCGGGCGCCTTGGAAGTTGGAAAAGCGCCGAATAAACCGTGACCACGGACCAAAAAAATATGACCGAGGGAAATAAAAGAGGAGAGGAGAGGGAGAAAAGAAAACAGAGAGAGGGCAAGGAGCTGTGTTTGAGAAGAGAGAGGGATGAGGAGAGAGAGAACGAGACAGGAGAGAGGGATGAGGAATAGACAGAGAGTGATGGGAGAGAGAGAGAGAAGGAAAGAGAGAGGGAGAAGGGAGAGAAGAATGAGGAAGAGAGTGATGGAGAGAGAGAGAAGAGGAAGAGAAAGAGTGACGGGAGAGAAGAGAGAAAGATGGGGGTGAGAGAGAGAGAAGGGAGAGAGAGGGATGAGGAACAGAGGGATTGATGCGAGAGAGAGAGAAAGAGAAAGGAGAGAGAGGGATAAGGAAGAGAGGGGGAGTGATGGGAAAGAGACAGAAGAAGAGAAAGAGAGATAGAGAGAGAAGGGAGCAAGAAATGAGGAAGAGAGTGATGGGAGAAAGAGAGAGAGAGAGATGAGGAATAGAGAGAGAGAGAGTGATGGGAAAGACAGAGAAGAAGAGAAAGAGATAGAGAGAGAAGGGAGAGAGGAATGAGGAAGGGAGTGATGGGAGAAAGAGAAAGGATAGAAAGAGATGAGGAAGAGAGGGGGAGTGACGAGAGAGACAAGGGAGAGAGGGATGAGGAACAGAAAGAGTGACGTGAGAGGGAGAGAAGAGAAAGACGGGGAAGAGAGAGGAATGATGGGAGAAATAGAAAGAGAGAGAGAGAGAGGAAGAAGGGGAAGAGCAAGAAAGAGAGAGAAAGTGGATAAAAAGAGAGCGAGGGAGGGATGAGGAAGAAAGCGAATGACGGGAGAGAGAGAGAGAAGGGAGAGAGAAGGAAAGAGTGACGGGATAGGGAGAGAAAGAGAGATAGAATGAGAAAGGATGGAGAGGGATTAGGAAGAGAGAAGGAGAAAGAGAAGGAGAGAGGGTGAGTAAGAGAAAGAAAGTGATGGGAGGGAGAGAGAGACGAGAGAGGAGGAAATATGGATGAGGAAGAGAATGATGGGAGAGAGAAAGAGAGGGATGAGAGAGACGACAGAGGGATGAGGAAGAGAGCAAGAGAGGTTCAAGGAGAGAGGAAGGAAATGGAGAAACAAGTGAAATGAAGAGAGGGGGAAAGAAACGGGCGATTCGAGGGACAAAAGAGAGACAAGGACTAGAGAGAGCGAAAGAGACGATTATCGAGAGACAAGAGAGGAAGCGAAGGGGTGAAGAGGAGAGAGAAAAAGAGGGAGAGAGGGGAGAAAGTGTGGCTGTCGTGGAGTGGAGTCCAGAGGAGATGATCAGAGGAGCTGCAGCAGTGGTCCACTCAGACGTGATGAGTGAGGATTCTAATCAGTGCGTGTCCAGATGCACGTCCTCTAACTCTGGGAGGTCAACGACTCCCATCGCAGCACATGACATCAGTGTACAATCAGCACGCGAGTCAAATAATGTACAAAAGTAACGGCGTTTTCTTCTGCAAAAGCTCAAAACCGGAGACTGTAGAATATATATAAATGAACAAAACGAACACGCCTTGTAAGAAATTGTGAGCGTGGACGCAAAATGGTTCCTCCCAGTTTTGGTTTCCTTCTTGGGTTTTGTTCAGACTGCAGCCTGAAGTGACCCAAATCTGACTTTTTGGCCTCTATGTGACCTGTATCTGATCTTTTAATGACAGTCTGAATGACACAGATCTTTTTTTTTTTTCAAATGTGACCCAGGACACTTGGATATGTGGTCCTGAAATTGATACATATCTGATCTTTTGACATGTGACTTCAGTCTGAACGGCCAAAGCGCATTCATCCGACCTGCACGTTATCAACAAGCCACAAACGTCACTATTCTGCGCTGAAGTAGGTGAAAATTGTTAATGAACTCCGTGTCACTGAAGCGAAGCACATCACCACTCACCACTCTTGGCTACGTCTCCACATCCACATGTTCCTTTCAACGGACGTCGCTGCCGCTGCCCCACAAAACACCACGACCAAAAACCTCGTCCTTCTCCTTCTCAATCTCCTCCTTAAAACAAGTAAGTTGTTCATGTTCTGGTACGAGAGGAACTTTAAAATCTCCAGGTGCTCGATGCTCGTGTCCGTGTTTGGACAACTTCCGTAAACACAGAGCACGCTCGCTGCGGTTGACGTCATCGTGTCTCCAGTGTCACATGTGGGACACTTTTGGGCCGTTTAATGTTCACACTGGAGTCACATACAAGTCACATCTAATTGGAAATGTGAACGATCTCGCAAAAACATCGGATTTCGCAAAAAAATCGGAATTGAACATTAAGCCCTGCAGTCTGAACGTAGCCCAAGATATGGGTTCAAGATATGGGCTCCTGAAACACAGTGAGTGCGTATACATGCACATCAATAACCCGGTTATTAGCCATATCCCGGTTCTGTCAGTATTCGGGTTACTGCGTTTACATGCGCACTGAGAAACCGGGATACTCATATCCGCGTATACATGATCAAATGGAGTATCCCGGTTTCTTGACATAATCTTACAAATGCGCAGGCGCAAAAATTAACTTAAATCAATTTCATAAACCAGGAAAAATACAAACCGTGAGCTCCTTTAGCATAAGAAGCTAAGGAGCTACGAGATCTCCCACAATCCACTGTGCAGATTCTTCATTAAAATCTTCTGCATAAATAAACTCAACTTTACAACATATAAACCATAAAGACTATAGACACATCAGCCCGTTTGATCAGATAATTCAGCTGTGATCACATTTGTTTACGTTTTACAGAAATGAAACTTAAGACCGTTTGGCTAATTAGCATAAACTGTTAGCGGCGATAAAAACAACTCGCTCCTTGTGCCGCTGATGCGATCAGTTTCTTTTGGACTAAATGACACGACTCTGTGGATTATGTGTGTTATTTCTGTGACAGAAGAGGCGCTAATGATGGTAAGTGTGTTCCGAGTATAGGAGATAGTTCATGTTTTAGCTTTTCAGCGTCACACGAGTGCAGGTCGTACGAGTGCAGATTGTACGTGTGCAGGTTTAGCGCAGCTCTTTATTTTACAGTCATTTCACTCGTTTGGTCACTTTATTTATGTTGGTCAATTTATTTATGTCACTACTGTTGTGGTGAAAGGCTGGAAAGTGTCTTTTGGACGCATGCGCACTCAACTTTATGTTGCAGTAACCGGGGTACTGCGTTATACATGCCACAAGTAACCCGGTTAGTATCGGAATAAACCAGCTACAGTAACCCGGTTTCTAATAACCGGGATACTGCCATAACCGGGTTACTGAAACCGGGTTACTGCGTATACATGCACCATCAAGGATACTCAAAAAACCCGATCATAACCGGGTTATTGATGTGCATGTATACGCACTCAATGTCATTTGGACTTTAAGCCTAACGTTAAGGTGCACCATGTAACTTTTTTTGGTGAAAGTTCTGCTATTTGCTTTTTTCCGTGGAGGGAGAATTTTGTCCAAAAAGTTTGTCATAATTTAAACGCAAGAAACACATTTTTTTTTTTTTGGCCCAAAATAAAGGTGTTTTCTTGTGTTTTTATTTGTCAAATAAAAACATCTGTGCACTTTAGAGGAGTTTTGGAGAGTACAACTCGGTCGCTAAGTAACAGTAATGAAATTCCCTAGTGTCATGTCATGATTTCCAGAAGTAAAGTAGTCAAATTTTATATGTACAAATTGGCCAAACTGAGAACAAAATAGTGAAATTTCCTTTTAAATCTTAAATATAATGATCTTTTGTGTGTTTTGGTAATAGGCCATAAGTACGTTAAGAGGAATACTGTAGACTACGCACACATTTCTCAGCGATACACACTTTTGATCACATGTTTCTGAATCTGTGTGTTGAGACTAATTGTTGTGAAGTCATTTGAAGTGTCCTTTATCTCCTTTTATCGGTAACTAACAAGCTCAGCTCAGCTCTGCAGTCCCAGCAACAACACAGAAACTACTTTCAGTTTCCATTTCGCCGTACAGCCCAAAGCTAATTTGAGCTAAAACAGAAAAGCTCCATGGGCAAAAATTAGGCCAAAGAAACACATTTTGTCACAGATATGACCTGTAACCTGGTGTAATACTCCAATATAATCATGTTTTAATGTGAATTAGTGTTTCAAAATGTCAAAATAAGGAGACAGTGGCACAGAAAGTTGTCCATGAGGTAGTGTTTCAGATCCTCATGTCCATCCATCCTCATCATCCTCTCACATGTTCTTTGTTTTTTGTTATGTCCTTTGGCAAGACACTTAAACCAGGCTTCCTTATGTGCTGCAGAAACACATTTGCCACATTTACATAAGATCTTTAATTCTGATTAAAAATAATTGAATTCGGAATAAACATTAATCCCGCTTTAAAAAGAGCATGTAAACACTTTCCTAATGATTATTCGGAATTAAACTTAAACAGAACTCTTCCTGACCCCCAGATGTTGAGCTGAATTAAATAAAGGCGGTTTAACGTGTTTTCCATGTAAACCTCAATTCAGATTTATTATTGCCATGTAAACAAATTAATTCTGAAGTATTTAATTTGGAATAATGAATCATTCATCATTAAAAATCATGTAAACGTGGCCAATGTCAGTTGGACTTTTATCATAACATAAAGGTGCACCGTGTAACTTTTTCAGTGAAGGGTGTTACGCGCAGGCACCTTGATTCATATTATTAGTTGTTTTTGTTCCCTTTTGTAGTAAATTGTGATTGGTCCTTTTTGCGTAGTTTTGTTTGTGCCCCTGTCAGCTCCAATGTGGCCTGCGTTAGCCGTTAGCCTTTTTGTAACGCCCAACGAGTGGTAATTACAGGTAATAACAAGTAGAGGTAGGAACTACGATGTAATGGACGAGTATCAATTGGTTAGGTTCGTCTACTGGAGCAAAAGTCGACTTGACGATAAAAAGACCACAGACAAGAGGATAAGTTTAAATGATTTGCCGGCTTATTATTGAAATTTGGACATAGACAACATTAACATAAATTTCAATTATCTTAACCCTTTTGTTTAAGTAGTTAAGTTCAAAAACCCTTATTTTCTTTTTCCGGATATATTTTAGTTATACCAGATTTCGTTTATCAGGTTTTGTTTCTCAGGTTTTTTTTTGTTTCTCAGGTTGCAACCTTTTAGTTTAGTTCAATCAGTTCCATCACGTTTTCGAGTTAACTCTGTTTAGTTCAGTTCACATTTAGTTTCAATTATTTTAGTTCTAGTTATTTTACAGTTTAAAGAGAACTTTGTTCTGTTGTTCCCAACCAAAACATTTACATTGTAAAATATCTTTTTACAACATTCGTTTATGGTCTGAAAATAAAATACAAAATCACAACTCAAAATGATTCAGCAAAAGGCTGAATAATTCTGGATATTGCAGAATAAAAGTCCTTTTTTTTTCTACTCGTTGCTCTTTTAATTTGCAGTTCAATGTTCCTGAGTCGTTGCAGTAGCTTTGCAGAAAGTTGGGTAAATCCTACCAGTTCAGATGCAAACCATGCGTTCAACAAGGGAAGTATTTCTCCTGCGTATCGTTCAGAAGGTCCGTGGGCAGCTCGCCATCGCCATCTTGTTCCAACCACGTGCTTTCCAAAGTTCGGTTTTTAGCAGAATTTCTTCTACCCATTCAATATGGCCAAGTCCCGTTTATCAACCTGTACAACGTCTCCACACAGGGACAGGTTGGAAAAACAAAAATATTCTTTAATACCCTTTTTCTTGCGTTTAAAATTGGCTTTAGACTCGTTTCTGCTCTGCTTTTCTCCTTTCTGTGTTGTGCGTATCTCCCTCGCTAAACAGGGAAAAGCCTAGAACCATCCCGGTTGGCTGTTGTTGGTCACATGGGTCACGCAGCTACGTGCTTTTCAAAATAAACTAAAAACAACTTCCAACATATTTAACCAATGAATTTGTGTACTTTTTAACTTTTTAACATATTTTTAAATACATTTATTTATTGCAGATGTTTTTAACCATATTTAACATATTTATTGACTTATTTATCAGATTTTGTCCTATATATTTATTGTTCTTATTGTCATGTTTTCTCTCTAAGCGTCTCTGTTAACCTGGGTTACATTTTGTTTTGACCTGGTGGGAGCGTCTGTCCTGTTTTTGCGTTTCTTTTGGGTTCAGGTTGGTTTGGGTTTTTTCTTGTCTTTAGTTACAGGCGTTGGCACCGGCTTCTACGGCCCTGTACGGGGTTGTTTGTTCTGTTTTGGCTTTCTGGCGGGAGGGGTTTTTTAAATTTCTTTAAAAACGTTAAAAAAATAATAATAATAATAAAAATAAGAACCAACGATAAATAAAATAAATTAAAGAGCTATACTTTGACTCCTGTGTCCTTTTTAAATATGTTGGGACTCACCTTGTGGGGGTCATAACAAAGGGTCAGCTATTTTCTTGTTTCCATGGAGATGTCATTGCTGTACCAAGGGATTTTCTATAAATTCCATTTCAGATGTTGCTCAGAAATACCTTAAAACATGCATTTGTGAGCTGGACTGCCTCTTTACAGACCTGAACTGTCACTTAGTCTGATGGCGTCAACTCATACTTCATAAAGATAGCTTCGTTTAATGCCATACTGTGGAACTTTCCAGCCCAAGGCAACAGCAATTACCAGACCCCGGCTTTAAAAATCCTCATTGGACCATCCACTTATTGCAACAGCGTGAGAAGCAATCACAGCATTTGAAGCAGAGAGAGAGAAAAAAAATAAAAATCCATAGCATTCCCCAGAATCCTAATCTCTCCGGACTTCTTTAAGACCTTGGACTTTTTTTTTTTTTTTTTTTTTCACTTTCGCTGACAACAGTCTTATGTGTAAACGTGCACACGCCAGATATGTTTGTTTGGACGCAGTATTGACGCCCAACGATCTTCCCGGTCAACATGAGAAGTCATCAGTTTCTAAGCCAAGGTTTTAGAGAAGCAAACATCTGCAAATATCTTCCTCCAAGGTTGTACGTAAAGAGTACACGGTTACACACGCATGTAACGGGAAAGGACACGAGAGCAGCTTCGAATAATCGGAAAATATAAAGAATTTGAAGCCAGATGGAGGAGGAAGAGTGAGTATATTTTATCGAGGAGAGGTTAGAGTATTGAATCTAAAATGTACAATAAAATCTCAAAATGCTGCAAAACGTTTTCAGACAGGTATAAAGCGATATTTCCAGACTTTTGAGGGCAATTTGACTCTCTTTCTCATCTTTGAAATATATCTGATGAACCCCACTATTACATCTAAAGACATGTTTTAACACATCTCTGCTGGAAAATGTTATCCGGACATTTTTGCAGAATACTTTTTCTCAACATCGACCGCTTCATCAGTGTGGTTCAAAGTTCTAAACGCTTAAAGAGGAGGAGGCATTGTGTAATATTTTTGGAGATTTCTGTTGTTCTGTCTGCGTTGTTAATGTTGTTCCCTCATCAAAAACGAGCCTGAAGGGGTCGTAGATGTTAGTTTTGTAGTCAGGAGCAAACTAATCGAAACCAAGACCAAGACCGAAACCTCTGAAGGTCAAGACCAAGACAAGACCGAGACCTGTGAGGGTCGAGACCGAGACAAGACCAAGACTTTTAAAGTTCGAGACAGAGATAAGACCGAGACCATGGTCCATCGAGACCAAATCAAGACCATCTTTGTCATTTTCTACATGTATTTGTATTTTACAGTTATTTTGGCATAAATCTATTTCCATTTTATCTGATCAATGTTCATTTAGGCATAACTTGGCACTTTTTTTTGGACCCTTACCTACAGTTTGAGAGTTGAGTTAAGAAAGTGGGAAGGATTTTTAAAACAGTTTTTTGGAGTTACGTTCTCTTTCTGGTTTTGCAGTGGGATTTAACCTTTGCACGTTTACCAAACGCGCGTCGTGACAAATACAGATGCATTTGTGCACTTTTATTAGACAAACTTCTACCACGTCGCCTTAAGAAGACGATTGCCAAGCACCTTCGAGACCGAAACAAAACCGAGTCCAAACGTGGTCAAGCCCAAGACTGGTCTCGAGTACTAGTAGATGTCATCCATGCATGTTTGAGTAATTTAGCAATCTCTCCTGGGCCCTACTCAAACCATTGTTACGGTACAAGGCTCCGCCCACAAGCCCACGTTGCCCTTTCTCCCACTTGACAATTCTCCATAAATAAACAAAAATGTGATACAAAACTGGACACAGCAACTTAACAAACCTGATGCGCTGTGCAGTTGTTTCATTAGCGGGATTCACAAAGATTGTAAGATTGTCTTGTAATTGTGCTCTGAAAGGGGAGTGACTTAACACGGAGAGCAAAGGCCGGGGAAACTCGGAGTTCCAAAAAAGAAAGAAAAAAATTGTAGCATTTTCAGAACACTAAAAGGTAACATGGTGATCTAAATATGTTATTTGTTCACAGTTATTACCCCGTAAAATCTCACACACTCGTCTTTTCTTTTCTCGTTGGTTTTCCTGTTCCTCTTGGCTGAGTCTTTGGCTGCAGAATTGCGAAAAAGTCGTGTAAAATGGGACTTGTCTGGTCCAGATAAAGTCCAACAGCGGTTCTGTATCTGCGCTCACAGGGAGCTCCATATCTCCCCCCCTCCTCCTCCTCCTCCTCCTCTTCCCTCGCTCCCTCACTCCTCGCTCCCTCACTCCCTCGCTCCCTCGCTCTGGTCCTGTGGCAGAACTCAGACTGATGACACAGAGACAGACGAGTGTGGAGAGAGAAGAGGAGAGGGAGAAGTGCAGGAAGGAGAGGGAGAGGAGACGAGAGAGAGGAGGAAGAGAGGGAGAGGAGAGAAGGGGGAGAGAGAGAAGAGAAGGAGAGGGAGAGAGAGAGATGAGGAGGAGAGGGAGAGACAGGAGGTTAGAGAGGAGAGGGAGTGGGAGGAGAGGAGAGAGAAGAGGAGAGAGGAGAGGAGAGGAGAGAGAGAGAAGAGAGAGAAGAGAGGGAGAGAGAGAGATGAGGAGGAGAGGGAGAGAGGAGAAGAGGAGTGGGAGAGAGGGGAGAGAAGAGGAGAGAGGAGAGAGAGAAGAGGAGTGGGAGAGAGGGAGAGAGAGAAGAGGAGAGGAGAGAGAGAGAGGAGGGAGAGGAGAGAGAGAAGGGGAGAGAGAAAGAGAAGGAAAGGAGAGAGAGGGGGAGAGAGAGAGACGAGGAGGAGAGGGAGAGGAGAGAGAGAGGAGAGGAGAGGAGAGGGAGAGAGAGGAGAGAGAGAAGAGAAGAGAGAAGGAGGAGAGGAGAGAGAGAAGAGGAGTGGGAGAGAGGAGAGAAGAGGAGAGAGGGGAGAGAGAGGAGAGAGAGAAGAGAAGAGGAGAGAGATAAGGAGGAGAGAGAGGAGAGAAGAGAAAGTGGAGAGAGGGAGAGAAGAAGAGAGAGGAGAGGAGAGGAGAGAGAGAGACGAGGAGAGGGAGAGGAGAGGAGAGAGAGGACAGGGAGAGAGAGGGAGAAGAAAGAGAGAAATGGAGAGGGGAGAAGAAGAGATAGAGTTGGAGGGGGAGAGAGAGGAGAGCAGAGGGAGGGAGAGAGGAAGATAGAGAAGAAAGGGAGAAGAAGGAGAGAGAGAAAAGGGGGAGAGAAAGAGAGCGAGAGAGAGAAACGGAAGGAGGTTAGAAAAGCGGTTGACAGACAGACAGAGGAGAAAGGGGAAGAAAAAGAAAAAAAAGTTTGAAAAAGAGAGAGCGAGTAGATAGAGGAGAAAGAGAGTAATAAGCTCAGAAAAATAGCGAGCGGGAGGAAGAGAGAGAAGAGATTTGAAAACGAGTCGAAGGAACGGCCGAGGCGAGAGAAACAGAGAGACGAGAGCGAGGGATGGGGAGAGTTAGAGGATGGACAGAGGAGAAGGTCTGGCCAATACTGAAGTTTTTACAAGAGCGAAAAAGTGGAGGAAAAGTTGGCAGGGGAAAGTTAGACGGAGATTCTGCCCGAGTCTGAACAAATCGGACACTAATAAGACGTTCACGGCGGGAAAGGAGGAGGAGAAGAAGGAGAGAACGGAGGAGGAGAGGAGGACATGTCTGTAGTCGACCAAGAACCGTTTTAGTCGATACAGCCCCAGAGTGAGAAGAAGAAGGAGAAAAAGAAGAATAGTCATTTGCAGCGTTAACATACGATGATTCGGCGGAGTTTTTACCATCTCTTTCGATGACGCAATATCAAACAGCGTCAGGCAACAATACACGACTGTCAGGAGAAGTCAAAGACGTGTAATCATTGCAGAATATGTCCGGAAAGTCGGAATTTATAAAAGACACACACTCACGCTTCACCGAGAGGTCAGAATTATTATTACATGTTTGTTTTTTTTGTTTTTTTAAAGTCTATATTCTCCTATTTTTCTGTTATAATGTTGTTTCGTCATCAAAAAGCACATCTGGAGTTTTGTTTTGTTTTGTTTTTGTTCGCGCATGTTTAAGACCACTGTTACTTTAAGTTACTTCAAAACTGTAATGTTATTTTTATGACTTGTTACTGTCATTTTAAAGTGATTTGTTACATTACAATATTACTGTGTTTAAAATGTAAGACGTTACATGAGTATGTAGCACTTTTACTTTTACTCTCACTAAAATAACTGTGCGAAGATGCAGAACTTTTGCATTGTATATGGACTGAACCAAGTCTAAACCTGGACTAAACCAGGACTAAACCAGGTCTAAACCAGGACTAAACGAGGATTAAACCAGGACTAAACCAGGACTAAACCAGGTCTAAACCAGGTCTAAACCAGGACTAAACCTGGACTAAATGAGGTCAAAACCAGAGCTGAACCAGGACTGAAACAGGTCTAAACCAGGTCTAAACCAGATCTAAACCAGGTCTAAACCAGGACTAAACAAGGATTAAACCAGGACTAAACCAGGACTAAACCAGGTCTAAACCAGGACTAAACCAGGACTAAACCAGGACTAAACCAGGTCTAAACCAGATCTAAACCAGGTCTAAACCAGGTCTAAACCAGGTCTAAACCAGATCTAAACCAGGTCTAAACCAGGTCTAAACCAGGACTAAACAAGGATTAAACCAGGACTAAACCAGGTCTAAACCAGGACTAAACCAGGTCTAAACCAGATCTAAACCAGGTCTAAACCAGGTCTAAACCAGGTCTAAACCAGATCTAAACCAGGTCTAAACCAGGTCTAAACCAGGACTAAACCAGGACTAAACCAGGATTAAACCAGATCTAAACCAGGTCTAAACCAGGTCTAAACCAGATCTAAACCAGGTCTAAACCAGGTCTAAACCAGATCTAAACCAGGACTAAACCAGGTCTAAACCAGGACTAAACAAGGATTAAACCAGGACTAAACCAGGTCTAAACCAGGTCTAAACCAGATCTAAACCAGGTCTAAACCAGGTCTAAACCAGATCTAAACCAGGTCTAAACCAGGTCTAAACCAGGACTAAACAAGGATTAAACCAGGACTAAACCAGGTCTAAACCAGGACTAAACCAGGTCTAAACCAGGTCTAAACCAGGTCTAAACCAGGACTAAACCAGGTCTAAACCAGATCTAAACCAAGTCTAAACCAGGTCTAAACCAGGACTAAACCAGGACTAAACGAGGATTAAACCAGATCTAAACCAGGTCTAAACCAGGTCTAAACCAGGACTAAACCAGGACTAAACAAGGATTAAACCAGGACTAAACCAGGACTAAACCAGGACTAAACCAGGACTAAACCAGGACTAAACCAGGACTAAACCAGGACTAAACCAGGACTAAACCAGGTCTAAACCAGGACTAAAACAGGAAACCAGACTAAACCAGGTCTAAACCAGGACTAAACCAGGACTAAACGAGGATTAAACCAGGACTAAACCAGGACTAAACCAGGTCTAAACCAGGACTAAACGAGGATTAAACCAGGACTAAACCAGGTCTAAACCAGATCTAAACCAGGTCTAAACCAGGTCTAAACCAGGTCTAAACCAGATCTAAACCAGGTCTAAACCAGGTCTAAACCAGGACTAAACCAGGACTAAACCAGGATTAAACCAGATCTAAACCAGGTCTAAACCAGGTCTAAACCAGATCTAAACCAGGTCTAAACCAGGTCTAAACCAGGACTAAACAAGGATTAAACCAGGACTAAACCAGGACTAAACCAGGTCTAAACCAGGTCTAAACCAGGACTAAACCAGGACTAAACCAGGTCTAAACCAGGACTAAACCAGGTCTAAACCAGGTCTAAACCAGGACTAAACCAGGACTAAACCAGGTCTAAACCAGATCTAAACCAGGTCTAAACCAGGTCTAAACCAGGACTAAACAAAGATTAAACCAGGACTAAACCAGGACTAAACCAGGTCTAAACCAGGTCTAAACCAGGACTAAACCAGGACTAAACCAGGTCTAAACCAGGACTAAACCAGGTCTAAACCAGGACTAAACAAGGATTAAACCAGGACTAAACCAGGACTAAACCAGGACTAAACCAGGTCTAAACCAGGTCTAAACCAGGTCTAAACCAGGACTAAATCAGGACTAAACCAGGTCTAAACCAGGACTAAACCAGGTCTAAACCAGGACTAAACCACTAAACCAGGTCTAAACCAGGACTAAACCAGGTCTAAACCAGGACTAAACGAGGATTAAACCAGGACTAAACCAGGTCTAAACCAGGTCTAAACCAGGACTAAACCAGGACTAAACCAGGACTAAACCAGGTCTAAACCAGGACTAAACCAGGTCTAAACCAGGTCTAAACCAGGACTAAACCAGGACTAAACCAGGACTAAACCAGGACTAAACCAGGACTAAACCAGGTCTAAACCAGGACTAAACCAGGTCTAAACCAGGTCTAAACCAGGACTAAACCAGGACTAAACCAAAACTAAACCAGGACTAAACCAGGTCTAAACCAGGACGAAACCAGGTCTAAACCAGGACTACACCAGGTCTAAACCAGGTCTAAACCAGGACTAAACCAGGACTAAACCAGGACGAAACCAGGACTAAACCAGGACTGTGGCCATACCAGCTTGTAAAAGCCTTGATCCTGTCAGATCTCAGAAGCTCAGCAGTCTGGGCCTGGGTGGTACTTGGATGGAGACACTGGTGAATTCCAGGTGCCACAGTGAGACGCCAGTGGCAAAAAACTGTTGTTGTGTCCTTAGGCAAGACACTTCACCCACATTGCCTAGTATGAAAGTGGTGTGTGTGTGAGTGATGGTGGTGGTCGGAGGGGCTGATGGCGCAGATTGGCAGCCTCGCTTCTGTCAGTCTGTCCCAGGGCAGCTGTGGCTACAGTAGAAGTTTACCACCACTGAGTGTGGAGTGACTGAATAATGAACTGTGAAGTGCTTTGGCATCTTGAAAGGTGCTATATAAATGCAATCAATCAATCAATTAATGTTACACTAGGACTTGGAATCTAGGACATCCCCAGCAGAACCCCGAGCCCACGGAGCAGGTGGAGGGTGGAGTTCTGTATTTGTCCTTTCGCCCGCGGTTTCCCGACGGTCTACGTGGGCACACCTCTGGGCCCTTCCCCACATTCTGAACAGTAACGATGGCGTTTCATCGCTGCTGATATCATAGGGATTTTAGTGAAGTTATATGAAGAAAAACAAAAAACCCACCACTTATATCCAGGTTAAAAAAAGAACTGCATTGCGCGTTGCTCACATTTGTACTGAATAAAATGCAGTTGTTTTTTTTTTCATGTAATGCCGAACATTACTGCGTTACAGCAAAAAACAACACATTACGGTAATTAGTTACTTTTATAACGTGTTACTCCCAACACCTTTAACACACAGACTGAGTTCTTCTCTCAGACGAAATAAAAACACTCTGTTCTTCGTTGCGATGTCATGTAGTAATACAGAAAGTGCTCCACTGTGTTTTCAAACTTCATACACCTTCATTAAAATCATTTGGATAACTTCAGCCCTGGAATTTGCAATCTCTACTAAACTAAAAGTAAAAGGAGCTGTTAATTGAAAACTACCGCTACATTAAACTTATATTATTGGTTTCAGACAAAAAGTTCCTTCTTGATATGAAGGGACTTTGTGAGGACCTTTCTCAATTCAAAAGACATAATATTTTTGATTTCACTTGCTTAATTGCTATGACCACCAAGGACAGTCGCCATAGAAACACATGAATAACCAGCATTTATCAAATGTATTTTTATTACTGTACTTTAAAATACCTTGAAAAAACACTTATTCTTACTGGCCTGGAAGCGTCACCTGCAAGTCTAATACCATTTTATATAGTATTACATTAAGAATGAGTTATTCTCTCAAACTGAAAACACTCTGTCCCACTCTGATGTCATGTGGTAACCATACACTCCACTAGAATGATCTGGAGAAAACTTATGTGTTTGGATAAAAGAACATATGGGAGCTGTTAAGAGTCAAGAACCATCAACCTGCCTTTGCCACGGCCATATTCATCACATTAAAGGTGCACTATATGCGAATTTCATTGTTGACAAAAACGCGCGTTGCATGCTGGGAATTATTTTGGTCGGCGGCAAGAAACACTAATTCAACATGACGGACGGAGCGAGAAAGCACGTAAAGGGTATTGATCCCGGTTATTTATCCACTCTAACGGCAGAGGACCCAAGACCATTTGACCAGAAATTGGTCATAAGCATCGATGGACGACAAATCACCCTTTTCAACCCCGACAAAAGGTGGACCAAACCAAATTTCTGGTCTGAATCGCCAACTACCTGGACAAATATTCACTTCGGCGATATCCACAATGACTTGGTGGAAACTCCTGGGCCATTCACAGCAGAAAAGATGAAAACCTCCAAGAGTCTCGATGTGTTGTTGAACTTGTTGGAGTCCAAGGTTTGTTCGGATCTTCTTCGTTTGCTCTGCGAATGTTTGAAGCCATTTAATTCGTCGTTAGTGGTTCTTTTCACTCAGAATACGAAAAAGACATTTTCCTTCTTCCGTGCTTCTATTTGTGCATCCGATAATGCAGCAGGAATTTACCATTATCGGTGTTTGACCGCTGTCGTGTTTCTTGCCTCTGACCAAAATATTTCCCAGCATGCAACGCGGGCTTTTAATAACAATGACGTCAGCTGAAACTCGCCAATAGATCGTGGATCAGCCTCAAGTGTCGTCCATTTGTTTCGATTAATGCGCCTTATAATCCGGTGCAAATTATGTGTGAAAGTAGGCGAGAGAATTCAACATTATTGATACTGCGCCTTATAATCCGAAAAATACGGTAAGTCTAATATCATACTGTTCAACATCACAAGCAAAGCAAATACATTTCTGTGGAGACGAGCAGGTGGCTGACCCTCTACATACTCCACTTTTAAATCAAAGACCCGTAGAGTGATGTGACGCAATCAGAAACCCATCAGAATTTACTTGTCAAAAGCAAACTGTATAAATACAAGATGATGCTGATAAACCCGACCGGCTCTTTCCTGTATAATTATAACCACATCACCAGTGTTTAGACTCACAGATAGTATCTATAATGTATTCCCTGTGTTTCCTCTGTGTTCTCTGGACTCTAGAAGCTGCGGATTTCATTGGGAATAGTGGAAAAATCTCACTGGCGGTGTTCAGAAAAAGCTCCGATGTGGGAGGTGTGGATGCGAGCTGGGCGAGTTATATTCATGCGCTCTGTGTGCTCTTTCCCCTTGTTAATAATACCACTACTCTGCCAGAAAACAAGCCAGCAGATGCACGAAATGACCTTAATTTTTATTTTCAACAACAGCGAGCTCACAACTGGTTTACTCAAATATTTGGGTTGGTATTTCGGCTTTGTTTGGGATTTTTATTTATTTATTTTTTTTCCCAATATTGTGTTCACGATCTCGAATTTGATGATGTCTGGAACTTTTTCGGTGGCAATTACGGAGATATTAACCAGAAATCAAAGTCAATAAACCTGTAATCCGCAATTCAGATCTGTCCTTCGGCTCGATGTTGATACTTTGCAGCCGACACATTCAGGGTGGATCAGATTTTTTCGCCCCTATTGTCAGGGAACAAAAAAACAAAAAAAGGTGGAGAATGGAATAAATAAGGTAAAGTTTAATGAAGAGGAAAGTAAAAGCGTAACTGAACAATACAGGCTAAAATATGTACATAAAGGGGTCAAAGCAAAACAAAGCAAACCAACTGTACAGAAATGAACCAAAATAACTATAACGCAAGATGAACCAACATACAAAGGTCATGCATGAGTGTTTCGTACAAAGTCACATAAAATGTAAGTAACACAAAACTAGAGACACATTAACGAAAGGGTCGAGTGTCTCTAAAGAAGAGAGGGACAGGCGTGTGGTTGGTGTGGTACACGGGGTGAGATAAATATAAATAAGATAGATATAAAAAACAAATATAAAATCACCTACAAGTTAAATGTCAAACCAGAGCGACTGGTTGTGCTGAAAACAAACTGCACAGGCTCATGAAGAGAACAAACAAGGATTTTTAGGATGTGGTTGGTACATTCATGTAGTATTAAAAAGCATGACAATATCAAGAAATCCAGAGTATTCAGATTACAAACTACATTTTGGGGTATGTAATCTGTAATCTGTAGGGGAATACATTTTAAAAGGAACCCTCCCAACACTGCGTACAAGTCGCATTTATTTGGAAATGTGAACGATTTCGCAAAAAAATCGGATTTCCCCAAAAAATCCAAGAAGAGCGTTAAGCCCTGTAGTCTGAACGTAGTTTTACTGAAGTTAGACTTTAATCTGAGCTTCGTTTTAACACAATCTGACCATAAAGAACTGACGGAGATGGAAGCACAACAGGAGAGCTGATTTGTTCGGTTAAACAAATCTCTCTCAAACAAGTCACGCTCGTCTTTTTGTTGAAAATCAAACTCCTAAACAAGACCACTGAACGCTCGTCTTGAAATGTGTCGTTTAAATCCATTTTGTACGTTTTTCTTGAGTTTTCAGACAGTCTTTTTCGGTAGTTATGCGAGCTAAGGCGTGCCCTGCGTCGTGACTGTAACTGCTGAACTTTTCACCATAGACATACAGGCAGAACACCCCCAGCGTGATGTCAGAATGTTACGCGAACTCAACCAACTTCCTCTGTTCATCGTGTGATTTCATCTGTTTCTACCTGTGTTGAAGCTATGTCCATTCATAACCAAATGAGTTTTATTAAATGTATTTTTTTTTTTTCTTTTGTTGTAGTTTCGGCATTGCTCCAAAAATCTCAGCGTGTTGTTCCAAAAATCACAAAATCAAATCGTGAAATCCCGTGAAGAGATCAATTAGAGTTGGATTTCCAGTTGTGTTTTTCTCTTATCCTGGTTTGAAAAGTATTTTGTGTGAAGTCGTGCAGTTAAAAGCTTTCGAATCACATTGAATAGCGGTGTTTTTGATGGAAATTGAGTGATGAGTGACAGTATTGATGGACAAGGAGTGATTAAGCGCTCTTGTTTGTCAGCGGAGGGACGTTTATTTAGTCAGGTTTCATGGAGTCGGGCTTATATTATGAAGGTGATGGAAGGTTTCTTGCATGGTGTAAAATTTTTATGTTTTTTATGTCTTGTACTCACATTAAAGGTTGTATGGAGGATTTTTTTTTTGTTTCAAACTGTCAGTGAAAGATTAAAATACCATTACAGAGCTGCAGCAGCTTTGTAATTATGATGACCAAAAAAAAAGAACGAAAATCTATCAACTGTGGACGTGTTGAGGCCAGATAAACATCAGCCAATAGAAAACGAGGCTCCCTCATTTTCTATTGGCTGTTGTCAATCAAACTCCCTAGTATAACTGACTCGTCGGAGCGCGGGGATTATGTGGTTTACGCAGCGGTTCTTAGAGGCTTTTTCGAACTGTCGCTTCCTCGCATTTCGCACAAAGTTGTCGCGACGGCGATGAGAATCCACGACCGGTTCGCCGCAAAAAGAAAGTCAGTTTTTGAGGTCGCTGAAAGAAGAAGAGAAGGGGAAAAGGAGCAAAGCCAAACTGAGGTGATTCTTGGAGATCTCGTCCAGCGATGGCGCGACCGAAGCAGACGAAGCGTCTAAAAACTGACGCGTCGGTCGCTGAATTACTTCTAGACAGGAAACTTCAACAGTAATTCTGAATGCGCACAAGGACTGTCGCTGTATTTCTCTTCCCTTAAAAAAATCCTCTATACAACCTTTAACTGCTTTGTGCATGGTAATAAAAGACTAAATGTAAATCACTATTGGTACTTTGCACTGACATCGTGCTGGGGGTGTTCTGCGTGTTTTTGTATGGAGGAATGTTCAGCCGTTACCATAGTGACACATAAGCAAAACTGGTGTCTTGTTCAAAACGAAAAGTAGTAGTAGTTTTAACGTTTTTTTTGTTGTTGAAAAATAGCGACGTGATTTTCTTGGAAGTTTTCAGGCACAATACAAACAGGGTTTGATTAATCAAAAGTAAAAATAGAGCGGGAGGCGGAGATAGGGGGTAGGTGAAAACAGAGATTTCCTGAGCTGTTGGACTGTGGTGCCTGTACATTGTGCTCTGCTACTAGTGCTGCAGGAAATGAGGATTGTGTTACTATTAATACTACTACAACAGCACTACTACTACTACTACTACAACTACTACTACTACTACTACTACAGTACTACTACTACTACTACTACTACTACTAGCTACTACTACTACTACTACTACTACAAGCTACTACAGCAACTACAACAACAACATCTACTACTGCTACAATAACAGCTACAACAACTTTTACTACTACTACAACCACAACTACAGTAACGACTACTACTACTACTGCTATTACTTATACTACTACTACAACAGCAACTACAACTACTACTACTACTACTTCAACAACAACTACAAATACTTCTACTGTTCTACTGTTACTACTATTACTACTACTACAGCAGCTACAACAACAACAACAACTACTACTACTACTACTACTACTACTACTACTACTACTACTACTACTACTATTACTACTACTACAGCAGCTACAACAACAACAACTACTAACTACTACTACTACTACTACTACTACTTACTACTACTACTACTACTACTATTACTACTACTACAGCAGCTACAACAACTACTACTACTACTACTACTACTACTACTACTACTACTACTACTACTACTACTACTACTACTACTACTACTACTATTACTACTACTACAGCAACTACAACTACTACTACTACTACTCTACTACAATACTTACTACTACTACTACTACTTTACTACTACTACTACTACTACAACTACTACTACTACTACTACTACTACTACTACTACTACTACTACTACTACTACTACTAGTACTACTATTACTACTACTACTATTACTACTACTACAGCAACTACAACAACTACTACTACTACTACTTCAACAACAGCAACTACAACTACTTCTACTGTTCTACTGTTCCTGTTATTACTACAGCAACTACAACTACAACTACTACTGCTATTACTACTACTTCAACAGCAGCTGTAATAGCAACTACAGCAACTACTACTACTACTGTTACTACTATTACTACAACAACTAGAACTACTACTACTAATACTACTACTGGAACTACAATAACAACAGCAACAACAACTACTAGTACTTATACTTATAATTAACTATTATTATACTTACTACTACTTATATTTAAAGTCAGTCTTACTTGCTTTTGCTCTGATTTCAAAACTTTATTCATAGCTCAGTCGTACCTGGGTGACCTGTTTATACCCAGTATAATCTTACCGTAGACTTAGTTTTTGTGGCTTTTTTCTAGTAGTTCTGATGTGGTAAAGAAGCTTTAAACTATTGTAAATCACGGCCATTTAACAACCATTTATCAAAGAAACTGCTTGCACTTGCTGCTCTTCCACACTGAGAGACACAGCTGTGAGATCGCCCCCTTCAGGACACCTCAGGACGCTCGTGTTGTTGCGGTGTGATGCATGTGCACTCTACAGCGCCCTAATGCTGTCAGCGTGATAAGAGCCACAGACAGGACCTCCGGGGACCTGCTTATCGCCACAGGACCCAGGGACACGCCACAGCTCCGCGCCCCAAAGAGAGGGGCCCGTGTGGGGGGGGAGGCCGTGTCATATCTCGCCCGTCTATCACCCAGCGCTCCCGTCTGCGCGCTCTGCTCCCCTGACCTTCTCACCCGTAGATTAGCGCCTCTGGGCTGGCTGGGCACAGGGGGGTACTTTTAGCTCGGTACAGGCCACATTCGTACAATCACCGCTCAGGAATTTAATTGGAAAATGGTGGGAAATAATCACTCCATCTCCTGGTGTTTGGAGCAATCAGGGAGAGAGAGGCCAGAGGGGCAGAGTTTACCTCCTACATGGTTCACAAGCTCTGGGCCGGGGTTTATTTGACCTTTGTTTACACGGGAAACTTCCACTGGTATTAACCATTTACTGCATAAAAGGGACCGTATTACCCTGTTTTTTGTGCATTGTTATTTTGTTGTTTCCTCATCACAAACACACCTGGAGTTGCTTTTTCTTTCATCCACAGGTTTAACACACAAACCCTGCATATTTAGGCTGTGTTTTAAAACTCTATAAGCGAGTTTCATTGTTGACAAAAGTGCGCGTTGCATGCTGGGAATTATTTTGGTCAGCGGCAAGAAACACTAATTCAACATGATAGACAGAGCGAGAAAGCACGTAAAGGGTATTGATCCCGGTTATTTATCCACTCTAACGGCAGAGGACCCAAGACGATTTGACCAGAAATTGGTCATAAGCATCGACGGACGCCAAATCACCCTTTTCAACCCCGACAAAAGGTGGACCAAACCAAATTTCTGGTCTGAATCGCCAACTACCTGGACAAATATTCACTTCGGCGATATCCACAATGACTTGGTGGAAACTCCTGGGCCATTCACAGCAGAAAAGATGAAAACCTCCAAGAGTCTCGATGTGTTGTTGAACTTGTTGGAGTCCACGGTTTGTTAGGATCTTCTACGTTTGCTCTGCGAATGTTTGAAAGCCGTTTAATTCACCGTTAGTGGTTCTTTTCACTCAGAATACGAAAAAGACATTTTCCTTCTTCCGTGCTTCTATTTGTGCATCCTGATAATGCAGCAGGAATTTACCATTATCAGGGATAAATACGTGAGGTTACGCACTGTGTTTGACGCTATCGTGTTTCTTGCCTCCGACCAAAATATTTCCCAGCATGCAACGCGGGCTTTTAATAACAATGACGTCAGCTGAAACTCACCTATACACCTTCACTAGAATCATTTGGACGATCTCAGCCCTTGAATTGCCAATCTCCTCTGAACTAAAAGGTAAAGGGTAGCTGGTAACTTGAAAAGTTCCTCTTCATGATATCACAAGGTGGAACAAAGCATTTCAAGCTTAAAGGATAAAGTATTACGCAAACAAAGCACGACTCCAGGGCTGTGTCAGAATGTGTACACACTATTCCCCTGTGCATTATTTAGGGGTCACTCCATTTTTAGGGGTGTCCAAATGTGCAGTCAGTGGAAAAAGTAGTGTGCTCAAAATTTTCCACAATGTACCTTGAAATCTAGTGAGCAATATAGATCACAATGCGTTGCGAGAGTCGGGAAAACAACAGCGTACAGAGACGGGTGTTTAACTGGACACAACCCAGCTGAATGAGAGCAGAGAAAAGTGCTGATCCATGATTCTGAATAAAACACTCTTAAAAAAACAAAAAAACCAAAAATTGGAGTGCTACACTGGATCAAAAAACTTACGCATACAGGTGCTTATCAAACTGGAGGGCTTAGATTCTTGTAAATATTTTACTCTTAAATAGTAGTTCAGTTTGTAGAGCGTTTGCCCACTGATCCCAAGGTTTGCAGTTCGAATCCTGCGCTCAACCTAAACAACATTGGTTGAGCGGTCAGATCCACTGACACACAGGTCGGCTGGTGTGATTCCAGCTCCCACAGATGAACACTGTCATTGTGTCCTTGGGTAAGACACTTAACCACCTCGACCCCAGTGTCTGTGTGTGAATGGGTGAGTGGTTCCTTGTTGTAAAGTGCTTTGAAAGCCTTGACGGTGGAAAAGCGCTGTATAAAAATGTGAGCATTTACCATCTAAAGAGCGATAATTTCCACATTTCAGACAAAAAGCAAATAATTCAGTCTGTTTACGTGAAATTCCAGCATGACAAAAACTTGATTGATGATTATTATTAGTCCATAAATAGTCACGTGCCAGTCTGATCTGGTAAATATTTATGACAGAAATCAAGCTTTATCTCTCTCTCTTAGCGGAGTCGCCTAAAGAGTGTAAGCCTATGTAGTGAACGAGGAGTTAGGGCAGAGGTCTCCAACCTGTAGCTCTCCACACATTCCAAGTAGCTCGCCAAGGTATTGCTGAATTATACGTGTTGTGCTGAATAAGTAAAATTTGATGAATTACCATTGTAAATGTACCATATTAATGCCCAGTTTTGTGCACTAATAAATGAATAATGGTTTATATTTTATCTATCTAACTGTCTTTATCTAAGGCTGTGGTTCTTATATTTACTACATTTATTCCAGCTGTTTTGTTTGGCATTTTTGTTTTGTAAAAGTAGCTTACTAGAGGAAAAGGTTTGGAGACCCTTGGTTTAGGGACCAGGGTGGACATTCAGACACATCCCGGGTTTGTTTGTGATGAGAAAACAACATTATAACATTAAAAGTTATAAATGACAGATACTTTATTAGGATATTAGTGAAGCCCATATGTGGATAAGACATAAACACACATTTTCACCTTTTTTGTAGTCATGTCACGGCCTTTTTTTCCATTTTTGGGGGGGAAACTTTACTTATATTTTATTATGTCTCACATTTGCAATCATAATTTTTGTTTGTTGTTTACATTTCCTTGAATTTACCATACAGTGCATCTATTGTGTATTCAGTTTATATCTGCTATCAGTTTGGTAGACTTGAATTATCCACAAAAATACAATAAAAGAATGTTGTGTGAATGAATTTTAGGCATTTCGAAAACCCTCTAATTTCTTTCAGCAGCACTTATAATTTCGATTTAAATTGCACAGCACTTTATAATCTATTTTCTCACAAAACATTCCGACTAAAACCCACAATTGTTGATGAACTATGATTCATTCCTTCTTGGTCCTTTTTATTTATTATTCGTCTGCTGCATTAGGAAGCCCTCCCTCTCTCCCTCTCTTTTCGTGACCTCTCCTCCTCTAAACAAATTGACAAAGTGGAGGAGTTTACGAGTCCCCATTAAGCTCAGATTGATATGTTTTCTCTCGTGCACAGCTCCGATCTGAACCTTTCGACTGGCCGTAATTGCTCCTGGAGTCAGCACTTCTTTGCTTTTCGATAACGAGAAAAAAAAAAGAAAAAATCTGGCAACGTTCAACTTTCGGCTATGCATTTAAATGAGTAATATAAAGCTCGTATTGTGTGCGCGCGCTGTAATATGGTCAGCAAAAACATGGCATGGATATGGGATTAAAAGTGAGTTTGGCAGAGATTAGGTTAGATGTTTTTATGATAGTTTTTAAATTGCGATGTTCAGAGGACGGACAGTGAATATCTGGACAGAATGAGGCTGCAGCTGCAAAAATGTAAACATGCAGTTAATTGTTCTGAGAGAGTTAAAGGGACAGTTTGGAATTTTGGACATAGGAGCTCATTTCCTAGTGAGCCAGAGTGTTGGAGACGTGTGGAGACACTTTTTAAAATATTCCATCCAGTCCTTGTATTTGCAGAGGTCGCTGGTGCTAGGCTAGTGCATGTCAATGGCCATAGTTATCCTGCTACTAAAAACAGTCTTACCCACTCCACAAAACACCCGAAGCAAATCTATTATTACACCAGACTGTCGATGTAAATGTCTGTGTTGATAGAATAATGTTTGGAATAAAACTAACCTTGCAGCACATGAATTGT
Source organism: Boleophthalmus pectinirostris (assembly GCF_026225935.1). Taxonomy (NCBI): domain Eukaryota; kingdom Metazoa; phylum Chordata; class Actinopteri; order Gobiiformes; family Gobiidae; genus Boleophthalmus; species Boleophthalmus pectinirostris. Next base: position 28,153,495 of record NW_026571175.1, read on the forward strand.
CGCATATTGAGGGACTATTTTCTCACATATCAGTCCGCCGCGGCCAAGCTTTCTATCAGGAAAGCTGCTCAGACATAAATCCTTCAAATACAAGGTTGGTTTTACTTCTAAAATTATTCTATCAACACAGACATTCACATCGACAGTCTGGTGTAATAATACATTTGCTTCGGTGTGTTTTGTGGAGTGGGTAAGACTGTTTTTAGTGGCAGGATAACTATGGCCATTGACATGCACTAGCCTAGCACCAGCGACCTCTGCAAATACAAGGACTGGATGGAATATTTTAAAAAGTGTCTCCACACGTCTCCGACACCCGAAAATGAGGTCCTATGTCCAAAATTCCGAACTGTCCCTTTGAAGTGGCACTGTGTACTACTTTTCTATTGGGGTGTGTCTAAAGCCCTATTCACGCTGGATAAGTACAACCTTTGCAAATTACTGCCTCACCTCTGTGTTACTTGCAGCACATTCGCACAGGATCAACGTCTGTAAATTACTCAATTTTACTGATCTTGAAAGAGAAAAGAACGTGGAAAGAAAAGAAAGAGATAGAAAAGGCGCAATTACAACAACAAACACAAAGATGCCGATTCACACGGGACTAGTATTATCACCGGACGTCTGTGTTTGGCGAAATATAGTAGGTCATTTGCGACAGATTTTTGACTTTACAAATTACAGACTCGGGATTAAGATCTCAGGCATCCTCCACAATTGTTACAAATCACCAAAGGTCCACAGGTAAAACTAATCCAGTGTGAATAGAGCTATAGACTGTGTAAAGCAATGGACTATGGGATTGTGACGTTACCCATAGTGTTCTGCAGATTATTTTGCTATAGAAAATACGTATAGAGCACAGAGAAAAATCCCACACAGCATACTTGAAAAATGTGAGATTTATTAGAGTTCATAATGTGAGGATTTGAACAATAATCACATATAATCCGTGTATCATTCGTTCATTTGTTTTTCAATATAAAACCAAAAATAAGAAAACGAAAAAACAACAGTTTTTTCTTCGCTATTTGTCTCCAAAACCAAAATGAAAAAACGGATAACGATTCGTTTTTTCAGTTTTCGATTTTGTGTTTAAATGAAGAATGGAAAAAACGGATAACGGCCGTTTCCCGTTTACGTGACTTCCGTGACTGCGATGCCAAACTTTTGCACCGCATATGGACTGAATCAGGACGGATCCAGGTCCGAGACCAGAGCGGGACTAGAGCGGGACTGAGACCGGGACAAAGCGGCTCTGGTCCTCCGCGCTCAAGAACCGTGGCTGGTTCCGAGGTGGTGCAAAGCCTCCGACTGACGCATTCACACCAATGAAAATGAATCGAACTAAGAGCTTTTGGTTCAAATGGACCAGGTCCAGGACCAGACCGGGACCAGACCGGGACCAAAGCGCTACTGAGACTGGGACCAGACCGGGACCAGAGCGGGACCAGACCGGAGGCTCAGAGCCCACGGCAGGGCCGGAGTTCGAAGCTGAGGCTCGGACCCCGTGGAGGCTCGGAGTCAAAGCTCAGAGTCCGCCCTGGTCCCAGTCTGGTCCCGCTCTGGTCCTGGTCTGGTCCCGGTCTCAGTCCCGCTCTGGTCTCGGTCTGGTCTCGGACCTGGATCCGTCCTGGTTCAGTCCGTACGTGGTGCAAAAGTTTGGCATCGCAGTCACGTAAACGGGAAACGGCCGTTATCCGTTTTTTCCATTCTTCATTTAAACACAAAAAATCGAAAACTGAAAAAACGAATCGTTATCCGTTTTTTTCATTTTGGTTTTGGAGACAAATAACGAAGAAAACTGTTGTTTTTTCGTTTTCTTATTTTTGGTTTTATATTGAAAAACGAATGAACGAATGATACACAGATTATATATTAATAATAGTAGACAAATAATTATGTATGTCTATATGTATTCAAATACTCTTCAATTTTATTTTTCTGTTTTTCTATTTTTCTATTATTTTTCTACTATAATTACTTTTTTTTTTTTTTTTTAATGAATTATGTTTTTTGGGTACACTGTTCCTTGGGTGCTTTCCACACCCTGTTTAATACCTGAGTTCTCATTCTGAAGGCCTAGTGATGAAACGTTGCACGGTTTGTCCTAATAAAGTAAGTAAGACAGTGTGCAGGATTTTTCTCTACGTTCTTGGGCTGCTCCCTCTCCTTCAACGCACCCGTCTCAAGTAATTGATGTGCGAAGTTTTCATTCTTTCCTATAGAAAATCCATAAAAATTAGCCAAGTATTACAAATGTAAATATATACACTACCAGTCAAAAGTTCCTTCTTTATTTACATGGTTATTTACATTGTAGATTCTCAATGAAGGCATCAAAACTATGAATGAACACTTATGGAATGTAGTAAACAAAAAGTAAACTCAGAATAACTAAAACCTGTTTTAGATTTTCTTTTTTTTATTATTTAAAAATAACCACCCTTTGCTGTGAACTCTGGTTTGTACTTTGGGTATTTCTTGACCCTGACGACGCACAGCTGTGAAATGAAAACCATTTCTGAAGAATTTGTCAAGAAGCTCATTGAGACAAGGCCAAGGGTTTACAATGGTGTCAACAAAGCAAAGAGATCACACTGTGAGGATTTGAGCACGAAATATAAAAACAATATCTAGAGTTATTTTACTGTTCATCTCCAATACATAATTCCATATCTCGATCTTTAAGATATATTTAATAACTTATGCATGCGTATAAAATGTAGAAAATAGTAAACAAGAAAAATAAAAACACTGAAGGGTGAAGGTGAAGACGCCATTGCTCTGCCTAGAATGTTCCGCAGTAAGACATTAAACAGCTCTACTTTATGGCCCTGTCACACCTTGACGATTTAGCCAGCATATGCCGACGTATGAAAAATTTGTCAACTACTCTGGCGCACGTCAGATAAGTTATAAGTTGTTGTAGTTATGAGCGCGCTAGAGCATGCTTAAAGTTAGTGCCTCTGCTCAATTTCATTTTTCTCCAGTGACTAGATCAGGAATCAAAATACTCTAGACAGTTTGCAAGAACCCCGGAAGTGCGAGTCCAGGCATCAGCCAATCAGCGAAGAGCCATGCATTCTGTGTTGTCAATGATTCCCAGGATCGAGGATTTAAAGCCGGAACAAAGAATGTTTGGTGAATTTTATCAAGGGGAAAGACGTTATTGCCCTTTTTCCTACAAGATTTGGAAAAAGCTTAATATACCAGTTAGCCCCGTTACTGGAGCATTACATACGGCACAACCAAGTAGCAGTGGCTGGTTAAATAAAAAAGTACCCACCTATCGTCGAGCGAACAAATTCTAAAGCTGCGAGGTCAGATGGTTTCAACAAAGTGAAACTGGTGAATCAGGCTAGGATCCGGCAAGGCTGAGATGAGAATACATACTAGCTGTCCTCCAACATCAGCATGATCTCATCAATTTGATACTGTGCCGGTACATGCTGCATGCGGCATGACGCTGATTATAATGTTGTTGCTGCAATGTCTAGTGCAGTAATGAATATTGTATTGTCGCCGCTATGCATAAGCTAGACTGTCATTGGGCATAAGTTATAGACGTCAGCGACACGCTAAACATTACTTGGTATAAGTTATCTATAAATCTATCTATAATCAAAACTTTAAGTTACTAATATCGAAATAAAAATCAATCAATCAATCAATATGTTATGTATATGTCCAAGTCATTATAAATACGCTATGTATACGCCCAAAATTGAAAAAAAAAACATTGATAGTTCAGCGTATGCCTGCGTTTTAGGGAAATTCTAGTACGTTGGCATACGCTGGGTAAATCATCAAGGTGTAACAGGACGTTTATTCAATTACAGGTGGTTTTATTGCTCAAAAATACCTAGAAAAACATGTATTCTGACTGTGAGCGGGGTCGCCTCTCCACAGATCTGACCTGTAACTTGGTCTGGTTTGGGTTTGATGGAGATAAAAAGGTTTAACACCGTACTGTGAAACATTCCAGACAAAGCAATATTCAAACATGCACCTTTAAACACTTAAATTTTGACTGGCCGTGTATTCAAAACGCTTCCATTCTAACACCATGAGCTAAAACGGTGCTCTCCTTTCCGCAGACCTGTTGCCGTACCTTCCGAGCCTGACATTTCCTAACCGTCCCATGATCTCGAGTCCATTATTAAAGCCTCGAGAGCTGCACCGCGCCCCTCACCGCCACAGAATACATTAAGTGTGCAGTTTTCTGGTCCGAAACGTCTGTCCGAGCACAGAGAGGACCTCATTACCGAAAGGTCAACAATGCCGAAGCCGCGGCCTCCCAGACTCACGGCGCGTCTCTCCCAAAATCGCATCTCCCGCCAGCCCTAAACACTGAAATGTCAAATCTGGTTGTGCTCCATGAAATATTCAGAGGAGCTGGTGCTGTGAAGTCGATGGCACTCACAACATTTAGCTGTTTGTCTGAAAAGGAGATAAAGTACTTTCTCATCTGCAGCGGGGCTCTCATTAAGATGTTAAATGGAAATGCTGGTGTGGTTTGAGCTGTAATGAGCATAAGGGAAGTTTATGTGGCGTTTTTATTGTGACGGATGTAATGTGCCTCAAATTGGACTTTTACTACAGAATGTCGACTTCAGTACTACTGCTACTGCAAGTACTACTACTACTGCTACTACCATTACTGCTGCTACTACTACTACTATTATTTCTATACTACTGCTGCTGCTACTTCTAGTTTTTGGGGTATATAACACTGCACTACTATACTACTACTACTACTGTACTACTACTACTACTACTACTACTACGACTGCTAATGCTGCTTCTGCTGCTGCCACTACTAATACTACTACTGCTAATACTACTGCTACTACTACTATTGCTATACTGCTGCTGCTACTTCTACTTTGTGTGGTTTATATGTCGACTGCACTACTACTACTACTACTACTACTACTACTACTACTACTACTACTACTACTATTAATGCTGCTGCTGATGCTGCTGCTACTATTACTGCTGTTACTTTGTGTGGTATGAGCTGGAATGAGCATAAGGGAAGTTTATGATGCATTTTTTAATGTGATGAATGTAACATGTCACGTGAAATTGTACTACTACAACTGTATGTCAGCAGTACTACTACTGCACTGCTACTGCTACTACTCCTACTACTACTGCTACCACAACTGCAGCTACAAGTACTACTACTACTACTACATGTAAGTGGTTGTTGTCTTTTGTCAAAACATTGTTACTGCAACTACTGCTATTACTACTGCTGCTACTACTACTACTACTACTGTTACTACTAGTACAACTACTACTACTGCTGCTACTACTACTTCATGTTGAGCTGTAATACGCATAAGGGAAGTTAATGCTGGTGGTGTTTTTGTTGTTGTTGTTGTTTTTTATTGTGACTAATGTAACCTGCCAGAAATTGTACTACTACAACAGTATGGCAACTGGCTACTACTATTACTGCTACTGCTACTACTACTAATAGTATTTGTCAGTGGTTGGCAAACTATGGTTCAGGTGGCGGTGGTACCTACTACTACTATTACTGCTGCTACTACTAACTACTACTACTAAGAGAAGCATAAGGGAAGTTTATGTAGTGTTATTTATTGTAACATACCTAAAATATTACTGTGACTACTAGTACTACTACTACTACTACTGTGGCTGCTACTACTACTTTGTGTTATGAGCTGTAATAAGGGAAGTTTATGTGGTGTTATTTATTGTAACATGCCTCAAATATTACTACTACACACCAATGTCACGTGTAGTACTGCTACTACAACTACTACTAATACTACTACTAGTGCTACTACTACTGTTGCTGCTACTATTTTGGCCTGATTTCAGAACTTTGGTCATGGAGTAATAGTCTTACCTGGGTTAGCCCTAGTTATCCTGGTAAAGTTTAGCTATAGACCTGGTTTAGCGGTATTGGTATTTGGAGTACTTAAAGGTTGTATGGAGGATTTAAAAAAATATATTTTTTCAAATTGTCAATGAAAGTTCAAAATAGAATTATAAAGAAGAAGCAGCCTTGTAATTATGATGACCAAAAAAAAAAAAAAAAAAAGAAAAATTCATCAACTGTGGACGTAGTGAGGGCAGATAAACATCAGCCAATAGATAACAAGGCTACCTCTTTATCTATTGGCTGTTAGGTTGTCAATCAAATTCCCTACGTTTCTAGCGTCGCTGACTTGCCAACGCGCTGGGATTGTGTGGTTTATGTTCGCGGTTCTTGGCGTCTTTTTTGAACTGTAGCTCTCAGTTTGCACAAATTTTGTTTTAATGGCAGAGAAGAATTCACGACCGGTTCACCGCAAAAGAAAGTCAGTTTTTGACGTTGCTAAAAGAAGAAGAGAAGGGGAAAAGGTGCGAAGCGCAACATTTAAAAAAGGACAAACAGTCGCTGCATTTCTCTTTCCTTGGAAAATCTTCTATACAACCTTTAAATATGATCTCAAATACTGTCTACTACACTAGAATTTATTTAAGTACTTTTACATTGCATATTTATATTTATTTTATTTTTTTTCTTTGTAGTTTGCCATATATTGCTGCTATGAAACATTTATAATCAAACGTATCATTGGGGATTGGTATTGGATATGGTATTGTACAAATTACAACTATTAAATTTCCCTTTGAAACATTTTACATATTTCACACTTTTTGCTGCTGTGACGAACACAAAAGAGACTAATTGAATTAAAGGGATGTGGGTGTTTAATGTGAGAAAATGACTCCTCTGTGGTTGGTACAAAATGATGGCTAATTAGAATTAAGCCTATTACGACCTAAAAATACACGCACTTGTACAAAATTAAAATGAATAGTGGTTGACAGCATTAAAAGCCGTGCATTAGCTTTTATTTGGTGGAAAATTAAGCGAAAGTAGAGTTCAAAAGGTCAGATCTGATGGAAAACGGCGCTTCCATAAAGTGCAGGCAGTCAGGAGCCTCATTTGGAGATACTTTTCTGGGAGCGGGGCCAAACGCGCTTGTGTAGTTTGTTCACTTGGCGCCTGCTCTTGTCCTTTAGCTGCACAGATGATGTATTTAACGCTGTTGATAAATAAAGAGGAAGAAGATGACAACCTTTGCACATAATAGACTGTTTCCCACTTTACAATGAGCTCCATACAAATAAGTCAAAGAGTAGGTGCTCAAATGGAGACTTAGACAAACTTTACTGATCCAAAAAAGGAAAATAATTGTGGACACAGCAGCTCACACATCACAATATAATATAATAACAAAGAGAAAAAATTATATAAATGGTAAAAATACATTCAAAAATAACAAGGGACTCGTGTCAAATGAGATTAAAATACAATAAATTAAAATACGTGTGTAATATCTATACAAAAAGATAGTTCTTGATGTTTAAGTTTAAGTTTTTACATTTATTACATCTAAGTTTTTTTAAAAGATCCACCCTGAAATAACATCTACATACTCCAGTCTTTTCAATCTTGTATTTAATATTTTGATGAATCATGTAGTGTTTATTTGTAGCTGTTTTAAGTCACACATTTGGCCAAATAAAATACAGAAAATGTCTTACTAAAACATTACATTTTTGATAGCTCTAAATGTAAGTTTGTTTTTTCTTATTCACTGGCAGTGTCGGATTTTAAATACTGTTTTATGTTTGATCATTGATTTAAAAAAAAACACATGGTCTGGCTCACACAAATAGAAGATTGTAACACTTTATAATAACTACACCTTACTTAGCCTTAATAAAGCATGAACAAAGACTTAATTAATAATGATTCACGCTTAGTAACTACTTAATAAAGCATAATTTGTCTTCACTTTAGAAAAGCTCTCAAAAGACTTAACTAACAGATAACAGCTGCCTGAATTATCATTGCATTGTATTATTAGTAAATCATTCTCTCATGGTTTATTAATGATTAATAAATGCTCAAATGGTTAGTTCATGAGTAATTAAGTATGAAATAATTATGAGTAACTTTTTACAGCACAGGTAAATTAAGTGCAAGTGCTAATTCATGTAGTAATTAAGTAGTTACTAAGCATGAATCATTATTAATTAAGCCTTTGTTCATGCTTTATTAAGGCTAAATAAGGTGTAGTTATTATAAAGTGTTACCGAGATGATTGTATTAGAATGCAAGTGAGTTATAAATCATAATGTCATAACTGGTTGTCGTAAGTAGGGTTGGGTATCATTAAGAAGTTGCCGACACGATACATATCTCGATACAGTGCACTTTTGATTCGATACGATATATTTCAAATTGATTCGATAGGGTTCAGTTAAAAATAATGGCTAAATCATGGTTGTGATACGAAAAGTGTCAAACAAGCATTTTACTCATCAGAACTGTGAATATGTCAAATGTGTTGCAAAAACGAGTTTCCTTCCAGTAAGGCCACGTTTACACATCGCCGGGTATGTTGAGAAACGAACATTTCCCTCCCTCTGTTTTCCAAAATAACATCGTGCACATAGCATTGTTTTCAAAAAAAAGTTTTATCAGCTCCCAAAAATACGCCATCGAGCACAGTCATAACTACACAAGCCTCTGGATTAGATTTGCTAAACCTGTAGGATTTATTTCATTACAATTGTAAGTATGACTCAAAAATAACTTGAAAAATGTGCATCACTGAGTGTGACTAAGGGCTCGCCTCTCCACAGATCTGTTAAGGAAATAGTAAAATTGCTGATCTCTGAGCCTCATTGGTCTCTGGTCATGGATATGAAACATCAGCTGTGTGTCTGTGTGTGCAAAAGCGTTTGTACCAGAAGAAATGCGACTGCTGCTCTGAACGCTCCATGATCATCATCAGAGCAAAAGGGAAACATTTGGCTCATCAGCTCCTAAAACTCCGTTTATCTCACTTTACACAAAAACGTGAAACCGTAGTTTTCCAGAATCTTCACTCTAGCTGGAGTTTTTTGAAAGATTTATTTTCAGAGATGAATTCACCATTAGTGTGTAAAAGATGAGTACAAATGAAGGGAAATGTCTCAGTTTTTAAGAATACCTGTGTACGTGTAAACGGGGCCTAAACAAGCAACAAAACTGTAGCGCTGTTACAAAATAATTTAGTACAATATACCAAAAAATACTTTTCTAATACAGTATATCTATACAGCAGCCCACAGTATCAATACTGCATTATCACAAACAATACGATATTTCAGTATTTTTGCACAGCCGTGGTGGTTAGCTCCATGTATAGCCACAGCTGCCCTGGGGTAAACTGACAAAAGCAAAGCTGCAGATCTGCACTCACTCAACAATTTCACACAAGGCAGGTGAGTGAAGTGTCTTGCCCAAGAACACAACAAAAATATGCACTGGTAAGAGACAGTAGATATCTAGAAACATGTGATAAATAAGTCTGAACATTTTTACACTATTTGTAAGTAGAAGAAAATGCATAGCTTGCTTTAAAAAAAAACACAAAATACGCACTTGGGTCCGGTCAAGCAGTAACAGAGGGAAACAGGGGCAGATTTTTTACATTCAAATAGTCTCTTATTCAGAAACTAGAGGGACTATTGAAATAAATAAAGTATCAGAATGTAGGAAAGAGTTACACTCCAACAGGGTAAAGTTAAACCTGTGATATTCTTTCAAGTTGTTGACAAACAATTTAAAAACTCATGTCGGTGATAACGGAGGGAATGAAATATGCAGCACTTTTTGGGCAATAAATACAAACAGTGATAACTCTTGGTTCTCACTTACATATCCTTAACAAACTGGTTTGAATATTTGCTTCATATAGTTTTCTACCATATGGTACAAGATTAAGTTGAAAAACCTCTTACTTTTTGAGTAATGATTAATTTATAATTTTAATAAATAATTTTTTATTAAGAAAGGTCATGGTAACGGAGGGAAAATTGTGCAAGCAAGTAGAAGGTGCATGATTTTGCATAATTTGTCGCTTTTTTCTTCCAAATACTTTAATATTACTTCAAAATGAAAGGAAACTATTTCTATAAAATATGTCAGTCCTTCCAAGCAAATTTTTATCATTTTAAATAAATAAAAAAATAAATAAAAATCACATACCTTCATCAACAGTTCAAAGATTGAATAACACAAGATATGATGAAATACATCAGTTTATTTACATGATTTTGCAGGTCTTTGAAATTTGGGAAATAATTTTTGTTCCATGTTTCATACATGGTCTGTTTAAAACATATGTAACTTTAGAACCAAAAATGGTACAGAAAAAAGGTCAACAGTTTCATAAACTAGAGTACATATGTATCTGTTCAATACATTTTATATCAGATGCATTAACTTGAATTTGTGGCCTTGTGTTTACTTCTGCTTGACTGAGCCCCACTTGTTGTAGCCGCTTACATTTTGGTCGAAGGGAGAACGTTCCAACCACTAAACCACTTCCTGTTCTGTTTGGTATTAGCGTAAACTTTGCCTCTGAGTTCAAGAATCGTTATCGACACATAATTCACGACATGATTCAGTACAGTAGTGTTGATCATTTTTACAGACAGTCCAAAGATGGCTGTCTCCTGCTCGATCAGAACCAGCTGTTTTTTCCCCCGATGTTTACCTCGGCACGAACGCGCTCTAACATATTTATTACCAACCGCAACATCCAATAAAAATGATCCTTGCGAGATTAAAACGCTCTCCAAACTTTGTCCAAAAACATCTTCCCGAGTGATGATACATTTCCCGAGCCTGTCTTTAATGAGCCGTCGGTTTACTGGTACATGTGGAACCGTTTTGAAGATAGAAGATAGAAGATGTCGTAAATTAGCCTATGGAGACGTCGGTGTTTTAATGATTTTCCAAACTCTGTCCCAAAACTTGCCAAAAAACGCTCCTTCTCGGCCCGATTCTGCCGCTCCGGCTTTGATCCGCGATGTTGGAGTCTGCTGTATTATTGATGGTCAGCCTTGGAGAGAGTCTAGTGCGGTCTAAGGCTCAACAGGACCTAAATATTTGAAACAGAGGTGCGTGTAGCTGTGCGTAGCTCGCCTAAATATTTCACTTTAGGGGCGCCCGTGTGGGGGTGATGCATTCGAGTTCCCTGGGTTGTTGTTTTTTTTTACTATTTTTATTTTATTTTTATTTTTTTACCTCCTCGGACCATAGAAAACACTGCGCGGATTCAAGGAGCAGAAAGGAAAAGGAAAAGAAAGCGCGGCCGGTTTTGAGCACGAAGAAGCAGCGATGGAGGGAGAGGGGGAGAGACTAGCATGCAAACGGCGCACACCTGTAGAGCCGGGTTTCAGGTGACGTCACGACAAAAGAGGCGGGAAAGAAAGAGAGGAAGGAGAGTTAGAGGAGGAGAGGAGGGAGAGATATAAAAGGAGGAGGAAGGAACGAGGGAGGGAGAGAAGAGGAAAGATGAGGAAAGAAAGGAAGCATGTAGAAGGAGGGTTAGAGAGGAAGCAGGGGATGAGGAGAGACAAAAGGAGGAGGAGAGAGAGGAGGAAGGAGAGTTAGAGAGCAGGAGGAGGAGAGAGGAAGGAGGGATGGACAAGAGAGGAAGATGAGAAGTGAGGAAAAAAGCAGGGAAGGAGGGTTAGAGAGAAGGGTGAGAACGAGGAGAGAGAGAAAAGGAGGAGGAAGGAGACATAGAGAGGAGGAGGAGAGGGAGAGACACAGGTGGAAGGAGGGAGAGGGGAAGATGAGAAATGAGGGAAAGAGCGGGGAAGGAGGGTTAGAGAAGAGGAGAGAATGAGGAGAGAGAAAGAAAAATAGGAGGAGGGAGAGAGAGGAAGAAGGAGAGATGGAGAGGAGGAGGAGAGGGAGAGACAAAGAAGAAGGAGGAGGAAGGAGGGAGGGAAGAGAAAGAGGAAGATGAGGAATGGAAGAAAGAATGGGGAAGGGGGATTCGAGAGGAGGGAGAGAACAAGGAGGGAGAGAGAGGAGGAAGAAGGGGGAGAGACATAGGAGGAGGAGGAGGAGAAGGAACGAGGGAGGGAGAGAAGAGAAAGAGGAACATGAGAAAAGGAAGGAAGGGGAAAGAGGGATCAGAGAGGAAGGAGAGAATTAGGAGAGACAAAAGGAGGAGCAGGGAGAGAGAGGAGGAAGGAGAGTTAGAGAGCAGGAGAAGAGAGAGAGAGTGGAGGAGGATGAGGGAGGAAGGAGGGATGGACAAGAGAGGAAGATGAGAAGTGAGGAAAAAAGCAGGGAAGGAGGGTTAGAGAGAAGGGTGAGAACGAGGAGAGAGAGAAAAAGAAGGAGGAAGGAAAGGAAAAGACACAGGAGGAAGGAGGGAGAGAGGAAAGAGAGGAGGATGAGAAATGAGGGAAAGAGTGGAGAAGGAGGGTTAAAGAAGAGGAACAAGGAGAGAGAAAAGGAGGAGGTAAAGAGAAGAGGAAGAAGAGATGGAGAGGAGAAGAGGGAGAGACAAAGAAGGAATGAGGGAGAGAAGAGAAAGAGGAAGATGAAGAATGAAAGAAAGACTGAGAGAAAAGGAGGAGGGAGATAGAAGAGGAGAAGAGGGAAAGATATAGGAGGAGGAGGAGGAAGGAGGGAGAGAAGAGAGAGCGGAAAATTAGAAATCAGGAAAAAAGCGGGGAAGGAGGGTTAGAGAAGAGGGAGAGAATGAGGAGAGAGAAAGAAAAATAGGAGGAGGGAGAGAGAGGAAGGAGAGATGGAAAGAGGAGAAGAGGGAGAGACAAAGAAGAAGGAGGAGGAAGGAGGGAGGGAAGAGAGAGGAAGATGAGGAAAGAGGGAAAGCCTGGGGAACCAGAGTTAGAGTGGAGGGAGAAAAGGAGGAGGAGGGAGAGAAGAGAAAGAGGAAGATGAGGAATGAAAGAAAGAATGGGAAGGGGGATTCGAGAGGAGGGAGAGAACGAGGAGAGAGAACAGGAGGAAGAGGGAGAGAGAGGAGGAAGGAGAGATGGAGAGGAGGAGGAGAGGGAGAGACAAAGAAGAAGGTGGAGGAAGGAGGAAGAGAAGAGAGAAAAAGATGAGGAAAGAGGGAAAGCGTTGGGAAGGAGAGCTAGAGAAGAGGGAGAGGACGAGGAAAGAGGGAACAGCAGGAAGAGGGGGAGAGAGAGGAGGAAGGAGAGTTAGAGAGGAGGAGAAGAGGAATGGACAAAGGAGGAGGAAGGAAGGAGAGAAGAGAGAAAGGAAGATGAGGAAAGAAAGAAAGCGTGGGGAAGATGAGGTGATTAGAGAGGAAGGAGAGAACGAGGAGAAGGAAAGGAGGAAGAGGGAGAGAGGAGGAAGGAGAGATGGCGAGGAGGAGAAGAGGGAGAGACATAGACGGAGGAGGAAGAAGGAGGGAGAGAAGAGAAAGAGGAAGATGAGGAAAAGAAAGAAAGCATGCTGAAGGAGGGTTAGAGAGGAAGAAGAACGAGGAGAAAGAAAGAAAAGGAGGAGGAGGGAGAGTTAGAGAAGAGAAGAGGAAGATGAGAAATGAAGAAAAAAGTGGGGACGGAGGGTCAGAGAGGAGGGAGAGAATGAGGAGGAAGAGAGAAAAGGAGGAGGAAAGAGAGAGAGGAAGAAGGAGAGATAGAGAAGAGGAGGATGAGGGAGAAGATGGGACAAAGACACATAAGAAAGAGTTGAAGAGAGAGTGAAGAAGGAGAGAGAAAGAAGAAGACGGAGAGATAGAGAGCGAGCGTCGCCGTATAAAAAGTTACATAATACAGCTTTAATCAGCGCAAAGTCTCACCCACATCAAACACTGAGTTCATTCAAAGAGCAGAAAACTCGGCTGGTTTTGATCAAGAAGCAGAGAGAGAAAAAGAGAGAGAAGCACAGACCACAACAACTAGCATGCTAACAGTGCACACTTGTACAGACTGATGATTTGTTTCAGTAAATATCCAGTCCACTTTATTTCCATAGCGGATTTTATAAACACGACCGTTTCCAAAGTGCCGCACAGACAAATTAATACAATAAAAGACAGTAAATCAGAATTAAAAACAATAAATAAATAAAACGTGTTAAAATGGATTAAGCTCAAAATGATAAAACTATGAATTAAATAAATAAATAAATAAAATAAAAAATAATAAAATAAATTTTAAATTAAACAAATAAATAAACACATAAATAAATAAAAATAAAATGATAAATTAAAAATAAAATAAATAAATTCAACTAAAATAAACTAAACTAAAATAAAATAAAACAAAATAAACTAAACTAAAATAAACTAAAATAAACTAAACTTAAATAAAATAAAATAAACTAAACTAAACTAAAATAAAATAAAATAAAATAAAATAAACTAAAATAAAGTAAACTAAAATAAACTAAACTAAACTAAATTAAAATAAAATAAAATAAACTTAAATAAACTAAAATAAACTAAAATAAAATAAAATAAAATAAAATAAAATAAACTAAAATAAAAATAAAATAAAATAAAATAAAATAAACTAAAATAAAATAAAATAAAATAAAATAAACTTAAATAAACTAAAATAAACTAAATTAAACTAAAATAAAATAAAATAAACTAAAATAAAATAAACTAAAATAAACTACAATTAAATTAAATTAAATTAAATTAAAGACACAGAAGATCACACAACTCACACGATGTTAAAAGCCAAAGAGAATCATCGTACAGAAGTTCAATACTTTTTGTCACTTATTTCATTAAGTCAAACCCATATATTCTATCGACTCGTGACACAGAGAGTGAAGCTTTCAAGCCTTTATTTGACATTTTGATGATTATGGCTCACAGATAACGAAAGCATTGATGCCGTAATTCCTACCAAATGACCGAGTATTGAGTGCACAGAAATGAACACTTTTCTGAAGCTTGACATTTCTATTTAAAATATGGCTTTTTCTATTTAATCTTATGTAACATTCTCATTTTCTGAAGCATAGAATTTGGAGTTTTCATTATCTATGAGCCATAATCGTAAAAATTCAAGAAATAATATGTCATGGGATTGACTTTTTTTTTCTTTTTAACTTTTTCATGATATTCTAATTTTATACTGAGATGGACTAGGTTTTACAGCAACTAGCATGCTACCAGTGCACAC
This sequence comes from Boleophthalmus pectinirostris, assembly GCF_026225935.1. NCBI lineage: Eukaryota > Metazoa > Chordata > Actinopteri > Gobiiformes > Gobiidae > Boleophthalmus > Boleophthalmus pectinirostris. The sequence goes on from NW_026571175.1 coordinate 28,168,507, forward strand.
CTGTATTGACTGATGATGATTTGTATGAGTAAATACATTAAAGGTGCATTGTGTAACTTTTCTGCCTGGAGATGTTATTGCTTTGTCTGGGACGTTTCACAGCCTGATATTTAGCCTTTTTATCGTCATGGAGATCAAACCAACCAAGTTACGGGTCAGATCTGCGGAGAGGCGACCCCGCTCACAGTCAGAATGCCAGTTTTTCAAAAAGTTACATCGTGCACCTTTAAAAATCCCATATTGAGCTATTTTCTGATCTATTTTATCATGTTTCCTCAGCGGTAGAGCGTTTGTCCACTGACCCACAGGTTGGCGGTGCGATTCCAGCTCCCACAGATGAACGCTGTCGTTGTGTCCTCGGGCAAGACACTTAACCCGCCTCGCCCCTGAGCATCTGCGCACTCTGGGGTGTGAACGGGCGAGCGGTTCCTTCTTGTAAAGCGCTTCGAGTGCCTTGAAAGCGGAAAAGCGCTGCATAAAAATGTGACCGTTGACCATTCACATCAATCTTTTTTTTTTTTTTTTTTTTTTCCTTACCTCCCTGGACCGCAGAAAATACGGCGCACATTCAAGGAGCAGAAAGCACGGCTGGTTTTGATCACGCAGAAGCAGAGAGAGAGAAGAAGAGAGAGGCACAGACCAATTTACTGTTGCGTAAACTTCAAATTAGATCCTAGTTCACGTCGCGTTGCCAGATTGGTCATGAGTCGTTGCGGTTTTTGAGGCTGGGGTGAGAGGGTTTTGAAGTCGGGTCCAATACACGCTGACACGCATGTAACAGCGCACTTTATTTATAACAAAGAGAGCGGCGTCTGTACGAAGTTTGTGTTTGTCAAATCAAATTCAACTTTCTCGTAAACGGCTACAGTTCCCATATGAATCCTTCTTTTTTTTTAATATACATACGTGATGAAAAGATGCAGACGAAAAGCATTATAAAAGATTTTGGAGTCTGGTCTTTGCCCCGTGTCAAATGCAGTTGCGCTGTCGGGAATTAAAGGTGCATTGCGCAACTTTTCTGGTAGATGGTTCGCCACTTGTTTGTCTCCATTTGCCTGGAATGTTGCATCGTTTGACGTTAAACATTTCTGAGAACTCCAGCGTTTATTCATTACGGGTGTTTCTATTGCTCAAAAATACATTATTCCTTCTGTGAATAGGGGCGCCTCTCCACAGATCTGAACTGTAATGTAGTTTAGTGGTGTTACCTGCTTGTTTAAAGGGCCCGTCTCACGCAAAATCGACTTTTCAGACTTTTCTATCTTCTAAGAGTGATGTGTGGGCCTTGTATATGTCGCCGAAGTGGTTTTTAGATTGATTCAGCGTTTTTTTTTATTTAACAAATTGCAGCGTATTTCTGCCACCGTCCCACATGACAATGAACTAAAGCTGCTTACAACGATGACGTGTTTTACATAGTAGAAAGTGCTTCTTTTTTTCAAATTAAAACCAAAAATAAGAAAATGAAAAAAACAACTGTTTTCTATATTATTTCTCTCCAAAACCAAAATGAAAAAACAGATAACAATTCATTTTTTCAGTTTTCAATTTTTTGTTTAAATGAATAATGGAAAAAAAAACAGATAACAGCCTTTTCCTGTTTCTGTGACTTAAACTGCGATGCCGGACTATAGTGCCTGATACGACCCAAAAGATCTGAGTCCCAACATATTTAGGAAACGACACGGAAACCAAAGTAGAATTTTAGAGTTCTTTTATTTTTGTTTGTGCAGCGATGTTTAAACCCAAAAAAAGAAACCCTACCCGTGCCCAAACCAAAAGTAGCGACGGAAAGGTGGACCTGGTCAGGCGGCCAAAAAGAACAAAAGGGTGCGACACCGGGCCAACCCTGTACAGGCCCGTAGCGCCCGTAACTAAAGACAAAAAACCCAACAACCTAAACCCAACAGAAAAGCGAATACAGGACAGCCCACCACCAAACAAAAGGCTAACGGCTAACAAAAGCTACCAGAATGATGGAGCAGGGGAGCCAGCAGGGCGTCCCCCAGCGCGAGGCGTGTGCTCCGGTACCTGCGGCGGCGGCGGTCGAGGAGGAGGAGAAGAGGCGGATTTAAGGCTTCCTGCCGGAAATGAGCCCAAAAAAACTACATAAACATAATTAACCTACAAAAACCAAACTAGGCAGAAATGCTACAAAAAATATAAACAATAAAAAGAAAGCAGGGAAAAACCAAAAGGTGCCCAAACGTAACAGTGCCGCAAAACTGACTGAAACAGGACTAAACTAGGACTAAACCAGGACTAAACCATTTTCAGTCCTGGTCTGGTCCCAGTCTCAGTCCCGATCTCAGTCCTGGTCTCAGTCCTGGTCCCAGACTCATTCCTGTTCTGGTCCTGGTCTAAGTCCTGGTCTCAGTCCTGGTCTGGTTCCGGTCTGTTGCCGGACCTGGGTTAGTCCTGGTTTAGTCCTGGCCTGGTTTATTTTCCGTATGTGGTGTAAAAGTCCGGCATTGCAGTTTAAGTCAGGAAAACGGGAAACAGTCATCATTCGATTTTTCCATTATTCACTTAAACACAAAATTTAAAACTGAAAAATTAATCGTTATCCTTTTTTTTTTATTTTTGTTTTGGAGACAAATAATGAAATAAACAGTTGTTTTTTTAATTTTCTTATTTTTGGTTTTATATTGAAAAAACGAGTGAATGAACGAATGATACATGGATTAATCACTCTTTAATCACAAATCCCAGTTGAGAGGAAACAACTATAACAGTTAAAAGCTCAATAAAGTCAATTTTTTTCATAATATATCTGATTTTTACGGTCTTAAAAATGTGAAAAACACGAGTTCATTAAAAGGTTTGCAGCCGTCCAGGAGCAGGAGCTTGTATTTCAAAACTGTACCACCCAAACATTTTTTATGTAGTTTCTAAAAAGGCTGTTTCACAAAGTCTATGAATAGAATTTTACTTGAAAGAAAGTCTGAATTTCTTTTGACTACTTTTAAAAAATGTGGTCTCCAAACTTTGTTGAAAACATGCTGCTCCTGATGAGATATTTCCCATGCCCCCTCTTTAATGAGCCATTGGTTAGTGACCTTATGCATTCCCAGTCTCGTAATGATTCACCCGCAGTTTGTGAGCAGCGAGTTTCACAACTTTCAGAGCCCGGAGTTTTACTAATAACAACTTGCATGCTAACAGTGTACTTCCTGTATAGACTGATGATTTGTTTCAGTTTTAAATAAATAAATCGACTCTGTAAAACCGTGCACTGAGACTTTCTATTAGATCTTTAAACATCGTCTGTTTACTTTTAAAGACCGGGGTCCGTCATGTGCGTGTTTCCATGGAGATGTCATTGCTCTGTCTGGAATGTTCCGCAGTATGACTTTAAACAGCTCAGTCTTACATTTATTAAATTTTAGGTGGTTGAATAGCTCAAAAAATACCTAGAAAAACTGGCATTCTGAGCCTCTCCAAAGATCTGATCTGTGACTCGGTCTGGTTTCGGACCCTCCACTAGAAAAGTTACACAATGCACCTTTAACAGATTTGTGTTTTCTGTAGACATGCACCAATCTTATAGGCGAGTTTCAGCTGACGTCATTGTTATTAAAAGCCACGTTGCAAGAAACACGGTAGCGTCAAACACAGTGCGTAACCTCGCGTATTTACCCCCGATAATGGTAAATTCCTGCTGCATTATCGGATGCACGGAAGAAGGAAAATGTCTTTTTCTTATTCTGAGTGAAAAGAACCGCTAACGGTGAATTAAACGGCTTTCAAACATTCGCAGAGCAAACGTAGAAGATCCTAACAAACCGTGGACTCCAACAAGTTCAACAACACATCGAGACTCTTGGAGGTTTTCATCTTTTCTGCTGTGAATGGCCCAGGAGTTTCCACCAAGTCATTGTGGATATCGCCAAAGTGAATATTTGTCCAGGTAGTTGGCGATTCTGACCAGAAATTTGGTTTGGTCCACCTTTTGTCGGGGTTGAAAAGGGTGATTTGTCGTCCGTCGATGCTTATGACCAATTTCTGGTCAAACTGTCTTGGGTCCTCTGCCGTTAGAGTGGATAAATAACCGGGATCAATACCCTTTACGTGCTTTCTCGCTCCGTCCGTCATGTTGAATTAGTGTTTCTTGCCGCCGACCAAAATAATTCCCAGCATGCAACGCGCGCTTTTGTCAACAATGAAACTCGCCTATACTAGTATACTGGATTGTTGTATTAATTGATGTAATAAGTTTATTCACTGGTGGAAGTCGACCCAGATAGTCTCATAATGTTTGAACTTTATTTACACAAAGTTGGCCTGGTAATTGAGATAAATAGGATCAATGGATCATTTTGTTTTTATTTTATTTTATTTTTATTTTAAGGAAATAAATGCTGTTTTTAGTAGAGTTCAATCAATCAATCAGTCAGTCAATCTTTATTTATAGAGCGCTGTTCATACAAAAATGCAACACAAAGCGAGTTGTGTAATAATATTGAAATATCGATCGTATATATCGTATCGTTTAATGTGAAGAAACAGTAACAGTATCGTAGGCTGCTGTATCGATACATACAAGTATTTTTGGTATATTTTACTAAATTATTTTGTTACATTGCTACAGTTTTGTTGTTTGTTTAGTGGAAGGAAACTTTTTTATGCGACACATTTGACATTTTAAGTGTTTTGACGATTTAAATGTTTGTGTTTCATTTTAACTTTGCACAAGAAGTGGTTTAACAAAGACTTTTAGTATCACAGCCATGATTTAGCCTTTATTTTCATTGAACCATATTGAACCAATTTGAAATATATCGTATCGAATCGAAAGTATCGAGGTATGTATCGTATCGGCAACTCCTTCATGATACCCAGCCCTGGTTTTCAGTCTCTGCGCAGATATTGATTGAAACCGTGGCTCGTAAGATACTTAAAGATGCATTGCGCGGCTTTTTTGGTGGACGGTCTCCATGGAGATGTTGTTGTTTTGCCTGGAATGTTCCGCGATACGGCATTAAACGCATTTTTATTCAGTACAGGTGTTTCTAAATGCGTGCCTTCTGTGAATACGGACGACTCTCCGCAGATCTGGACTGTAATGTAGCGTGGTGCTGTAGCTCGTTTACGAAATGTTCCGCAGTGCACCTTTAAATATCCAGTAGAATCGGAAACAGAACAGAAAAAGCCGGATGTCTAGTGCTCTGTTTTCCGTGGCCGCATATGGAGTTTGTTCTTTCACCATAGCTTTTATTTCAACACTGCTCCAACTCTGCACCACATAAACATTTGATGTAGTTAAAAAACAAAAAAAACAAAAACCCAAAACAGTCACTGGAAGGAATTTGATCTGCAGAAAGAAAACCTTGAACTTGTTTTTATTTCTCTGTGCGTTTGTCTGTAAACGGAGCATCTATGGTGTTTGGTCTGAGTGAAAACAAGAGGAGAGGAGGAGGAGGAGTGGAGGAGAGGAAAGGAAAGGAGGAGAGGAGTGGAGAGGAGAGGAGTGGAGGAGTGGAGGAGGAGGAGGAGGAGGAGTGGAGTGGAGAGAGGAGTGGAGAGGAGTGGAGGAGATGAGTGGAGGAGGAGGAGGAGAGGAGTGGAGGAGAGGGAGGAGTGGAGGAGGAGAGGAGTGGAGGAGAGGAGAGGAGGAGTGGAGGAGTGGAGGAGGAGGAGTGGAGGAGGAGAGGAGGAGGAGGGAGGAGGAGGAGGAGTGGAGGAGTGGAGGAGGAGTGGAGGAGGAGAGGAGTGGAGTGGAGGAGAGGAGTGGAGGAGTGGAGGAGGAGTGGAGAGGAGTGAGGAGGAGGAGAGGAGTGGAGTGGAGGAGGAGTGGAGGAGTGGAGGAGAGGAGTGGAGAGGAGTGGAGGAGTGGAGGAGAGGAGTGGAGGAGGAGGAGTGGAGGAGGAGTGGAGTGGAGGAGGAGTGGAGGAGGAGGAGGAGTGGAGGAGTGGAGTGGAGGAGTGGAGGAGTGGAGTGGAGGAGTGGAGGAGGAGTGGAGGAGAGGAGTGGAGGAGTGGAGGAGGAGAGGAGTGGAGAGGAGTGGAGGAGAGAGTGGAGGAGTGGAGGAGAGGAGTGGAGGAGGAAGGAGTGGAGGAGAGGAGTGGAGGAGGAGGAGGAGGAGGAGAGGAGGAGGAGGGAGGAGGAGGAGTGGAGGAGGAGTGGAGTGGAGGAGTGGAGTGGAGGAGGAGTGGAGTGGAGGAGTGGAGTGGAGGAGTGGAGTGGAGGAGGGTAGTGGAGGAGTGGAGTGGAGTGGAGGAGGTAGTGGAGTGGAGGAGAGTGGAGTGGAGGAGTGGAGTGGAGGAGGAGTGGAGTGGAGGAGAGGAGGAGAGGAGTGGAGTGGAGGAGTGGAGTGTAGGTCTGTAATCCAGTCGCCCAAACTGTGTCTTTCAATTAGAGCTGGTGCTTGTTTAGGTGCAGCAGGTCAAACACTGATCTCTGAGACCAGACTTAATCCACTGACAAGTGATCAATGACGAGAGAGAGAGAGAGAAAGAGGAGAGGAGAGGAGGAGGAGGGGAAGAGGAGGGAGAGGAGGGGAAGGAGGAAGAGAGAGAGAGAGAGGAGGGAGGAGGGAGGAGAAGGGAGAGGAGGAGAAAGAGAGAGGGGAGGGAGAGTGAGGAGGAGAGTGAGAGGCAGAAAGAGAGAAAGGAGGGAAGAGAGAGCAGATGGAGAGAAGGAGAGAGAGAGGAGGGTGAGGTCAGAGGGAGAGAGGAAAGAGAAAGGAGGAGAGAGAGTACAGAGGGAGACGAGGGAGGGAGAGGAGGAGAGTGAGAGGAGGAGAGAGAGAGAGAGAGAGAGAGAGAGAGAGAGAGAGAAATGAAGGAGAGCGTGAGGAGGAGAAGGGAGAGAGAGTGAGAGGAGAAAGAGGGGAGGAGAGAGAGAGAGAAGGGAGGGAGGGAGAGACTAGGAGAGAGAAAGAGAGAGAGAAAGAGAGAGAGAAATGAAGAAGAGAGGGAGGAGGAGAAGGGAGAGAAAGAGAGAGAGGAGGAAAAAGAGTGGAGGAGAGCAGAGAGCAGAGAGAGGAAGGGAGAGGGAGAGAGGAGGGAGAGGAGGAGGAAAGAGACAAGAGAAGAGGGAGATGGAGAGGAGAGAGAGAAAGTGAGAAACAAGGGAGAAAGAGAGGAGGAGCGAGGGGAGAGAGAGAGAGAAGAGGTAGAGAGGAGGGAGGGGGGAAAGGAGGAGGAAGGAGAGAGGAAGAGAGTGCAGAGAGGGAGGAGAGAGGAGGAGGAAAGAGACAAGAGAGAAGGGACGGAGAAAGGAGAGAGAAGGAGGGATAAGGAAAGAGAGGAGCATAGAGAGAGAGAGAGAGAGAGAGAGAGGACAGAAAGGAGGAGGGAAGGAGAGAAGAGGGAGAAGAGAGAGCGGTAGGAGGAGAGATAGTAGAGAAAAGAAAGATAGAGGATGAGGAGAGAGTAAGCAGAGAGAGAAAAGGAGAATGAAAGGAGAGAGCGACAGAGGAGGAAGGAGAGCTAGAGAGAGAGAGAGAGAGCCCTGAAAAGTTACACAATGCAGCTTTAATCAGGTCAGGTCCAGTTCAGTCTCTGTGCCTTCGCCCCGGCGCTGGGTTTGACGCATGTGTCTGTGGGTTTAATGTGTCACACGGGGCAGATTTCCTCGTGAAGCAGAGACGTAAGCGGTTTCCATAACGACACAATCCATCAACAGGAGCGGTCCCGGCGCACCGCTAATCCGGACCAGAGGGGCCTTCACTCTGTCACACGCGCCATAATACGGATGACCCCTGCGCGAAATAAGAGCCATTCGTCTCAATCGGAGTCGGCGCGATCGCATTTCATTTGGAGTTTTGACCTTTTGGATATTTGTTTTTTTGCTTATTAAAATATAGAAGCAGGAAAACATGAAAATATCAACGCGAACAGTGAGATACTCGTATATTTTTACACTTTCACCACTGTATTCGCACTTCAGTTTTAACTTAAAATGTTGTTCAAGTTTTTGTTGTAGCAGTTCTTTCATCATCACTTTACTCTAAGCTGTTTATTTTGATTGATAAGGGTGAGTTGTTGTACAGTTGTAGGGAGTATTATCTGTTACATAAGGGTGAGTTGTACAGTTGTAGGGAGTATTATCTGTTACATAAGGGTGATTTTGTACAGTTGTAGGGAGTATTATCTGTTACATAAGGGTGAGTTGTTGTACAGTTTGTAGGGAGTATTATCTTTACATCAGGTGAGTTTTGTACAGTTGTAGGGAGTATTATTGTTACATAAGGGTGAGTTGTTGTACAGTTGTAGGGAGTATTATCTGTTACATAAGGGTGAGTTGTTGTACAGTTGTAGGGAGTATTATCTGTTACATAATGGTGAGTTGTACAGTTGTAGGGAGTATTATCTGTTACATCAGGTTGAGTTGTTGTACAGTTGTAGGGAGTATTATCTGTTACATAAGGCTGAGTTGTTATACAGTTGTAGGGAGTATTATCTGTTTCCATCAGGGTGAGCTGTTGTACAGTTGTAGGGAGTATTATCTGTTACATAAAGGTGAGTTGTTGTACAGTTGTAGGAGTATTATCTGTTACATACAAGGGTGAGTTGTTGTACAGTTGTAGGGAGTATTATCTGTTACACAAGGCTGAGTTGTTGTTACAGTTTGTAGGGAGTATTATCTGTTACATAAGGGTGAGTTGTTGTACAGTTGTAGGGAGTATTATCTGTTACACAAGGCTGAGTTGTTGTACAGTTGTAGGAGTATTATCTGTTAGATAACGGTGAGTTGTACAGTTGTAGGGAGTATTATCCGTTACATAATGGGTGAGATGTGTACAGTTGTAGGGAGTATTATCTGTTACATAAGGGTGAGTTGTTGTACAGTTGTAGGGAGTATTATCTGTTACATATACTGAGTTGTACAGTTGTAGGGAGTATTATCCGTTACATAAAGGTGAGTTGATGTACAGTTGTAGGGAGTATTATCTGTTACACAAGGCTGAGTTGTTGTACAGTTCTAGGGAGTATTATCTGTTAGATAACGGTGAGTTGTACAGTTGTAGGGAGTATTATCCGTTACATATGGGTGAGATGTCGTACAGTTGTAGGGAGTATTATCTGTTACATAAGGCTGAGTTGTTGTACAGTTGTAGGGAGTATTATCTGTTACACAAAGGTGAGATGTTGTACAGTTGTAGGGAGTATTATCTGTCACATAAGGCTGAGTTGTTATACAGTTGTAGGGAGTATTATCTGTTACATAAGGATGAGTTGTTGTACAGTTGTAGGGAGTATCATCTATTACATATGGGTGAGATGTCGTACAGTTGTAGGGAGTATTATCTGTTACATCAGGGTGAGTTGTACAGTTGTAGGGAGTATTATCTGTTACATAAGGGTAAGTTGTTGTACAGAACTAGCATTTATATTCATCTTTTTATTTTTTTTTTTTAAATAAGGTTAATGTCTTTTGTGAATTGTCCTGATCCCTGATAGTCGTGCACGTTTAAGATCGGTGATTAAGACCATAACACTAAACGCTTCATTGCATCAAATCGCCGTTTTGCAACAAGAATCTCCCTCAACTTGAGAGTCTGAAGCGTCGTAAAAGCACCGGCGCAGCGCACAGAGCGAGTAGTCATTTCCTGTACCGTCCAATTTCGTGGTCAACCCCTGCTGTTATTTTTTTACAGTAATTTTACAGTTTTCTCGTGCAGCCAGTTTCTCTCTCCCACTTGATGAGTATCTACAACCCAGAGCTTGTATCCAATCAGCTCCCTGCGTTCAGGCGAGCAGAACAGAACTAAAAATACACTCCACACGCACCGTTTCACACACACCGCTTCACACACGCACACATACTCACGCTGGGTTTCCGCGCTTTTGGGGGATTTTGGGGACATTACATTGACTTCGCATTCATTTCCTGGAGACTGATACTAACATTAACCATAGTCACTACTCGCTGACATTAACCCAAACCTTAAGGCAGATTCCATAATGAGTGTGAATTCCACTTATTCCAGAAGTCGCCATGCTCATTTGGGTTGTATTCTTTTTTTTTTTTTTTTTTTTTACAGCAAATCATTTTTATACAAAGCCGTTTTAAAGCCTCCCAGAGAATCAGTGCAATGTTGACTTGTTTTTGCACATGAACATTGAACGTTTTACACAAATCAACTTGCTTCATATCAGATTTTAGCTGCAAAACTGTTTCCTCATCAAAGACATGCTCAAAGAGGTTTTACTGTAGATGTCATCCATGCATGTTCGAGTAATTTAGTGATCTCTCCCCAGCCCAGTTCAAACCCTCCTTACCTTTAGCTGTAAGATTCTGTCCAGTGCTCCGCCCACAAGCCTGTATCAACCATGACACCACATGACAATTCAGCATAAATATACAAAATCATGATTGTGTGGTGACAGCGCCAACTTACAAAACATGTTAATACATTATTTTTGACAAATATATCTTTTTCAAAACAATACAACAGAGGTGGGGACTTGCAAGTCGGGACTTGGACTTGAGTCAGACTTGAGTCACTATTTTTCGGACTTGAGACTTGACTTGATAAAACGGACGAAGATTTGGGACTTGACTCGGACTTGAGAAGCACTTTTAAATCTGAATTATTTGTATTCTGACCATAATGATTCACACTAAGATCTTGTCAAGAGATGTTTAAAAGGAAAAATTAACTATTTACAGGTATTGTTTACAGTTATTCATTGGTTTGAAGTATACAATAAATAATTGCTCTGCAGCTTACATCAAAACCTTGTATATAAAATACAGCTAATCAATGTATTGTCATAAGAATAGGGAATGGAAATGTGATGTTACACGTAGTGCTGTCATGCGATTAAAAAAATTGAGAGATGAATTAATTATGATCTGTAATTAATTAATCTAATTAATCTCATTTTAATCTCACCTGAAAATTGCTGAGAAAAGCCTTCAATTTGAGGTAATTTCATTTAAATTCATTATTACATTATTGTGGCAGATCAAAAGACTGATATAGAACAAAAAAAGTGACTTTATAAAGTCATTTATTGTTTTTAACAAATCTCTCCAAATTGACTGTTGAGCCCAAGTCTCCATGAATAAGAAACTGTTTGTTGTAAAGTAGCAAAGACGAGGAAATCTGAACATAATAACTTTTGTCTACTTAAAGACAATAAAAAGTCCAGTCTTTCCTTAACCATATTAAAAATATTATTGATAGAGAAATGCTTTATATATGAGTCCTGGTGTTAGTTCTGGTTTAGTCCTACTTTAGTTCTGGTTTAGTCCTGGTTTAGTCCTGGACTGGATTAGTCCTGGTTTTAGTCTTGGTGTTAGTTCTGGTTTAGAGGCTCACAGGAGGAAGCGCGGTTTACGCAGCGAGAAAACACGATCCACACGCGGCTCACGGGAGCACGTCAGTGTCCACGCAGTAACTACGGAAGGAAACGTGGTCCGCGCGTTCTCAGGTTAATGACGATGATGAAGGTGTGTGTGTTTGTGTTTGTGTTTGTGTGTGTTTGTGTGTGTTTGTGTGTGTGTGTCCCCTCATGTGGCAGGTCACTATAGGACAGTAGTGCAGACATCATGAGTCTATGCAGGTTGTTTTCACCAGTGACATTTAAGTTGTAGGCGATATTATATTTGTTATTTTCTTTTATATTTCACGTCGGGAGAATAATTTCCAAGATACGAATGTGTTTTTACCTGTGCACTGCTGCCTCTGTTCTACTGGCTCTTCCACCTCGTCCATTGTGCGACTGACGCCACAAACGTTAAACATGACGTTTACATCGCTCTTACTGCGTGCGTTTTGTGTGGCTTTCTGACAATGAGTGGAATTACCGAAAATAAAAAAATTTATAAATGTGTTTTTTGTGTGTGTTGTTGTTGTCCCAACAACACATAAAAACAGGTTTTATAATAAAGAAACTCACATACAGAAACAGTAAAGTTAGAGATTAAAAATGAGATTAACGCGATTAAAAAACATAACGCGCTAAATATGACTGTAATTAATTAATCGCAATTAACGCGATAATTTGACACCCCTAGTTACACGACTTCTAGCCTGAGAAGGAATTGCCCACTAGGTGCCACACTTTGGTGTAGACCGTAGATTGGTTCAGTGAACACGGTAGATAACGCGCTGTCGGTCTGTCCACCATGTCCACCATGTCCAAGAAAATGTGTCTTCCTCCTTAATCACTCCGTCGGCTTCTTTACCCCAAACAGTAAAAAAATATTAGTGTTTAATGGAAATCTGTCCAAATATGAAAGTTCGAGCAAACTTTTTCATCGCTTTAGCTACAGATAACTTGGCAAACTTTTAGCTCAAAGCTCCGAGGTTCACACAGTTAAAAAGAAACTTATTTAACAGTTTTGTGTGAGTTATGCTGGTATTTTATGTTTACAATTGGGTTAGTGATGATTTCCTAAATTTAAAAGCATGTACTCATGTTTTCTCCGTTTTTCGCTCCGTATTTTGGCTCTCTTCAGTTCTTCGTGCATCCTGTCATGACGGCATGCATTGTTGACAGAATCAGAGTTAAAACACATTCAAACACTTATTTAGAAAACAGTTAACAGAAATACACATTAAAAAAGTAAACAAATGATGCAAGAAACTATTTAAGAAAGTTAAAGACACATGTCACTGACTCAAAGTTGGACATGAGCTGATGTATGGACTTGCAAAACAAAGACTTGGTCCCACCTCTGCAATAAAAGGTAACATGGTGAGCTAAATATGTTTTCGCAGTTAATACCCCACAGAAGTAAAATACCCCCAATAAAACATGCAACATAGGTCTACGGGAAACTAATGGAGGTCAATTAAATACAACAACAACAACAACGATTGGTTTAGTCCTGATTCAGTCTTGGTTTAAGTAAACACCACAACAAAAATGTCGTTTAAAAGCGTTTCGACTCAAAAGTGGGCGCGTCAGAATAAGGTCAATAGAGATTTTCGTCCCCACAGTGAGATAAATACTTTACGGATTTAAACATGCACACACTTCCACACTTTCACAAGCTAATACCTCGGCATCTGCTGGTGAAGGGCCCTACGGGATCGGGATCAGTGCCAGAGGATTGTGGGTAATATATGGAGCAGTGATTGGAGCATGGATGAAACCGAGAGGAGGTCTGCACCCACTGGCTCCCATTCAACAACTTTATGAGAGGCCCCGAAAGCTCCACCAGCGCCGAGGCAGGCAGGAGGCCGACAATGAGCCAAAGTCACATGCTTTATGCTGCAATATATGAAAGATTTCTGTGGAAAACTCTTCGCAAGATGTGTATTTTTGGGGGTTTCGGTCAGTTAGAAGCAGCTAAAAAACAGAAAATTCAGAGCCAATGCTAAACGAATGTATTTCACCGCACACTGAGAGGCAGAGGAAGATTTGTTGTGATTGTGTAAGATGATTTTGGAAGTCTTTGCCTTTGCATAACTGGATTCTGTGTTGTTTTATTAGTTTGATTATTTTTTGTAACTTCCTTCCACAACAAAGCAAATTAACCATGGGAATCATCATGGGTTTCAATCACATGACATTTCCTTTTATGGATTTCATTTTGAGGACTTTTGAGCACCTAAACATCCCACATAATATTCATTTTGGATACTGGAGGCCTTTGCTGATTCAACATTACATTTATTCAGCCGTGTAACGCGCTGTGGTTGATTTTCCACAGAATTTGTTGTCTCAGTTTAACAGTTCTATTGTGCTTGTGTCTGCTATAATTATAATTGTTATAATTAGCACGTTTGAAATCACAATATCCATCTAAAACAACGTAATAAAAGGAACAAGTCTGCTGACATCTGCATTAAAAAACTGTGGTGCCCAATAGGAGCTCATGTCACCATAAATACGCTGAGACTAGAGTGACCAGGTGAGACTGGCTGAAATTCGGGACGGGGGTGGGGGAGGGAGGGGCAAAACGTAGGCTCAGAAATGTTGCATTCTAAGTTGCTTTTCTTTACAAACAAAAAAAAATCACATTAACCAATAAAAACACTGAGTTTTAGTAAATTATTTTGTTTACACACAAAACGGAAAAAAGAAGAAAATAAAAATGTAGAAGATAAATCGGGGTCTTGAACCCGGAGCATTTGCAATAAAGACAAACAGCTCAACAACTTAAGTGAGCTAAACTACATGATATAGAGGAATGCTTTGTTGGTCACCTGTCTCACCTCACTCGGCTCCAAAAGCGGTGGCTGTGTACTGTCTGCCCGCGCCTTCAGTCAGAGGTGAACGTATGCCTTGCAAACAGAGCGTCTAGAAGCCGTCAGGGGCTCTCTGCAAACAGTTTTTTAATGTTTGTCAGAAAATAATAACTCAGTATTCTGTTTGAGTGTCATTTTCAGGACATTTAGGGCCAGATTCAGGATTTGAGATAACAGCTTAGATTTCGGGACAGTCCCGCAATTTTCTAGCCAGGGTGGCACCACCTAGTGCCTCCACTCACTTTAATTTCTCTCCCACGACTAGGTCAGGAATCAGAATACACTAGACCACAGGTGTCAAACATAAGGCCCAGGGGCCAGATCCGGCCCTCCAAGACCTTTAATCTGGCCCTCAGCTGATTTTATTTAATTATATTTTCTATTAAAATATTGGTAATTTTCTGTGGTGTTTATCACAGCAGCGTCTCCAGCGTCTCTGTACGTGGCCCCTCCCACCAGAGCAGCACAAATGAAGACTTGTCTCTTTCCAAACGCTCTCGTTTTGACTGTTGACTGTGACACCCTCATCAACAAAATGTCACAAATGAGAAAAGTGGAGCCGAGTGCAGGAATTTACAAGAAAAATTTACTTATTCCTATTTGCAAACAAGTTAATGTTAAAACATTGTGTTGAAATTGTATTTTTCTTAAAGTTTCAGGTTGTAAATATGGTAGTAGTATTCAGCCATTACCAGCACAGCAAGAACATACGCAGCAACACAATCATATCACTGCATAACTAAATCAAATTAAAAATCTGATCGTAGACTCATTATGTGCTCCGTGTGAGTGTGTGTGTGTGTGCAGGTGTGTGCGTTCGCTTTCCACTGGGTCCAATCGTCCGGATGAGAGCGGGTTTGATGAGACCACAGACAGTTAGGTGTGGGACATGATGGCATTAATTACTGGAGTGTGACCGCTCCTCTTCATCAGTAACCCCCATTAGAACAGTGAAGCGCTCAGTGTGGAGAGGCCTGTGCACACGAGAGGCAGAGCGAGAGGAAAGATGGATCGCTCCTCATTTACATCCAATACTGCTTTATATGGACAGAGTGACAGTGTGATCTGTTTCTGTCACGCTATTGTGATCGAATGGAGTCCAGCGCACTCTTCTCAAGGGCTGCAGCAATAATAATGGAATGAGGACTATTTTTCTTAATCAGTAATTGAGTATAGCTCGTATTACTGTGTCTGAGATGTTCTACAGTAAAACTTTAAAGGTCTGATATTACACAAAATTGACTCTTGTGAGCTTTTAGACATGTTATAATGTTACGTTCTCAAAAACAGACCTGGAGTTTTGTTTTTTTGGCTTCATTCACATATTATTATTAGGTTATTTTTTAAAACCAAGAGTTTGTTTTCATACCTGACAGTTTCGACTACTTCCTCAGAGTCTCGTGATGTTGCAGTGACGTGTCCGCTCAGCTGATTTAAACAGTATACATATTTGACACTATACCAGGTGTGTGAGAGTAAAAAAGCCCCCTCGTCCCGGTTTACAGTCCCGTGGGCATGTTTTCATATTCCGATTGCCTCTTTAATCCAGCGGCGGTGTTTGTTTTTCTCTGTCCCAGTGATGTTTGCTCCATCCCAGTCCATAATGTGCTTCTCTCTTTTACAGTGATCAGAAACGGCCGAGTTGAGTTGTTCCTGTTCTACTTTGTGTTTTGTTGCTCGTGTTTCACCTTCGCGGTTTCCTTCTCGTATTCTGTCCTAGGACTGGGTATGACTTCCGGTGGCGCGGCGCTGCGACTCGGGCACAGGGGAGGCACTACATGCTTTATTGCTCATTCTTTTGTGCCACTAGCTGTTAAACTGCTAAACTCAGATAATGCAGTTAAAAAATAATTATAAAAGGCTTAGGGATTGTGCAATCAAAACTGCACATAGGCTTAGGGAATGTGCAATAATTAAATCTGCACATAGGCTAAGGGAATGGGCAATAATTATAACTAAAACTGCACATAGGCTTAGGGAATGTGCAATAATTATAACTAAAACTGCACATAGGCTTAGGGAATGTGCAATAATTATAACTAAAACTGCACATAGGCTTAGGAATGTGCAATTATCAAAACTGCACATAGGCTTAGGGAATGTGCAATAATTAATAGAACAGAAGAATGCAAGGGTTTGCCTGTTAAGAATAATTTAAGGGTCCTGTTGGTGCATCACTCGTGGTCATACTGGTCTCATATTTACTTTGTTTTATGGTGTTTGTTTATGTGCTGCTTTGTGTTGTGTGTGTGTTTTTTTTTTTTGATAAAGCATGTTACCCCTGTCCCAAGACAAATTTCTCCCATGGGAGACAATAAAGGATTATCTTATCTTATCTTATCGTTAAGAAGTTGTCGATACGATACAAAACTCGATACACAAGCTACGATACGATACATTTTTCGATGCAGCGCACTTTCGATTCAATATGATTTAATATGGTTCAGTGAAAAACGAAGGCTAAATCATGACTCTGACACTAAAAATCTTTATCAAACCATAAAGTCTGTGCAAAGTTAATATGAAAAACTGTGAAAATGTCAACAAAATTGTAGCTCTTACACAAAATAATTTAGTAAAATATACCTAAAAATACTCTTGGCAATATATCGATACAGCAGCCCACGATATCGATACTGTATCATCAAATTAAACTATACGATATATCGATATTTCAGTATTTTTGCACACCTCTATTTTGTCCTATGTTCGTTTTTTCATGTTCTGAACACCCTCCCTGTTTCAAGATGTGTGTGTTTTATTGCTGGACATGCAGGGTATTTCGAATACGACGTTATATTTATGGTCCGGTTCTATTTTGGCTTTTGGGTGGACGAGTAATTGCCTAAGTTTTTTGTTCGGTTTCACTGGTGTGTTGATATTGTGTTTTCTCATCGCCCTTTGCACTTTTTCTGTTATGCCCCTTACATACATAAATTTTACCATACTTGCGCTCTTTTTTCACTTTCACTTTTGTTTTTCTTGTTCTGTTTACTTTTGTTTATTGGTTTGTTTATTGGTCTTGGTCTGAAAAAAGAACCTAACAACATGAATTATCAGCACCTCATTGGACTTTTCATTCACACACATTTGAGTAACACTTTATTATTAGTCTGTCTACACCTTTAAAGCTCAAAATCCTCAGTTCCACCTTGTGATGTCATGAAGCGGTAGTTTTCAAGTCAACAGCTATAGCTTTCTTTTACCTTTTGTCAGAAATCATCCAAGTTTTGTGGAGTTTAGAGGAGAAAATAGTGTAATACAGGCCCTTTAAACTCTTCTTGTTGACATTTATTGCATTGGTACCTACATAGTGCCAACATTCCACACTCTGAATAAAAAAAGAAAAAAGAAAGTCTTAAATTATTGGTCCAGCTTCAGAGACGTTGAATTCCATCTTTACGTAAGTTTTAAGTGATCGTTTTGTAATGAGTCGTATGTGTATAGGACGGTCCCAAATGTGCAGCGACGTTTTCTTGACTATTTTAATTTATCGGAAGCATTTTTTTTACGTTAAAACAACAAACAAAATGGTAATTATAACTACAGATTTCAGAATTAAACACACGTCTCTATCCAAAGCACGACAGAGGATTTGTTTGAATTTAATACCCCATTATACCAAATAAATAAGAAAATAAAAAATAAATAAATAATAAAATAAATAAAAATAAAATAAAATAAATAAAAATAAAATAAAATAAATAAATAAAATAAAGTAATAAAATAAAATTAAAATAATAAAATAAAATAAAATTAAATTAAATAAAATAATGAAATGAAATGAAATAATGATAAAAACTCTCCCCTCTCCACAGATCTGATTGTAACTTGGTATGGTGGGGTCTTGGTGGTGATAGATTTCATACTGTGAGAAATTCTAGACAAAAATAAAGCAGGTAGCGGACCCTCCACCAGAAAAGTTACACGGCGCATCTATAATGGACGGTAAATGAGAAGACTACAAGTAATTTAACCGAGACATAAACAGACATAAGCGGTATTGAAACATCCAAATAATTACACATATACTTTTCCACTTTTAATTAAAACTTAATCAAGTTTTATTCCAGTCCCACACATTTGGCACAATAATTAGCTGCTGTTTCTCTTTAGGATTCTCAGAGCAAAGATCAGACTTTGCAAAAACAAAAACAGAAACTTCTCACCCGAAATGTACTCATAAACACTGCCTAAGCAAAGTACTGAACGTTTGAAAATTTATGTTACTAGTCATTTACGTGACAGTGTTTGTTTGTTGTTGTTGTTGTTGCCAAAGGTTTTTACTCTAACTAAAGGCACTGCTCTGTCTGAGGGTTTGTTGCTCAAATTAGACTTTAATCTGAGCTTTGTTTTAACACAATCTGACCTTAAAAAAACTGATTTAGCTGGAACTACAACAGACGAGCTGATTTGTGCTGTTAAACAAGTACCTCTCAAATAACATTAGTCACAAGCTGCCTTAGTCACTCTCACCTTTTATGTTGAAAAAATCAAACTCCTAAACATCACCATGAGTGCTCGTATTGATCACAGGCTCCTGACAATGTGCTGTTTTAAACCCATTTTGTATTTTTTGTGGAGTTTATCAGATGTTCAGACTATATTAAAACGTTTTTGGCAGCGTTTGCTGATGTGCGCTTTGTATCGCCGTAGTATTTATAAGGGATGTAACAATAACCAAAATATCGTGATATCGTATCGTCAAAAGTCTCACAATAATATCGTGGGCTGTCACAATCTATCGAATTACAAGTTCCTTTGCTTAAATGCATGGTTTTATAGTAGCAACAGCTTATAAACATCGGGAACGACATATCCCATGATTAATTTCACTGCAGACAACACAAAGAAACATGTTTTTTACTTGAATTCTTGGGATTATGATGGAAATAAGTCTCACCAAAATTGTGTTAAGGTATTTTAAAAGCAAAAAAGTGTCAATTACATGAGCTTCTCCAAAATTTTGCAATAAATATCGTACCGTGACATGCATATCGTACTGAGAGATTTGGATATCGTTACATCCCTAGAATTTACTGAACATTCTGCCATACACATACATGTAGAACACCCCCCCAGCGTGACGTCACGATTAATTGTCAGAAAGAAGTTATTACTTTAAGTTCTAAAACATGTCAGAACTGAAGAAGTCTTGTGGACGAATAGCAAAACTTGTCACAAAAATTGTCCAGGTGACAGAACTGAATTCTCTTTTACAATACAAATACTGCTTAATATTTGTTCTTTAAAGGTGCATTGTGTAACTTTTCTGGTGGAGGGTCCCATACCTGCTTGTCTCCATGGAGATGTTTTTGCTTTGTCTGGAATGTTTCACAAACTGGTATTATGCTGCATTCTATTCGGTGGTCGATAAATCCGAGTCAGTTTTCCGACATCCGTTGTAAATGCGTTCCATTGCAACAGTCGGGAAAACATGGATCCCCGAGAAAGTTTAATGTAACGTCAGGCATCGCTCGCTCTTGTTAATAAATAGAGTCTGTTGTCTGACGTTAGTTGTCGTTGACTCAGTTATGGCAGTTTGACTCTTACATGTTCAGAAATCCAACCAACTCTGAACTAGCCCAAGTTTGTGTTTCCGAACCTCGATTTGCTGTTTCATTGCACTTTCTCGAGTTAGAGGTCGGTTTTCCCCAAGTCCCGAGCGTAATAGAACGCAGTATTAAATAGGGCTGGGTATCATTAAGAAGTTGCCGATACGATACATACCTCTATACATAGGCCACGATACGATACATATCTCGATACAGTGCACTTTCGATCAACATGATATATTTCAAATCGATTCGATACAGTTCAATAAAAATAAAGGCTAAATCATGTCTGTGATACTAAAAGTCTTTGTTAAACCACTTTTTGCGCAAAGTTCATATGAAACACAAACATTTTAATCATCAAATGTCAAATGTGTCGCTTAAAAAGTTTCCTTCCTCTAAACAAGCACCAAAACTGCAGCTCTGTAACAAAATAATTTAGTAAAATATACCAAAATATACTCTTGGTGATATATCGATACAGCAGCCCACGATATCGATACTGTATCATCACATTAAGCGATATGATATATCGATATTTCAATATTTTTGCACACCCCTAGTATTAAACCTTTCTGTCTTCATGGAGACCAAACTAGACCAAGTTACAAGTCAGATCTGTGGAGAGACAACCCCGCTCACAGTCACTCACATCTTTTTTTAATGATATTTCTGTGCTATAAAACCACCTGTTATTGAATACATGCAAAGTAGAGCTGTTTAATGTCATACTGTGGAACATTCAGAGCGATGACATCTCCAAAGAAACACCCTTAAAGTAAAATCGGTCACATCTGCGCGTTCCCTGTTTGTTATAATGACCGATTTCACTGATATATAGGTGCACTCTAGGTATTTTACTCGTGAAAATGTTAAATCCATATGTGAAACTTGAGCCCGGGCTTTACTTGACACTGTGTGGAGATGGAGTGAGTGACAGCCCCCTCCGGCCCTTTGGCAATTTGAACAAAAAGCAGCGTTTCTGAGTGAATGGGTGCAGATGGAGGGCCCCTGCTTAAATCTCAAATGTAGAAATTATGGTTTGCTTCCAGAATCTTGAATTACAGCCAAATGAGCTCATGGAAACGGACAAGCTGGACACCCATATGGCACAGAATAATTCATGGTTAGAGCATTTGTCATTTAGATATCGGTAATTTATGTTAAGTCACAGATGTTAATTCTGTCCAATGAAGCTGAAAGATCTTAGATTTTGTTTTAAAGGTTGTATAGAGGATTTTTTTAAGGAAAGAAAAATCCAGCGACGGTCCTTGACACCACCTTCCTCCTCCACAGGTCCCTCTAGAAATAATTTAGAGACCGACACCTCAGTTTTTAGACCCTTTGTCTGCTTCAGTCGTGCAATCACTGAAAGGAATCTCCAAGAATCACCTCAGTTCGTCTTCGCTGGTTTTCTCCTTCTCTTTGTCTTTCAGCGACCTCAAAAAACGACTTTCTTTTGCGGCGAACTGGTCGTCGATTCTCGTCCGACATCGCAACAAACTTTATGCGAACTGCGAGAGAGCCACAATTAGAAAAAGCCTCTAAGAACTGCTGCATAGTTACCTTAGAAACGTAGGGAGATTGATTGACGACCTAACAGCCAATAGAAAATGAGGCAGCCTCGTTTTCTATTGGCTGATGTTTATCTGGCCTCAACACGTCCACATTTGATAGATTTTCTTTCTTTGTTTTTTGGTCATCATAATTACAAGGCTGCTGCGTCTCTGTAATGGTATTTTAAACTTTCATTGACAATTTGAAACAAACAAAAAATCCTCCATACAACCTTTAAATGCGCAATTGCTATGGAAACCGGCTTAAGTTTTCATCATCTCTTGGACTAGTTAGTACATTTTGAAAACAAGTCCTTGCTCTAAGATTGTGATTGTGATTCATTGGTTTCAGGCACTAAATATTTTGTTTTTTGAAAGACGTTTTTGGTACTTTTGGCGATTTCTACATTACATAATTTTGATTTAAAGTGTTAATTGTTATGTGACTGGTCCAAATTGTTCATCCTTCTCTGAAAACTATGGATATCTCACCAGTTTATGATAGTTTAGTGACCCGGCATGTTAATAAATATACCGATAAAGCTACTAAACCCCTCTTGGATGGAAGAATACATGGAGACCAGACAAAATCATACAGGTGAAAATAACATTACATTGGTATATTTTAGTTTAAACAGGCTCTATGATCAAATTTGAGGTGAAGTAGGAAATGTAGTGTTGTAATTTTGGAGACTTTCTTATTTCCCTGGAACTATTTTCTTGACAAAAAAAGGCACGGATTCAAATTGGACATACAACAGATTATTTTTGTTTTTGTTTCTTTGGCTCGTTTTGTATTCACCATCCAGAATGAACAGGACTGTATCCACCTTATTCCACCTCACTCACTTTTGTCTCTAAATGCTCCTAAACCTCAATTTTGTGGTGGCACTTCTGGTTAAAACAGGAATCCCATTTATGTCAAAGGAGAATTTTGGAAACGTTTTGCATCTTAAATATGACATAAAGTCGGTTCCTTGGTGTAAAATGCTGCGCTGATTCTCTGGAGGCTTTAAAACGGCTTCAGCGTCTGTATCGAACTTATTTGCTGTCAAGATTGGCCACATACAGACAGTGTTGGAGAGTAACAGATTACATGTACCAGAGTTACGTAATCAGAGTACAAATTATGAGTAACTGTATTCAGTTAGAGTTACTGTTTCAGTGAGTGGTAATTGGATTACAGTTACTTTGTTGAAATAAATGGATTACACAGAGGGATTTTCCTGTTTTCACATTTTGGGCTATTCCCTTTTTTTTTTTTTTTTTTTTTTTTCAGTAATTCCACTCATTGCTAGAAACTAAATCAGGTCTAAACTAGATCCAAACCAGGTCAAAACCAGGACTAAACCAGGTTTAAAACCAGGTCTAAAACAGGACTAAACTGGGACTAAACCAGGTCTAAACCAGATCTAAACCAGGTCTAAACCAGGACTAAAACCAGGTCTAAAACAGGACTAAACTGGGACTAAACCAGGTCTAAACCAGGTCTAAACCAGATCTAAACCAGGTCTAAACCAGGACTAAAACCAGGTCTAAAACTAGGTTTAAAACAGGACTAAACAGGACTAAACCAGGTCTAAACCAGATCTAAACCAGGTCTAAACCAGGTCTAAACCAGGACTAAAACCAGGTCTAAAACCAGGTGTAAAACAGGACTAAACAGGACTAAACCAGGTCTAAACCAGGACTAAACCGGGACTAAACCAGGACTAAAACCAGGTCTAAACTAGATCTAAACCAGGTCTAAAACCAGGTCTAAAACCAGATTTAAAACAGGACTAAACAGGACTAAACCAGGTCTAAACCAGATCTAAACCAGGTCTAAACCAGGTCTAAACCAGGACTAAACCAGGACTAAAACCAGGTCTAAAACCAGGTGTAAAACAGGACTAAACAGGACTAAACCAGGTCTAAACCAGATCTAAACCAGGTCTAAACCAGGTCTAAACCAGGACTAAAACCAGGTCTAAAACCAGGTGTAAAACAGGACTAAACAGGACTAAACCAGGTCTAAACCAGGACTAAACCGGGACTAAACCAGGACTAAAACCAGGTCTAAACTAGATCTAAACCAGGTCTAAAACCAGGTCTAAAACCAGGTTTAAAACAGGACTAAACAGGACTAAACCAGGTCTAAACCAGATCTAAACCAGGTCTAAACCAGGTCTAAACCAGGACTAAAACCAGGTCTAAAACCAGGTGTAAAACAGGACTAAACAGGACTAAACCAGGTCTAAACCAGATCTAAACCAGGTCTAAACCAGGTCTAAACCAGGACTAAAACCAGGTCTAAAACCAGGTGTAAAACAGGACTAAACAGGACTAAACCAGGTCTAAACCAGGACTAAACCGGGACTAAACCAGGACTAAAACCAGGTCTAAACTAGATCTAAACCAGGTCTAAAACCAGGTCTAAAACCAGGTTTAAAACAGGACTAAACAGGACTAAACCAGGTCTAAACCAGATCTAAACCAGGTCTAAACCAGGTCTAAACCAGGACTAAAACCAGGTCTAAAACCAGGTGTAAAACAGGAAAGGACTAAACCAGGTCTAAACCAGGACTAAACCGGGACTAAACCAGGACTAAAACCAGGTCTAAACTAGATCTAAACCAGGTCTAAAACCAGGTCTAAAACCAGGTTTAAAACAGGACTAAACAGGACTAAACCAGGTCTAAACCAGATCTAAACCAGGTCTAAAACCAGGTCTAAAACCAGGTTTAAAACAGGACTAAACAGGACTAAACCAGGTCTAAACCAGATCTAAACCAGGTCTAAACCAGGACTAAAACCAGGTCTAAACTAGATCTAAACCAGGTCTAAAACCAGGTCTAAAACCAGGTTTAAAACAGGACTAAACAGGACTAAACCAGGTCTAAACCAGGACAAAACCAGGATTTAACAGGATTTAACAGAACTAAATCATGCTGCACGGACATGTTTCCTCATCTTCTATCCATAATATTTTTAATTTGGTTCAGTAAAGTCTGGGCTTCTTATTTTCTTTTATCAGACAAAACATCTTATGTTACAATATCCTGCTCTTTGCTTCTCTACAGCAAATCAAGTAATCCAAAGTATTCAGATTACGTTACTCACTTTAAGTAATTTAATGGATTACTTTACAAACTACATTTTGGGGTATGTAATCTGTAATCTGTAGGGGAATACATTTTAAAAGTCACCTTCCCAACACTGCATACAGAATAATACAACCTGACTCCTGATGGCGACGCTCACTGCAATATGGTGGATAATGGAAGTTTTCAGATTCTGGGGCATTGATGTCATTACATTGTACTTTATTACAAGGCTTCTACATTGAGCATAGAAAGTGAGACAAAGCCTGCGCACTTACTCCCAAACTGCACACTGTATAAAGGCCGGTTATATAAGGTAGTACAACTTGTAAACAATGTGAAAAATATACGTGTTTATTGTATTTCTACTTGGTTAGTGAGTTGATGGTTTGCAGTGACATCATGCTCGGGGTGTTCTTAAGCCTCTAACCGCATCAAAAAATGACGCACGTCCCGCAATCCACAGCGCCCCATACACGAATTCACTCACCCAGCATGACTTCAGTAAACTATAAAGCCGCACCACCCGCAGCGCACGCAAACACACACGGAGCAGACAGCGACCGCGCAGCGAAACACACCCACAGACACACTCATCACTCCACGCGGACGAGGAACGGAACGGAGGAACGAACCGAAAAAGCGAGTCCAATGTGCCACTTCTAGACACGACTGAACAACTGAGTCACTGCGAACACGCCGACAATCCGTTGGTCCCAGACAGCACCCTCCCTACACGCCACAACTGAACAAAGCCCAGAGTCACCGTGAACGCCACAAACAAAGTCCCACTGACCCATCTAACTGTTGTGTTTCGTTTAATGTCCAATGCGGTTTATTTGTGAAAAAAGTTCGAAAATAGACCATTTAATAACTGTGCGTTTTATAATCCAGAGCGCCTAATAGTGCGGAAAATATGGTACATTGTACTTTGCCCTGGAATATCCAAACAGTAAATTTAAACAGTCCAGTGATCAAGACTATTTTGGTCTGCGGCTGATTCTCTGGGGACGTGATGCCAACTGTAGGCCCCGTTCTGTCTGAAACTCTGTTACTCAAGATAGACTTTTATCTGACCTTCATAATAGAGCCCTGCACTCCTGACCTGCGGGAATCAACGTAAAACAGCGCGGCACGGGACACATTTTGAAAGCTCATTGCGGGCGCAGATGGAAGCAAACTAAATATGAGTGTAAAGTAAAATATACAAATGATTAATGTTTGCCTATCATGCGTAATGTGTGCTGGATTTGTTAATAAAAACATTTTAAGCAGCCTAAACTTGCGGATGTGGTCTAATCTCGCGCACATTTTAGACAATTCCTTTCCGCTTCTCCGTGTTTGATAGAGCTTCAGAAAGCGAACGTCCCCATCTAGCGGGATTGCAGGACAAAATATCGCAAAAGTTGGCAGGAGCGGGAATGAAAATTGAAATTCTTTGCGGGCGTGGGCGGGAGCAGGACTGAAAATTTTGTCCCGTGCAGACCTCTAATTCTTAACACCATCTGAAGAAAGGGTTGACTTAGCTGGAACTACAAAAGGTGAGCAGATTTGTACAGTTAAACAAGTTCCTTCATACATAAAATTACCTTAAGTAGCACTGGCCAACAGCTGAATATCAAAGTCTTAAACAAGAACATGATCACAGGCTTCTGAAAATGTCTTGTTTATATCCATTTTGTCTTTTATTCTTGAGTTTTCAGACGATCTTCAGACTTATTCGACAGCGTTCTCTAAGCTGCGCGCGCTGTGTCGCCATAGCAACTGCCGAACATCCCACCGTGGACGTACATGCGGAACACGTCCAGCACGATGTCACTCCAAACCGAAATACAATAAACGCGTCTATTTTCCGAGTTGTTTACAAGTTATACTACCTTATATAACAGGCCTTTATACAGTGCATTTCTCATTTACCATTTCAGATACATCAAAGCCCGTCTGCGTTACACTCTGCTGCCATTATAGGTCAATTTATGGACCACTGAGCACGGCAACTGCTCATTTCATTTCTACACATCTCCTGTAATTAAACCGGAGCTCAGATACAGGCGGAGGAGACCCGGGCAGCGAGTCTACCTGCAGCCGGCGCACGGGCTAATTGTGGCGTCTCAGTGTGTGTGTGTGTGTGACAGCGGAACAAGTCGAGAGCTGATCCAAGAATGTTTAAGGTCAGAGCTCTCGTCCTACACGGGAGAGCTTTGAAACTGTGGATAATTATGCTTCAAGATGTCAGGATGTGTGACTGCGTAAAAGGAGCTAAACGCCGGTTCACGCGTGGTACAACAGAGAGAATCTGTTTTAACGTGACGGATTAGTTTTTGTTTAAAGGACTGTGTAAGATTTTGATTTCATTCCATAAACTTGACCTAACAGTGTCCGGATATGAGGCAAGCGTGTTCACAGTTCTAATGTTGATTTATTGTTAAAGCCAAACGATTAAACTTTTAGCCAAAAAGACAGACAACATGTTTTCTCTTTTTTCATATTTGGTTGTTGTTATTGCACGGAAAAACTGAGCCTCTTACTTCTTGTTTCCATGGACACGCTGTTGTTCCTTTGGCTATATTCTTACAGTCTCGGAATGTGGCATAAAACGTTTCTATCTCCAAGGAGAATGTTCCGCAGTATGGTTTTAACTTTCTGTTTCCATGAAGTCCTACAGGAGATGTGCCAGAAGGTTACATAATTGTACTTTTCATTACAAAAACATTGGATTTAATGAACTGGCCAAGTTGTTAATGTTATAATTTGGTGTTTCAGTTCTCAAGACAATAATCCAGCCTCTGCAGCTCAGTGATCCCTGGATTTATACCATATTTTTTCAGACTATAAATCACTCCGGAGTATAAGTCACACTTTTTTGGGGGGAAGTTTATTTTATAAAATCAGAGACCAGGAACCTACATTTCATCTTGAAAGTCAAGTTATAGTAAAAACAATAGAACAGAGAACAACGGGCTGTTAACGTCACATATGAACAGTTCTTCAGATAAACTATAAACAACAGAACAGAACAAGTTTAACAAACTCTCCATCTCACTCCAAATCACTAAATCAACTGAATCCATTTGTGGGGCGCCACTGGAAAAAACTGTCGTTGTGACTTCACCCACATTTCCAAGTATGAAAGTGGTCTGTGTGTGAGTGTCGGTGGTGGTTGGAGGGGCTGATGGCGCGGATTGGCAGCCTTGCTTCCGTCAGTCTGTCCCAGGGCAGCTGTGGCTACAATATACCAAGTGTGGAGTGAATGATTAATGAACTGTAAAGCTCTTTGGGCATCTTGAAAGGCTCTACATAATTGGAATGATTAATTATTTAATTAAATTGAATTCTGCATCCTCTGCGTCACTTCCTGGGGTTAACAGAGCGCCGCTTCCTCTTCTTCGTAGCTGTAGTCAGACTCAGCATCAGTTCCAGTTAGAATTATTCTGTCCTTTCTGAATCCCGACAGGATGGTTTTGGTGTCACTGAGGTCCAGACTTTGTCGATCCATCCAGTGACTTCCAGGAAAGTTGCATGGTGCATCCTCCTGGTGTCACAAGTTTCTCGCTCACTCCAAACTTTCTTTCTGCTGCTCGATTACCATTTTTTGCTGAGTATTTCGCTACTTGCAGCAGGACAGAGGCTCTTTCTGCAGGAGACATGCACAGTAGAGTGAAGTGACAAGCCTAGAGCGCCCTCTCATGGCTGTCAGTGTGAACATTTTACTATATAAGTTGCTCCGGAGTATAAGTTGCAGGAAACACCCAAACCATGAAAAAAAGTGCAACTTATTGTCCGAAAAATATGATATGTGTCCTCTAGTTGCCGGCAGTTGCCCAGGTTCAGTTCATGTTTCTAATGGGCCCTATTCACATTTACATCACAAAACCAGAAAACGTTTGGAAACATGCAGATGACGACCTCCTTTGGTCTCTGTTGGTGCTCGTAACTCTGGGAACACTTGGCTCGGTTTTCTTCATCTACATGTCATTGTATTGTTTCTGTTTTCCTTTTATAAATTGCCTATTCATTTGTGTTTTATAATTTGTCTAAGTTCGTAAAAAAAATGAAGTGACATTGAAGACGCGACATTGAAGACATGAAAAGCTTTGGCAGGTTGCAGAGACGCTGTTGCTGAATCCACGGTTTTATCACGTGGCAAGTGTCGGTAACTACACCGGGAATCGTCATCTGCATGTTTCCAAACGTCTTAGAGCCTACGACCTGTGCTAAAAATGTAACTGTACAATTCCTTTAAAGATCAGATAAGTTGGGGCTAATAAGATGGATTCAGCGTTGTACCATAGGGCTCAGTGTAATCTCTAGAGAACGTTATAAAGATTGTTTTTTGTGTCTCGGTAAATGGTGAAACACTTGAGTTTGAGCTGCACAATATTGTTATTTTGCAAAAACAAGTGTCCAGGTTTCAGTGAAAGAAATAAAAGGATAAAAGCCCTGAGAGGAGCGATCGATAGAGAGTCAGACCTTCAGCAGGTGGAAGTGGACATGGTCATCTGAAACTTTCTCAATAAAATCTCTGCTGTGGTTTTCACTATCCCATTATTAATTAATTCATTGTTACTGAAGAACATAATACAAAAATAGACACAATGTTTAACTTGGGTGAAGTGTCTTGCCTCTTAATAGGAAATAAACAAAATAAATGAAGACACTCAAAGTGCTTTATAAAGAAACACTTTTCCAGGTAACGTGATCTAAACCAGGGGTCCTCAACCCCTGGGCCATGGACTGGTTCCGGGCCATGTGGGCTGCACCTCCTCCTGTGTTTCTCGCGACTCTAAACCAGCGCTAAAACCAGGACTAAAATCAGGTCTAAACTAGGACTAAAATCAGGTCTAAACCAGGACTAAAATCAGGTTTAAACCAGGTCTAAACCAGGACTAAAATTAGACCTAAACCAGGACTAACATCACATCTAAACCAAGTCTAAACCAGGTCTAAAACCAGAACTAAAATCAAGTCTAAACCTTGTATAAACCAGGACTAAACCAGGACTAAAATCAGGTCTAAACTAGGACTGAACCAGGACTAAAATCAGGTCGAAACCAGGACTAAAATCAGGTCTAAACCAGGACTGAACCAGGACTAAAATCAGTTCGAAATCAGGTCTAAACCAGGACTAAACCAGGCTTAAAATCAGGTCTAAACCAGGTCTAAAACCAGGTCTAAACCAGGTCTACACCAGGTCTAAACCAGGACTAAACCAGGCTTAAAATCAGGTCTAAACCAGGTCTAAAACCAGGTCTAAACCAGGACTAACCCAGGACTAAAACAGGATTTAACCAGGTCAAAACCAGGTCTAAACCAGGTCTAAAACCAGGATTAAACCAGGACTGAATCATGCCGGGTGGACCACGTCTCCTCCCGTGCTCCATTCAGACCTGCTCCGATTCACCGACGGTCCGTGAACATGTTGTCCTGAAACGAGCGCCCACAGTCCCACCGGTTTGCGAAACATTGTCAGACATAAAACTAATCCGTGGCCCAAAAAAATGTTAGGGAGCCACTGATCTAAACAACAAACAGGATTCACTATATTAGAAGAAAGTGAAACTAACGCATTAATACAGTTTCCCCTCTGGTCCCTCTTGTGCTCAATCAGATCGACCTTACATTTATTCAATCACATGTTGTTTTATAGCTCAAAAATACCTAGAAAACAAACATTCTGACTGTGAGCGGGGTTGCCTCTCCACAGATCTGACCTGTAACTTCCACAAAGAGAAGCATTTGACGAACCCTCCGCCAGAAAAGTTACACACTGCACCTTTACGGCTTTTTAACGACGTGTCCCTCGTTCCCGTGCAGTCAGAGTCACATTTTGCTTTACCCATAAACGCCTGCTCGGATCGATGCCTTGACCTTTTCTCTGTACAACACTTTAAACATGTGAGGGAGGCCAGTGTTGGGTTTCCTTTTAGCTTCATGATGATACCAGTAATACGCAGGAAATATGGCAGACACCTCACCAAAAGTGCTTTGAAACACTTTAGATCAAATTTATGTGAAATCCTTTGGTGCCTATTTCCTGGTGAGCGTTTGGTATTTCACTTTTGAGCTGGTGTAAATATACAGCTGTCTTCAAGAGAGATTTCAGATGTTGCCAGGGTTTGTTTTTTTTTGGCAAAAGTTTCATTTTTTATCCCTATATATTTATTTTATTGTATTTTATTTTTTTTAATTTTGATATATGTTTATTGTTATTATTATTATTATTATTATTATTATTTATTATTGTTATTATTATTTATTATTATTATTATTATTATTATTATAATATATATATTTTTTATTATTATTTTAATAAAATATATTATTATTATTTTAAATATAATAATAATAAATAATGGGAATCATGGCAAAAACAACAGTAGACATTAGACACTAGAAAGTATCATTGCTTTGACTATAGATGAGATCCCTATATTTTTTATTGTCTTTTTTTTTTTTTTTTTTTTACATTTACCAAGGCATGTTCTGTAATTGGCAAAAATATAAAGAAGCGTTATTATGCAAAATTTACTTTTTTGGAGCTTTCTACCATATTATAATGTTGTTCTCTCATCATTTCATCCGTGCACGTTTGAGTAATCTCACGTAGCGCTCTGAAGGGGGAGCGACTTAGTGTGGCGATACGTCAGTACATTGTTTTTCCCGAGTATAACATTTTCACAACAATAAAATGCAACATGTTGATCTAAATATGTTATGTGTTAGGAGTTAGTACCCCATAGAAGTGTAATACTCCCTCTTTAATTCTGAGGCAAAGTTTGCAGGAAAGAATTTGTTTGATGGTGTTGTAAAATTTTTATTACATCTGAATCAGAATCTGTTTTATTGCCATTGTCAATGAACCAAATTCACAAACTGGGAACTTGCTTCAGCAATACAGTGCAGTATAAATCAATGAATAATAATAGTGAGATATAAACTAGTCTCAAATACAGGCTTGCAGGCCAAAAGGCTCATCCTCACTCCAGTAACTATGAAAAGGAGTTTCTGTTTTATCCCGAAAGAAATATAGTTCTATTCTACACGTATTCATTTTGAAGACAATACAAATACAATAATAAACTTGACAACAAGACACAAAAACATAAAACAATACCTAAAACAAACCTAAAACAACAAAGCCCCCACCCATAACAAACCCCTTCCCCCCAGTACTTACACACACACACATTTAAGTAAATAAAAATAAAAGTAATGTAGTAGTGCCGCATAACCATACTCCTAGACCCCTTATATTTATATTTTGACCAATTTCATTTTCATAATCATTATTTAAAGGTCCTGTATTACGGGAAATTGACTCTTGTGAGCTTTAAGACATGTTATAATGTTGTTACCTCCTCAAAAACAGACCTGGAGTTGTGTTTTGTTTCAGTCAAACATGTTTAAATAATCTTTTATAATTAGTTTATCTATGTCTCTAAAGTTCAAGATGCTCTGTTCCACCTTGTGATGTCATGAAGCGATCTGTTTACCTTTTATTCAGTAGAGTTGGCAAATCCAGGGCTGAAATGATCTAGATGATTCTAGTGAAGCTGCATGTGTTGTTTAAAAACACAGTGGAGCATTTTCTGTATTACCACATGACATCACAAAGTGGAAAAGAGTTTTTGTTTCAGTTTGTGAGAAGAGCTCAGCCTAAATATGTTAAGTATTTTTGTGTTAAACATGGAAGAATGAAACAAAACACAACTCCAGGTATTAGGAGTCATAAGAAAATATTGATTCAGTGATCTATCGCGATACTTTCATTGCGTGATTCTTATATCGATTCAAAATGTGTCTGAATCGATTTTTAAAAGTCATGTTTTTCATCAGAAATTCATTAGTTCAATTCAGTGTTCTCATGATTTAAAAATGAAATAAACTGTATTTCCTTCAGTTTTGTTCTCGTGAATGTGTACTCCACCAAAATACCAAAATATTAAACATAATTACTGACAAGTCTCAATATATTATCCTTTCTTTTAGTATCAGGATATATCGAGATGTTTTGAATCGTGACAGGCGTATCATGAAGCGTATCGTATCGCCAGGATCATGGCAATGCACTCCCCCGCCACTAGGGCTGGATACCATTAAGAAGCTGCCGATACGATACATACCTCGATACACAGGCCACGATAAGATACATATCTCGATACAGTGCACTTTTGATTTGATTTGATATATTTAAAAACGATTCGCTGCGGTTCAATAAAAAATAAAGGCTAAGTCATGGCTGTGATACTAGGGATGTTATGATCCAAATCTTTATTATCACGATATGCCTCTCACTGTACGATAATTGTTGCGATATTTTGGAGGGATTAACAGAATTGTACATACGGTGTTTTTTCCTTTTTAAATACCGTGACCTCAGAGTGTCTTCAGAGTGAATCATTACTGCCATATTCCAAAAAATACGATTTAAAAGTGCTTAATAACTATGTAGTAAAGTAAGTAAAGAATCATGGCCTATGCAGTTCCCTCTTTTTTAATACTTTTAAGTGAAAAACCTTGCAATTCGATATGTTACGATGGACCACGATATTATTGCAAGAGTTCTGATGATACGATATCACGATATTTCGGTTATACTAAAAGTCTTAGTTAAACCACATCTTGTGCAAAGTTAATACGAAAACACCAATTTTAATCATCGAATCAGTAAAAATGTCAAATGTGTCGCATGAACGAGTTTCCTTTCACTAAACAAGCGACAAAACTGTAGCAACGTAACAAAAGTAATTTCGTAAAATATACCAAAAAAATACTCTCAGCGATATATCGATACAGCAGCCCACGGTATCGATACTGTATCCTGTATCATCACGTTAAACTATACGATATATGGATATTTTTATATTTTTACATACGTCTGTGATGAGGAAACATTATAAATTTGACTCAAAAACACAAAAATATCGGCTATTTAAAGTAACATACCTATTGAGTTTACGCTACCCTTGATCCTTTATACCTGTACCGCGTTATGTACCATGTTACGCTCTTTAAAACGACATAACATTGCGTAACATTGTACTAAAAATTACGGTTAAATTTAATTCTGCTGCAGATTTTATGGTTTTCAGCTGGAACACTGAAATTCCCAGTCGTTTTACAAATAAGTGCTACTCCTCTTATCTTAATGAGGTAGTGTATCAAGGGACAGAAAAAAAAGACATAATAAAGCCTTACCTTATTCATACCAGAACACTGCAATCTGTGTTTTATGTGAACTTAATTATTACAAATGATATAGTTGTATAAAGTTACACATGGGCTTATAATTACAGAGTCTGGGCGTGCATCCAGGTGTCATTTTCCCCCCATTAAAACGCATTAGCCCCTTCCACGTCCACATTACCTGTCTATTGTTTCTCTATTTTAGCCGTGCCCTTGTTACTGCCCCATAAAGCCCATTAAGCTCTGGCCTGTGTCATAACTCAGGACTGCACCCTCCCCAGGCGCTTCCCTCGGCCGGTGTGAAGATGTTGTCACAATCAATAGCCCCTTTTTCCGTTGGCCGGCCCCTCCTCGTTTTTACTGCTGTGTTTTACGGCCGCACACTTAATCTGCACTCCGTAAAAGTCTATACTCGGGCTTATATAGGGGCGGCATTCTTCACGTACCGAGTCGCCGAGTTGTAAACAAATGATTTTTCCAATAGAAGAGAAACCAATCAGTGAGCGTACGCGCTACTAAAGAGCCGGACCAAAAAAGTTTGAAAAATTCGTTGAAGATTTTAAATTTAAATGCGGGAAGAGTTGCTTCGGATGTTGTTTTTGTGCATAGAAAGAAACTAGAATTGTTTTTGTTGTTAAAGCTACAGTATGTAACTTTCAGGATGTAGCACTTCACCTGACAGATTTAAACAGAAAGTCAAAACCTTATTAGGGCTGGGTATCATTAAGAAGTTACCGATACGATACTTACCTCGATACATAGACCACGATATGATACATTTCTCGTTACAGTACATGTTTGATTTGATACGATATATAAAAGTCTTTGCTAAACCATTTCTTGTGCAAAGTTAATAAGAAATATGTACATTTTAATAATCAAAACAGTCAAAATGTCAAATATGTTACATAAACAAGTTTCCTTTCACTAAAAAAGCAACAAAACTGTAGCTCTGTAACAAAATATTTTAGTAAAATATACCAAAAAAATACTCTTGGTGATATGTTGATACAGCAGCCTAAGATATCGATACTATATCATCATATTAAACAATATGATATATCGATATTTTGATATTTTTGCACACTCCTATCGTTCATGGAGGATTGATCACCTCGCAGTATTAGGATTCGTTCGCTTGACGGTAGGCAGGTACTTTTTTAATTTAACCAATCGCTGCTATTTGGTCGTGACGTATGTAATGCGTCAACTCCCGTAGGAAGAAGGGCAAATAACGTCTTTCTCCTTGATAAAATTCACCAAACATTCAAGCTTTAAATCCTCGATCTCGGGAATCGTTGTCAACGCAGAATGTCTGTCTTCGTCTGCATCCATCTTGACCGTTTTGTTTACTGTTGTACTGAACTACAAAAGGGACCCAGACACGTGCTTGAGTTTGAGGTCATGGCTTCACGGCTCTTCCAGGATTCTAGTGTATTCTGATTCCTGACCAAGTCGCTGGAGAGAAATTAAATTGAGCGGAGGCACTAGGTGACGCCAGCCTGGCTAGAATGTTATAGCCAAAGGAACAAGACTTGGAAACCACTATGGACTATGGAAACCAGCAGCCTCAGACTTTATGTTAGTTTGTTTCCCATTTGTAGTTAAAATACAGTTTTTAACACTTTGGAAAAACATGTGCGACATAAACTCATTTACTTTTTTATAAAGAGGGGATAGTCTGCATTTTTTATGTTTATTTTTTTCATCTTTCTACCATGTTATAACGTTTCCTCATCAAAAACATGCCTGAAGATGTATGCTTGTATGTTTGAGTAATTTAGCGATCTCTCCCAGACCCTATTCAAATCCTCCTTAACATTATCTTTAAGACTCTGTACAATGCTCCGCCCACAAGCCTATCCATGTCCCCACGCGACAATTCTCCATAAATACACAAAAAACACAGTAGTGCGCGGTAGTTTCATTAGCGGGACGCACGCTGATTGTGTTGTGATGGCGCTCTGTAGGGGGAGTGACTTAGTGAGGAGAGCTTCGGAGTGTTGGAAACAAGAGTGAACAAAGCTGACAGAGTAATGAGAGAGAAAAGAGAAGTGGAATGCGGGAGAGACCGAGAGGGCGAAACGACAGAGTTAACAAGACGAGAGATGAGAATGAGAGGAGATAAGAAATATAGTAGCGATAGAGCGGTGAAGGGGAGAGGAGCAGGGCAAGAGAGTGAGATAAGGAGCGAGAGAACAAGGCGATAGAGAAAAAGAGAGAGAAAGAGAGATGTGGGGCTTCGCGGGGGGTCTTCTAAATTTCATAAAACAGGTGGAGGGCAGCAGATGAGAGTGTGTACAGGTACAGGCCTGTTGCATCAGAGCTCCTGCTGCGCGCGCCTTTTGTGAACCAAATGTCGATTTAAGCCGGGCTCTGATCAGTTGTCAGGGTGAATGGACCGTAACAACACCGTGTCATTCGTCTCTTCAACCGGTTATTGCATTTTAAAGGGTCACTGTGGAACTTTTCTGTTGGTTAATGAGTATTGTGAATGTTTGTTTAGAAAGCAGCGTCCCAACAAGTCAGTCAAATCAGTGTAATGCTACGGATAAATGATACTTTGCAGCAACGTGAACATTCAACATCAACTTTACCTGCGAGTGTGATGCTAACTAGAGGCACTGCTCGGTCTGAGGCTTTGTTAGACTTTATTTTTAAGGCTTTATTTTTACATAATTTGACCAGAAAGAAGTGACTTAGCTGGAGCTACAGGTGAGCTCATTTGCGACGTTACGTAAGTTCAGTTTAGTCCCTCTTCGGCTTTTTGTTGGACATCGAACATCGAAACTGGACCATTGTTTAACTTTTGCTACGATGATGATCAAGTCTTTGGCCTCAAAAACAGAGTCAAGTCCCAAGTCAAATACAGGCAAGTCCAAGTTGAGTCTCGAGTCACTGGCCCATAAGTCCAAGTCAAGTCCAAGTTCGGCTGCTTTGAGCTTCAAGTTATTTTAAGTCTTTAAACCTAGGATTTTTGCAGTTTATATGAATTTTAAGATAAATTGTACTTAAGAAGTCATAGTATATTTATATGTGAGTATTTTATAGAGCATGTAAGAGTTGTAGAAATGTTATTTTTCTCCTTTTTAAATGTCTTGACAAGATCTTAGAGTGAATTATTACCATCAAAATAGAAAGAATTCGGATTTAAAAGTGCTTCCCAAGTCTTCTTAAGTCCAAGTCAAGTCCCAAGTCATTGACCTTCAAGTAATTTTTGATGTGTAACTTTTAAGTGTATTTTCTTTTAGGATGATGCCTTTTTGACATCTGGCAAAGGGACTACCGATGCAAATTAGCTCTTATCAGCGAACTCGGGCACATTTACATTGTTTTGATGTTGATTCATGTGTATTGTCCCTTTTCAAATAAATAAATAAATAAGTCCAAGCCGAGTCCCAAGTCTTAGTCCATTTTATCAAGTCAAGTCTCAAGTCTGACTTGAGTTCAAGACTTGCAAGTCCCCACCACTGCCAGAGACGAATGAGCTCGGAGGTCAGCAATTTTGATGAAATGAAATAAAAGCTATGGGTTTGAATCTAATCCAGTTGCTGCCCAGCCAGTATTTATGCGGGTTGACGTAAACGAAAACTTTTTTTGAAAACGATGCTATGTGCATGAGGTTATTTTAGAAAACAGACGGAGGGAAATAATCGTTTCTCAATATCCCCGACTCTGTGTAAACGTGACCGAAATACAATCAGTTTTCCTGAGGTAAAAAACAACATACAGATAAACATCATTGCTTTGACTGGAATCTTCCCCAGTATGGCATTTAACATAAACAGAAGCAGATTGCACCACCAGGCCATGTTACAAGTCAGATCTATGGAGCAGTGAGTGCGTATACATGCACATCAATAACCCGGTTATTAGTCATATCCCGGTTATGTCAGTATTCGGGTTACTGCGTTTACATGCGCACTGAGAAACCGGGACACTCATATCCACGTATACATGATCAAATGGAGTATCCCGGTTTCTTGACATAATCTTACAAATGCGCAGGCGCAAAAATTTACTTAAATCAATTTCATAAACCAGGAAAAATACAAACCGTGAGCTCCTTTAGCATAAGAAGCTAAGGAGCTACGAGATCTCCCACAATCCACTGTGCAGATTCTTCATTAAAATCTTCTGCATAAATAAACTCAACTTTACAACATATAAACCATAAAGACTATAGAGCTACATCAGCCCGTTTGATCAGATAATTCAGCTGTGATCACATTTGTTTACGTTTTACAGAAACGAAACTTAAGACCGTTTGGCTAATTAGCATAAACTGTTAGCGGCGATAAAAACAACTCGCTCCTTGTGCCGCTGATGCGATCAGTTTCTTTTGGACTAAATGACACGACTCTGTGGATTATGTGTGTTATTTCTGTGACAGAAGAGGCGCTAATGATGGTAAGTGTGTTCCGTGTGTATAGAGTATAGGAGATAGTTCATGTTTTAGCTTTTCAGCGTCACACGAGTGACGAGTGCAGGTCGTACGAGTGCAGGTCGTACGAGTGCAGGTCGTACGAGTGCAGTGCAGTAGTCGTACGTGTGCAGTCGTACGTGTGCAGGTCGTGTGCAGGTCGTACGTGTGCAGGTCGTACGTGTGCAGGTCGTACGTGTCGTACGTGTGTCGTACGTGTGCAGGTCGTACGTGTGCAGGTCGTACGTGTGCAGGTCGTACGTGTGCAGGTTTAGCGCAGCTCTTTATTTTACAGTCATTTCACTCGTTTGGTCACTTTATTTATGTTGGTCAATTTATTTATGTCACTACTGTTGTGGTGAAAGGCTGGAAAGTGTCTTTTGGACGCATGCGCACTCAACTTTATGTTGCAGTAACCGGGTACTGCGTTTACATGCCACAAGTATCCCGGTTACTATCGGAATAAACCAGCTACAGTAACCCAGTTTCTAATAACCGGGATACTGCCATAACCGGGTTACTGAAACCGGGTTACTGCGTTTACATGCACCATCAAGAAACCGGGATACTCAAAAAACCCGATCATAACCGGGTTATTGATGTGCATGTATACGCACTCAGTGACCACCCTCACAATGAAAATAATCCCTCAGTGGTCCAGGTAGGTGATCCATGGGCGTGTACTCGTCTATGTGCTCTTATACTAGTTTTAGTATCGATTTTTATCCGATTTTTGATACTTTTGACAGTCTAACAAAGCGATAACGTTTCCATGGAGACGAGCAGATGGCAGATCCCCCCTCCCCTCCCGCCAGAAAAGTTCCACAGCGCACCTTTAATATCTTTCTTTCTTTTTAATACACTGTCGTCTACGGTTCCTCTCCTTGTGTCTCCTTCCGTCTGGCTGCGTGCTCTTTCACTCCTCTCCCATCTGCTCTCACTGTGTCAGAAAGCATCCATTTAAAATTCAAGCAAATCTCTGGGGTGGCTGCCTTCGACGGGCCAAAAACGAAAAGCCAAAACTGTAAAAAAAAACACGGCGCGTTTTACAGTCACTTGGACCTTTTTGTGTCTGTGCTGCTTCCAGACTTTTACAAGTTAGCTTCCCTTTTTATTTGAGCCTAATCTTGTCACTGGTGCGCTCTTGTAAACTCCCCTGATGACAGCAGGAGATGAGATGCACGATTCAAATTCAGAATCAGAATTTTGGAGAGAAATGTTTGTGTTTTTTTTGACAGGCAGCATAACGAAATGATTGATTTTGAGGAAAACAGCAGTGGGTTTGCAGATGGGGTGTGAATAATTTTGGTTTTGGTGGATGAATGGGAGCGTTGTATGGCCAGGATAATCAGGGTTCATTGAATAGGCGAAGAGTAATTAGGCAAAGTGTGATTTGAGCTGCAGATGTTACATGTTAAAGCTTTTGTGGTGATTACATTTGAATGTTTTTCAAAGGGAAAGATGAAAATGTGGTGTTGTTTTATTTTTTGGTGTGGGTAGAAGGACGCGGTGTTTCTCAAACGGGGGTTTTGGTGCTGTGATTTTTACTTTTAATTAGTGCTGAAGTCAAAACCGCAATAAACGAGACCAAGACCAGACCGAGACCATAGGGTTCAAAGACCAGGACGAGACCGAGACCTCTGAGAGTCGAGACCGAGACTTTTAAAGGTCGAGAGCGAGACAAGACCAAGACCAGGGTCCATCGAGACCAAATCAAGACCATTTTTGTCATTTCCTATATTTTTTTTATATTTTACAGTCATTTTGGCACATATGTTTTGTTAATCTATCTCCATTCTATCTTATTCTATCTTAAAATAGGCCAATCAAACTGTGCTACACTGAAACACTCTGCGCCCCTTTTTTGGGCCCTCACCCACAGTTTGAGAACCCCTCCATTAAGAGAACTTCCACTGGCATTTTACAGAAAACAACTTCAAAGTGATTCAAATGAATTTTTTTCAAGTTCATAACATTTACAGTTACATTATCTTAGTGGTTTTGCAGTGATGTTGAGCAGCCTTTGTGCGTTTACCGGCTGTAGTGAAATATGATCTCATCACATGTCAGACCTTGAGTCCAAGCACCTTCAAGGCTGAGACAAGACCGAGTCCATGCACCTTCAAGACCGAGACAAGACCGAGTCCATGCACCTTCAAGACCGAGACAAGACCGAGTCTAAGTGCCTTCAAGACCGAGACAAGACCGAGTTCAAGCACCTTCAAGACCAAGACAAGATTGAGTTCAAGCACCTTCAAGACCGAGACAAGAAAGAGTCCACTCGTCATCAAGACCGAGACAAGACCGGGTCCAAGCGCCTTCAAGAATGAGACAAGACCGAGTCTAAGTGCCTTCAAGACCGAGACAAGATCGAGTTCAAGCACCTTCAAGACCGAGACAAGATCGAGTTCAAGCACCTTCAAGACCGAGACAAGAAAGAGTCCACTCGTCATCAAGACCGAGACAAGACCGGGTCCAAGCGCCTTCAAGAATGAGACAAGACCGAGTCTAAGTGCCTTCAAGACCGAGACAAGATCGAGTTCAAGCACCTTCAAGACCGAGACAAGATCGAGTTCAAGCACCTTCAAGACCGAGACAAGACCGAGTCCAAGCACCTTCAAGACCGAGACAAGATCGAGTTCAAGCACCTTCAAGACCGAGACAAGATCGAGTTCAAGCACCTTCAAGACCGAGACAAGACCGAGTCCATGCACCTTCAAGACCGAGACAAGATCGAGTTCAAGCGCCTTCAAGATTGAGACAAGATCGAGTTCACGCACCTTCAAGACCGAGACAAGATCGAGTTCAAGTACCTTCAAGACCGAGACAAGATCGAGTTCAAGTACCTTCAAGACCGAGACAAGACCGAGTCCATGCACCTTCAAGACCGAGACAAGATCGAGTTCAAGCACCTTCAAGACCGAGACAAGATCGAGTCCAAGCGCCTACAAGATTGAGACAAGACCGAGTCTAAGTGCCTTCAAAACCGAGACAAGATCGAGTTCAAGCACCTTCAAGACTGAGACAAGATCGAGTCCATGCACCTTCAAGACCGAGACAAGATCGAGTTCAAGCACCTTCAAGACCGAGACAAGATCGAGTTCAAGCACCTTCAAGACCGAGACAAGATCGAGTTCAAGCGCCTTCAAGACCGAGACAAGACCAAGTCCAAACGCCTTCAAGACCGAGACAAGACCGAGTCTAAGTGCCTTCAAGACCGAGACAAGACCGAGTCCAAATGCGCTTGAGTCCAAGACGAGACCAAGACCATAAAAAAGCAGTCTTGAGGTTGGTCTCGAAACCAAGACCGTTCTCGAGTACTTCAACACGACTTTAATGAACACATACTGCACATGTGCACACTCTGTAGTTATTTTCTATGACGCCTTTGGCTG
Organism: Boleophthalmus pectinirostris; assembly: GCF_026225935.1. Classification (NCBI taxonomy): domain Eukaryota; kingdom Metazoa; phylum Chordata; class Actinopteri; order Gobiiformes; family Gobiidae; genus Boleophthalmus; species Boleophthalmus pectinirostris. Next base: position 28,209,860 of record NW_026571175.1, read on the forward strand.
ATTGTGTTAGAATTTGGACATTTTTAATCGCAGTATTGATCTGAAATGACTTGACGTCCGTCGAATTCTGCGTTAGAAACCTGCGGTGCCCAATGGGACCTGACGTCGCCGTAAACGTCAACACAACAAAGCATCTCCAACAGCTGCAGTTCACACTAGCAAGCCGTATATTTTAGATTTGTTCTAAAATAATGTGTGCAATGCTGCAAAATCTTATGCGTATCACAGATTAGGAAAATAAACAGAGCAGTTAGTGAAAATGGGGGCTGATTTACAATATGGCGTCTTGAAAATAAGCGAATAAAGATTTCTCAAACACGCACGAATCACTCCAAATACAACTTCAGGTAAAACAACGATAACATTTACACTTTTATGCAATAGTCCTCCAAGAAACTACAGTATAAGAAAAAAAATAAACTTGATTGATTTTATTTATTATGTTTATTTAATTTGTAAATATGTGATGATGATAAATAAGTGATAATATGTCACTTTCTAGAGGTGCACAGTCAGTTGCATGGTTTCTAAAAGTTCAAATCATACTTAAAAACCGTGCTCAGAAAGGCCAAATATGAGTCAGGTTTGTGGAAATGCAAGCCCAGTCACAGTAAGGACGCATGTTTTTTTGGTTTTTTTAAGTTTTATAATGTAGTAAACGCAACCACATTGAAAAAAAAACGTTGTATTTTAGTCTGTTTTGGTTAAAAATTACATACTTTAACAACTCATTTCCATCTGTAGTTCTTTGAGACTGGGCCAATCACAGGGCAGATTTACGGTTTGGACGGAAACAACAACAGACGACGCGCCCAAACAAACCAAAACAAACATGGCGGCGGAAACGAACTCAAATCGGCGTGGCGAAATGTAACCGGCCAAGGCCTTAACCCGGCTCACGGCGGCAATTCAAGCTCCTCGGAGATATGAGGACATGGACGAGTTTGTGCGCTGATCAAACCCATAAATCATGTATTAGTGATGCAGTGGGGCCGCGCTGTGTGTTTGTGCTGTAATAGTGACGGATGGTGGTCGGAGTGTGTGTGTGTGTGTGTGTGTGTGTGTGTGTTCGTTATCGTTGCATTAATTACACCTTTAGTATGGACTGTATTTACATAGGGTCATGTATGTGTATATGTGCAGTATATAATAGTAGAATATAAACTCATGTGGGAACTGCTTTTAATTTTCGTCTTAGGAAGGTAATGACATAATGCCTGGTCCTTTAGTCAAATAATGTTTTTAAAGTCTTGGTTTAGTCCTAGTTTAGTCCTAGTTTAGTCCTGTACTAGTACTGATTTAGTCCTGGGTTAGTCCTGGTTCATTCCTGGATTAGTACTGGTTTGGTCCTGATTAGTCCTAGTTTAGTCCTGGTTTAATCCTGATTTAGTCCTGGTTTAGTCCTGGTTCAGTCCTAGTTTAGTCCTAGTTTAGTCCTGGTTTAATCCTGATTTAGTCCTGGTTCAGTCCTAGTTTAGTCCTGGTTTAGTCCTGGTTCAGTCCTAGTTTAGTCCTGGTTTAATCCTGGTTTAGTCCTGGTTTAGTCCTGGTTCAGTCCTAGTTTAGTCCTGGTTTAATCCTGGTTTAGTCCTGGTTTAGTCCTGGTTCAGTCCTAGTTTAGTCCTGGTTTAATCCTGGTTTAGTCCTGGTTTAGTCCTGGTTCAGTCCTAGTTTAGTCCTGGTTTAATCCTGATTTAGTCCTGGTTTAGTCCTGGTTCAGTCCTAGTTTAATCCTGGTTTAATCCTGGTTTAGTCATAATTTAGTCGTGGTTTAGTCCTGGGTTAGTTCTGAGTTGGTCCTGATTTCGTCCTGGTTTAGTCCTGGTTTAGTCCTGATTTAGTCCTGGATTAGTCCTGGTTTTGTCCTGTATTAGTACTGGTTTAGTCCTTGTTACCTCCGCCAAGGAGGTTATGTTTTTGCCGGCGTTTGTCTGTTTGTTTGTTTGTTTGTTTGTTTGTTTGTCTGTTAGCAACATAACTCAAAAAGTTATGGACCGATTTTGATGAGATTTTGAGGATTTGTTGGAAATGTGAAAAGGAAGAACTGATTTCATTTTGGGGGTGATCCGGAAGAAATCCTGGATTCTGGATCACTTTGAAATTTTAGTTAACATTGTGGTAAATGGGGCCAAAAATTTAGTTTCTCAATATCTCGGTTAATTATTGACCAAACCCCATGAAATTTGACTCAGGGATGGACAATGGGATCCTCTTTCATATTCCAAAGGCTGATCCGGATCTGATCCAGAAGACTGATTTTATCGCAATTTATATAAAAAATGGGGGTCGTCCTTGGCGGAGGTCTGCGCTCTCTGAGTGCTTTTCTAGTTTAGTCCTGGGTTAGTCCTGGGTTAATCCTGATTTAGTCCCGATTTAGTCATGGTTTAGTCCTAATTTAGTCATGGTTTACTACTGATTTAGTCCTGGGTTAGTCCTGGTTTCGTCCTGGATTAGTCCTGATTTAGTCATAGTTTAGTCCTGGTTTAATCCTGGATTAGTCCTAGATTAGTACTGGTTGAGTCCTGGTTTAGTCCTTGTTTAGTCCTTGTTTAGTCCTGATTTAATCCTGGTTTAGTCCTGATTTAGTCATGGTTTACTACTGATTTAGTCCTGGGTTAGTCCTGGTTTAGTCCTGGTTTCGTCCTGGATTAGTCCTGATTTAGTCATAGTTTAGTCCTGGTTTAATCCTGGATTAGTCCTAGATTAGTACTGGTTGAGTCCTGGTTTAGTCCTTGTTTAGTCCTGGTTTAATCCTGGTTTAGTCCTGGTTTAGTCCTGATTTAGTCCTATTTTAATCGTGGGTTAGTCATAGTTTAGTCCTGGGTTAGTTTGGGGTTAGTCATGGTTTAATTCTGGTTTAGTCCTGGATTGTTTACATATTTTTCCTGTGAAGTATTACAGCTCTTAAAGCGTCAAAGTGAGATCAGTGTACAGTATTTGTTTAGTATATTTTTATCAGCCAAGAACCAGGAAGTAGAGCTGGACAATATTGCCTGAAAATGAAATAGTTTTCCTTCTTTTTCTCTTTCAGAAAATTTTATTTTTGATTTGATTTTCAGTTTTTTCATCCTCTCCCCACTGAAAAAAATCTGAAAACTACAGAAACTGGTCAAAACTGAAAGGATTGTATTCAGTGATCCCCCTTTGACCATCGAGGGAATCTTTTAGGAATGAGATAAAACAAAATTGTTGCTTTAAACATACAGACCCAATATTTAATTTAACATCACTGATTTTCAAAGCATCAGCGCTGTCGTGGCCCTGTGCAACACTCTGCTCCTGTGACTGCAGCGAGAGGCATTTCTTTCATTTTTTACTATTTCAAATGTTAAAAAGTGGGGAAAATAAAAATCTATTATCTTCCAAACAAATTGATTTGAACTTCAAACTGATTTATCAATTTAATTTGTTTAGCCCTACCAGGGAGTAACACGGGACAGCCTGCAACACAGCAAAAAGTGGAGTCTTAAAATTGACTCTCACAGAATCAATTTTAACATTTTCTCAGGGTTAATATGAGTCCAATCTGTTCTAGAGTTAATTTAACAGTTTTGGAAATGTTAATTAAGTAACACTGGATCAAAGTTCTTGTTTAACCCCGAAATCAAGAGTTATAATAACATTTTAAGAGTGAACGGATAACTCTTTGGAGGGTTATCCCGACTGAGCTAAACAACACAGAGAGAGTTGTTTTATTTTTACACTTTATTTTAGTTCATTTAAGATGAAATTATGTACAAAACTGGTTGAAACTGGTCTTCTCTCATGGGAGTTTGAAGTGATGGGTGGGAGGAGGCAAATTAACACTAAGGAAAGTTGAATTAACACTAGAGTAAGTTGAATTAACACTAGAGTAAGTTGAATTAACACTAGAGTAAGTTGAATTAACACTAGTGGAAGTTGAATTAACACTAGTGTAAGTTGAATTAACACTAGAGTAAGTTGAATTAACACTAGAGTAAGTTGAATTAACACTAGTGGAAGTTGAATTAACACTAGTGGAAGTTGAATTAACACTAGAGTAAGTTGAATTAACACTAGAGTAAGTTGAATTAACACTAGAGTAAGTTGAATTAACACTAGAGTAAGTTGAATTAACACTAGAGTAAGTTGAATTAACACTAGTGGAAGTTGAATTAACACTAGAGGAAGTTGAATTAACACTAGAGTAAGTTGAATTAACACTAGAGTAAGTTGAATTAACACTAGTGGAAGTTGAATTAACACTAGAGTAAGTTGAATTAACACTAGAGTAAGTTGAATTAACACTAGAGTAAGTTGAATTAACACTAGAGTAAGTTGAATTAACACTAGAGTAAGTTGAATTAACACTAGAGTAAGTTGAATTAACACTAGAGTAAGTTGAATTAACACTAGTAGGAAGTTGAATTAACACTAGAGTAAGTTGAATTAACACTAGAGTAAGTTGAATTAACACTAGAGTAAGTTGAATTAACACTAGAGTAAGTTGAATTAACACTAGAGTAAGTTGAATTAACACTAGTGGAAGTTGAATTAACAGTAGAGAAAATTGAATTAACTTCAGCCATATCAACTCTGGCAAATAACTCCAATTTGAACCCCCATTTAACTTTCAAATAGTTAAAATAACACTTTTGGTGTTAAGAACAACTCTGAAATATCTTACCCTGAAAATTTTACCCTCCAGTTTTTGCTGTGTAGTATCTAAGGGTGTACAAAAATATTGAAATATTGATATATCTGATTGTTTAATGTGATGATACAGTATCGATATCGTGGGTGCTGTATCGATATATCACCAAGAGTATTTTTTGGTATATTTTACTAAATTATTTTGTTACAGAGCTGCAGTTTTGGTGCTTGTTTAGAGGAAGGAAAGTTTTTTAAGCGACACATTTGACATTTGATGATTAAAATGTTTGTGTTTCATATGACTTTTAGTATCACAGACATGATTTAGCCTTTATTTTTATTGAACCGTATCAAATCCATTTGAAATATATCGTATTGATCGAAAGTGCACTGTATCGAGGTCTGTATCGTATCGGCAACTTCTTAATGATACCCAGCCCTAGTAGTATCTGTCTATTCTTTTCTGGAAATCTTGGGAGTGGGTCTTTCCTTCACTGTGGTTCTCCTCCTTTCTCCTTTTCTTTTCTTTTCTTTTTTAATTTTTCATTGCAGAGAAGGTAAGGACGTAACAATAACTAGAATATCGTGAAATTGTATTGTTAAAAGTCTAATACAATAACAATAATATCATGAGCCATCACAATATACCAAATTATAAACATGGTGCAGCAATAGTTAAAAAAAAAAAAACAGAGGGGAACTACATAGACCATGATCCTTTGCTTCATTTCAGTGCAGACTACATGAAGAAATAACTGTTCTAAGCACTTTTAAATCCTAGTTCTTTGGCATTTTAAGAGGAAAAAGTTGCATTATTCACAGTTTTACTATCCTCCACAAAAAAAGAGAGAAATACTGAGAAATTTTGATATTGTTACATCCCCATATTTAGTTTTTTATGAATGTTTGTTGGTCTGTTATTGCCCAGTGTCTGTTTCATTAAAGCCCTGTTGCTGTAGTGATTTTGGGCTTGACGAAAATAAACAAAATTGAAACGGTGGTTGTTGCGTTTACGGCGACAGCTCTGGCCTCTGTAAGTTTTGAAACGTGCGTATAAACTAATTACAGTGAATAATTAAAGAATGTCAAGAATGTGCTTTTAATGCGATCCCTTTGGAGTCTTAACACCATGCATCGAGTTACATTACACCTCACATTTTCATTATTAACACTTTATTTGCACAAGCCCTGCGTCTGTGTAGCGCTGCATAATGTACAGGTGTTTGATGAATGCGCCCGAGTCATTTGCATAAATTAATTCTCAAGTGTGAATTCAATCTGAAATGTCTCTATACGTTTGGATGCACGCAGGATTATAAGGATTTCTCTGTAAACCACAATATTAGCATTTTAATTATATGTCAATGACACAAACGAACGCAGAGCTCGTCGTTCGACTCGTAGAAATGTGTATAAATCCTCCATTTCCTTCAAAGTCATTCAGTTGGATGTGAATTTATTTGATCTAAAAGATGATGTGTGTTACGGTTGTGCATATTTGACACTTTAAAATCCTAAATACACTGACACTGAAGAGATTTTCAAGGTTTAAGTTAAACCATAGACTGTATATAAATGGACATCTAACCCACTAGCTGCTGCGTTTTAAATAGGAAGTGAGCATGGACACGATTCTGGCTCCATCCACTCTGGCTCTAATTCACTTTCTATTGAAAAAGCGTCTCCCCTCTCTCTGTAACTGCTGCTGTCATCAATTCGGTCTTAAAACATTCATATTAATCCACGCTCGGTCATACTGGCTTGTCACAGACTGATCCTGTCAGATCTCAGAAGCTAAACAGGGCCCTGGGTAGTACTTGGATGGGAGACACTGGGAATTCCAGGTGCCACAGTGGAGCACCAGTGGCACAAACTGTTGTTGTGTCCTTAGGCAAGACACCTCACCCACATCGCCTAGTATGAAAGTGATGTGTGTGTGAGTGATGGTGGTGGTCGATGGTGCAGATTCTGTCAGTCTGCCCCAGGGCAGCTGTGGCTGTAATAGTATCTTACCACCACTGAGTGTTGAGTGAATGAATAATGGACTGTAAAGCGCTTTGGGTATCTTTTTTATTTATTTATTTTATTTATTTATTTATTTATTTTGGTCACAGGTATATTTTGACATTAATTCATAAACAGTCATATTTAACATATACAGACCGAAAAGGTGCAGGCTGAAGCTTAAGCTTATTATGCCTTTACCCTTTATTCCTTTGTCAGAGCTTCATCTTGACACCAGTTCATCTTCAAAAATACAGCAGGAAGAAACAAGCTAATCAGTAACAGAACAACAAAGTTCTACAGCACAAACTAAGTCTCATATTTCATGTATCTGTCCAGAGTTAAACATTTAAACTTCTTTATGAAGTGAAAGAAAGTGGTGCACAATTTTAGGTTTTCTGTACAGTTGTTCCAGAGCTCCACCCCTTTAACAGATATACAAAATTTCATAATGTTTGTTCTGATTTTCTTTTTAATAAACATGGCCGTGCCTCTGAGCTCATATCGGCTCTTTCGGATTTTGAACATGTTCTTTAACGATTTCGACAGGAGATTGTTGTTTACTTTGAACATGATTTTAAGAGTGTAAAGGTCGACTAAATCATAAAATTTCAGCGTTTGAAGGTTTATAAATAATGCATTGGTTGGTTCGTTATAAGTTGATAATGTGATTGCTCTTATTGCCTTTTTTTGTAGGGTAAAGACTGGCTTTGTATTCGTCTTATATGTATTGCCCCAAAATCTATCTTGAAATGAATTAAAATAAATTTCAAGACTATTGATTCTATTGTGGTTATGGTTTATATGTTGTAGTTCTGTAATGTAAAGTTTGTGTAGGTGATTTTAATTAATAATCTGCTGCAGTGTAGAACTTGTACAAGAGTCTATTTTACAATTAAATTATTATTTTTGTACACAGTTTATTCATTTATTTATGTTTTTTCTCCTTATGTCGCAGAAGCACTTCGTTCCTACATGAACTGTACACGTCTTTGCACTTCAATAAAAAAGACATTGTGGAATTTGGCATATTTGTTTTTGAAGTAGTTTTGGGTGGGTTATTTTTCCTGTACAAATATCGAGATATATATCGTATATTCAGATATAGCAAAATATATCGACATTTATTTTTATTTATTTATTTATTTATTTATTTGAGACAGGGACATTACACAATTTTTGCATTAACCTTAACAGGAAAGATGCATTGTACATCAGGTTGTAGCATCTGTACTAATTTCCACTATCATTTTTTGCTCCATATCGCCCAGCCCTAATCCACGCTGCATGATTCTGGTGTTTTTATTTTGCCATTTCAACCTTAAATGAAGATATAAACATTAATAACAGACCAACGAGGCACCTTCATTGCCTCGCTCCTGATTGGCTCTTTGGTTGTTATCATACTTGCAGTCTGAATTCCTAATATGGAACTTGACTCTATAAACCGCAGCCTCGATGAGCTTCATTTGACTGGAGCCGAACCCTACGGGTGACGCCGCGCTTTCTTATTCCACTTCGTTATACATCTCTGATTGTTAGCGTATATCTATATCTATATTTTAGCGTATCAGAGTCAAGGTTTATAGTATAGTATCATATTCGGTCATTTTAAAACACTAAAAAACAAGACAAAACAAAACATAGACTACAACCCCATAGATCAGGGGTGTCAAACTCATTTTGGTCCGGGGGCCGTATCCATCCTACTTTGATCCCAAAGGGGCCGGATCAGAAAACTCATGTCATATAAACCCCAAAAATAAAAATAACTTAAAATATTTGTGCAGAGAAACACAAATCTATTACAGAAATCTTTTTTAACTGGTGAACTCTTTCTTATTATAATATTATGAACAACCTGAAACTTGAAGAAAAATTCAATTTCAACACAATGTTTTAACATGAACTTGTATGTAAACAGGAATAAGTCAATTTTTCTTATAAAATCCTGCACTCGGCTCCACTTTTCTCATGTTGGACATTTTTCTGATGAGGGTGTCACGGTCAACAGTCAAAACGATCGTCCTTTAAGAGCGTTTGGAAAGAGACAAGTCTTCATTTGTGCTGCACTGGTGGGAGGGGCCACGTACAGAGACACTGGAGACACTGCTGTAATAAACACCGCAGAAAATTAACAAGATTTTAATAGAAAATATCATTAAAATATTTTAGTAGAAAATCACCCAAGGGCCACATTAAAGGTCTTGGAGGGCCGGATCTGGCCCCCGGGCCTTATGTTTGACACCTGTGCCATAGATCATGACTGAAAGGGTTTAGGCTGAAGTGAAAAGTACTTAAAAATGCCAAACTTTATTAAAAAATGACAGAATGTTTACATTTAGTTTACATTTACAGTTTCACTTACGACTTACTGTACATAAGAGACAAAATATAAATTAAAACAAACACAATTTTCCATCAAAATGTGACCAAACTCAGGCTATAGTATTTATTTTTTTTATTGCATATTTGTATTTATCTTTTGTTCTCGAATTGCAACACTGGAATTTCCATCTTGCGTGACAAATAGAGGCCGTAGTATCTCTTATTTCGAAATAGCTAAATTTGTCTTCCTTTGTCTTTTCCCACCACTGTGAATGTCCCAGTGTGTAGATGTTTCTGTTTATCTGCTCTCTCTCTCTCTCTTTCTGTCTTTCTCTCTCTCTTCTTTCTCTCCTTCTCTTCTCTCTCTCCATAATCTCTTCTGTACATGGCAGTTATACTCACAGTGATGGGGTCCTGTCTCTGCTCTGACAGATATCGCCGAGCTTCTTAATGCAGACGAGTCGCGCCATCGCCACAAATAAGAACGACAAGCGCCGAGGATTTTACACCAATAACCATCTCTCTCTCTCTCTCTCTCTCTCTCTAACACTCTCGTTTTCTGTTTATCTATCCTTTCTTTCTCTTCCTCTCTCTTTCTCTCTGCCTTTGCCTCACTTTATCCCTGTCTCTCTGTCACTTTCTTTTTGCTGTGTAGAATTTCTGTCTCTCTCTTTTTTCCATTTCTATCTTTTACTCCCTCCCTTGTATTCTCTCTCTGTCTTTCTCTCTTCTCTTTCTTAGTCTCTTTCATTCACTTTCTTCTTCTTCTTCTCCTTCTTCTCTTTCTCTCGCTTCCCTCCTCTCTATATGCCTCTTTAACCTCTCTTTTTCTCTCTCTGTTTCTCTCCCACACAATCAATCTATTCTTCTCTCATTCTCTCTCTCTCTCTGCCTTTACCCCTCTTTAAATCTGTCTCTCTGTCACACATACATCCTTCTCTCCTCTCTTTCACCCCTCCTCTTTAACCTTTGATATCCCTCACTCGTTCCTTTCTTTCTCTTTTTTTTGTCCTCTCTCTCTTTCTCTCTCTTTCACCCCTCTTCTCTCTCTCTCTCTCTCTCTCTCTCTTCTCTTCTCTTCTCTCTCTTTTCCCTTTCATCCTTCCTCTTTAACCTTCAATATTCCCCTCTCTCTCTCTCCTCCTCTCTTCTTTCCCACTCTCTCTCTTTCTCTCCTCTTCTCCCTCTCTCTTCCCTTTCACTCCCCCTCTTTAACATTCAATATTCCCCTATTTCTCCTCTCTCTCTCTTTCTCTCCTCCTCTCTCTCTCTCTTCCCTTTCACTCCTCCTCTTTAATCTCCAATATTCCCCCTCTCTATCTCTCTCTCTTTTTCTCTCTTTCTTTTCACTCCTCCTCTTTAACTTTCCATAACCCCCTCTCTCTCCTCCTCCTCCTCCTCTCTCTCTCCCTTTCACCCCTCCTCTTTAACCTTCAATATTCCCCTCTTTCTCTCTCTCTCTTTTCTTTCACCCCTCTTCTCTCTCTCTCTCTCTTTTTTTTCTCTCTTCCCTTTCACTGTGCCTCTTTAACCTCCAATAACCACTCTCTCTCTCTCTCCCCACGTTCTCTCTCTCCCCCTTTCTCTCCTCTTCTCTCTCTCTCTTCCCTTTCACCTCTCCTCTTTAACCTTCAATATTCCCCTCTTTCTCTCCCTCTTTCTCTCTCTTTCACCCCTCTCTCTCTCTCTCTCCTTCTCTTCTCTTCTCTCTCTCTCTTTCCCTTTCACCCCTCCTCTTTAACCTTCAATGTTCCCCTCTCTCTCTCTCCTCCTCTCTTCTTTCCCACTCTCTCTCTTTCTCTCTGTCTCTTTCTCTCCTCTTCTCCCTCTCTCTTCCCTTTCACTCCCCCTCTTTAACATTCAATATTCCCCTATTTCTCTCTCTCTCTCTTTCACCTCCTCTTCTCCCTCACTCTTCCCTTTCACTCCTTCTCTTTAACCTCCAATACCACCCTCTCTCTCTTTCTCTCCTCTCCTCTCTCTCTTCCCTTTCACTCCTCCTCTTTAATCTCCAATATTCCCCCTCTCTATCTCTCTCTCTTTTTCTCTCTTTCTTTTCACTCCTCCTCTTTAACTTTCCATAACCCCCTCTCTCTCCTCCTCCTCCTCTCCTCCTCTCTCTCTCCCTTTCACCCTCCTCTTTAACCTTCAATATTCCCTCTCTCTCTCTCTCTCTCTCTCTCTTTTTTTCTCTCTTCCCTTTCACTTCCTCTTTAACCTCTCAATAACCACTTCTCTCTCTCTCTCTCCCTTTCTCTCCTCTTCTATCTCTCTCTCTCTCTTTTCACTCCTTCTCTTTAACCTCCAACACCACCCTCTCTTCTCTTTCTCTCCTCCTCCTCTCTCTCTTCCTCTTCACTCTCCTCTTAATCTCCCAATATTCCCCCTCTCTATCTCTCTCTCTTTTTCTCTCTTTCTTTTCACTCCTCCTCTTTAACTTTCCATAACCCCCTCTCTCTCCTCCTCCTCCTCCTCCTCTCTCCCCTTTCACCCCTCCTCTTTAACCTTCAATATTCCCCTCTTTCTCTCTCTCTCTCTTTTCTTTCACCCTCTCTCTCTCTCTCTCTCTCTTTTTTCTCTCTTCCCTTTCACTGTGCCTCTTTAACCTCCAATAACCACTTCTCTCTCTCTCTCTCTCCCTTTCTCTCCTCTCTCTCTCTCTCTTCTCTTTCACCCCTCCTCTTTAACCTTCAGTACACCCCTCTCTTTCTCTCCCTCTCTTCCCTTTCATCCCTCTCTCTCTCTCTCTCTCTCTCTCTCCTCAGTGTCTCGTGCAGTCAGGTCATGGTCAGGTTCAGTGGAGCGAGTTTCTCAAACACATTTCACATCAGCTCAGACTCACGGATCACATCACCACATCACTAACAACAACAACAACAACAACAACAAGCCCAACAAAGGCGCACTAATGTTACTTCCTGATTCGCGGACGATAAAAATGGTTTGTAATTATCTAAGGACAGTCCTCATTATGACCCGATCTGCTTTTAAATATACATCTACAAAATTGTTTCCATGTTATAATGTCTTTGTCTCATCAAAAACAGACCTGGAGTTGTGTTTTGTTTCATTCACACATGTTTTTAGTCTAAATCTCCAAAGCTCAAAACGCTCTGTCCCACCTTGTGATGTCATGTAGTGGTAGTTTTCAAGTTAACAGCTCCTTTTACCTTTTTGTTGTGTCGACATCGGCAATTCCAGGTATGAAATTATCCAAATGATTCTAGTGAAGGTGTATGCACTGGAAAGTTAAGTTAGAATGACTTAAATTAACAACATTTTACTTTATTTGAGTTGATTCAATTTGACAAATAAAATGATCTACCAACAGAATAAGTGAGTTTTTCTTTTTCAAGCAATGCAACATTCGACTTTGTTGCTTATTTTAAGTGCAAAAGTTGTTGTTTTTCTTATTTTAAGTGCAGCAAGACGTATTTTCATGTTTTAACTACAAAAAGTCTTAGATAATTTTACTTGTCAAGTCAAATTTACTCGAACCATGACAAAACTTTCTTAATTCAGGTCATCTTAACTTGACTAGATTTAGTTTTTTTGCATTGTGGAGTTTAAAAACACAGTGGAGCACATCACATGACAAAGTGGAACATTGTGTTCAGTTTGAGAGAAAAACTTGGCCTAAATCTGCAGGTTTTTTGTGTTAAAACTCCAAGTAGGTTTTTGATAAGGAAACAATATTATAACATAGATCAGAAAATAGCGTAATACGGTTCCGTTAAAAGACATAAAATGTACATTTATGCGCTTATCTTTTCGTTTTGTTGCTTGGTAAATTCATTCCCATGCCCTCTCTTATCATTTGAGGTCACGTCTCTTCTTTCTTGTTGATATTTTCGGCTCAGAGAAAGCCCGCTCCGAGACGGGGAAGTACGTTTTTCTTTTTTTCTTTTTTTTAACATTCTTGCGTTGGCTGCGAGTCGAACTTTGAAGACGAGATGAATGAAGAGAGTCCCCCTATGTTCGGGCTGACCCAGGATTTATTGAAAAATGAACATGCCAGCTGTAATGGGCCCTGGTAGCAGCCTTGTTCTTTATAGCCCCATACATAATAATAGATTTTTAAGGACTTGATTATCAGAAGGCGGACAGGCTCTGAGCTGCTCACAAAGCCCCATTTTTCATCTGTCTCTCAGTCACCGCTTTGAAAAATGCCACTAATGATTTCAGTGTAAACGGCATCATAAATACAGGCCGTTTGGCACACGCGCCGGAGAACACAGGTTCACATAAGGATAAGCCCGACTGGGTTCATTCATACCGTCATATTATTGTAATCTGGCCATATTTAAACATCCTACGTTACGCAGAATTGACTCTGGTGAGCTTTAACCCATGTTATTATGTTGTTGCCTCCTCAAAAACAGACCTGGATTTTTGCTCAGTTCATTCACACATATTTGAGTACCGTATATTTTGGGCTATAAGGGGCACTTATCTTTTAATCGACAGTGCACCTTATGTATTAATTCTGGTCATGCTTACTGACCCCGAACCGATTTTATATGGTTCATGGCGCTCGAAAATCTGTCAAAATGTTTTAGTATGACTTTGGTAAACTACGAATGATGGATCGTCGGAGCATTACGGCGTAATCGTAGTCAGGAGCCTCGCAGAGTAAAGGCGAAGTATAGTTCTGTGTTGACTCAAAGCACACTGCCGCTGTCGTCTTGTCGCTGTCGTTTTTGATTTATGCATAACAATAAGTTAATAATAATAGATTTTATTTATGTTGCACTTTACATAAAATAATGTCAAAGTGCTAAAGGTAAAAACAATGAATAAAAGAGCATCAGCCTCAAAGTGCATCAAGCTAAAACTATTACAACATAGAACCAATAAAATAAAATAAGATACAATTAACAAAAGGCTTTGGTAAAAAGATACGGTTTAAGATTTTGTTCTGTCTCAAGGTCTATGCACATAACACGCCACAACACTTGGAGGCTAGGATTTAAACCTGGCGTTTGCGTATACAAGGGGTCGGCAAATTTACATACTCAAAGAGCCACTTGGACCGACTCCCGCAGAAAAGAATCCTCATCACACATATTCCACTGAGTCGTGTCCTTTAGTCCAACAGATCAGTCTGTTTGTTTCTCTTAATGCGCTTTAGAATGCGGTGCACCTTATGTATGAAAATAGATGAGAGAATTCATTAGAAAACATTATTCAGATTGCGCCTTATAATCCGGTGCGATTTATAGTCCGAAAAATACAGTAACCCTTTATTATTAAAGTGCTTAAAATGCTCTGTTCCACCTCGTGATGTCATGAGGCAGGAGTTTTGAAGTAAACAGCTACTTCTACCTTTTGTTCAGGGGCGGCACCGGGATGGGGGCTCGAGGGGGCATTTGAGGGAGCACTAGCCCCTCCTAAAAGGGCCAATGTTCCTCTACAGCCCCCCAAAAATCTTTGCCTCATTTTCATAGAGCATTGAGTCTTGACTAAAAATGTTCAAATGGCAACCACAAATCACAAACCACCATATTACACCGGAAAAAAACAATATCTAGATAAGCTAAAATGACTTAAATTAACAATATTTTACTTTATTTGAGTAGATTCAGCTTGACAAGTAAAATTATCTATCGATGGAATAAGTGTGTTTTTCTTAATTCAAGCAACATTCTATTTTGTTTCTTATTTTTAGTGGAGCAAGATGTATTTTCATATTTTAAGTACAAAAGGTCTTGTTCCACTGGCAGATAATTTTACTTGTGAAGTGAATTTTACTGAAATCATGATAAAACTTAATACTTAACTCTAAATTCAAGTCATCTTAACTGGACTAGATTTAGTTTTTTGCAAACTTGGTGGAGTTGGAAGTGCTCTTGCAACCATAAAAGCCTCTAAATTATCGTTAAGTGAGCACCCCCAGTGAAGAACTTGGCACCCCAAAGCTCCTCTAAGCAGAAATGTCTTTATAACGCTTTAGTTCAGTAGAGATGGTCAATTCCAGGACTCAAATTATCCAAATGAATTCAATTAAAATACACTGTTTGGGATTAAAATGCGCAGTTTCACCCTGGTATCTGATGCTCCCGCCAGCAGAGATTCATTTAGGACACCCCCAGCGTGATCCGACTGTATGGCAAAGTATCAATTGAGTTGTGTAGGCTCCCCATAGACTCATAATGGGGACAGTGTAGGAGACAGTAGACCCTAATTCAGACGTAACCTCCCCCTCACCTCCCTCTCCCAGGAGCTGCACCCTCTTCTGTGACCTCGCCTCTCCTCTGCGGCTGTCTCCGCTCTTTCTCCATTACTGCACAGTCTGTGACAAATGCGGTGGCTGCTCCTCTGCACAGGCTCGCTGCAGTTCGATACGAGGCGCTGGACTCGGCTCGGGGAAAAGTGTTAGAAGCCGCCGCTGTGGTAGTTTGAGTAGTTAGCTCCATTTACAGACTTTTGGGGGGAAAGTCCGTGTAGAGTTTGAGCTGTGATTTTTAAATGAACGTGTTTGTTTGTTTGTTTTTTTTGGCATTGCGGCGTTGTGTTGTGGGTAATGTATTTTTCAGACTATAAGACACAATATCAATAATGCTGAATGCTCTCGTTTATTTTCATAAATAAGGTGCACCAAATTATAAGGCGCATTAAGCGAAACAAACGGACAACACTTGAGACTGTTCCCTTACACCAGGCGTACATGATCCATTGGCAGATCGTGGCGTAATTCGCCCGGCGTTGCCTCCCTGTCTTGGTGAATGTGTATTATGAATGTGAATGTGGGTGGATAATTTAAGTTTGTTTTTTTAAATTTCCTACGAGGTGGACTCAAATATACATTGATTAATAATGTGTTTAATGCAGCTTTGCGCACATTTGTTTACGTTTTACAGAAACCAAACTTAAAACCACATGGATAATTTGCATAAACTACAGTATTTTCCGCACTATTAGGCACTCTAGATTATAAGGCGTACTGTCATTAAATGGTCTATTTATGAACTTTTTTCACAAATAAACCGCACCGGACTTTAAACGAAACACAACAGTTCAATGGGTCAGTGGGACTTTGTTTGGCGCGTTCACGATACTTTGTTCAGTTTTGTGGCGTGTAGGGAGGGTGCTGTCTGGGACCGCTGGATTGTCGGCGTGTTCGCAGTGACTCAGTTGTTCAGATGTGTCTAGAAGTGGCACATTGCACTCGCTTTTTCGGTTCGTTCCTTCATTCGGTTCCTCGTCGGTGTGGAGTGATGAGTGTGGCCGCGGGTGTTTTTCGCCACGTGCTGTCTGCGTGCGCTGCGGGTGGTGCGGCTTTGTAGTTTACTGAAGTCGTGTTGGGACACCCGAGTGGATTCGTGTATAGCGCGCTCTGGATTGCGGGGCGCGTGGCCGTTTTTTGATGTGGTTAGAGGCTTAAGAGCACA
Source organism: Boleophthalmus pectinirostris (assembly GCF_026225935.1). Classification (NCBI taxonomy): domain Eukaryota; kingdom Metazoa; phylum Chordata; class Actinopteri; order Gobiiformes; family Gobiidae; genus Boleophthalmus; species Boleophthalmus pectinirostris. The sequence goes on from NW_026571175.1 coordinate 28,226,197, forward strand.
TCTAATAGCCTGGAAAATACGGTATAAACTCTGAAAAAAACAGCTCGCTCCTTGTGCGCTGATGCGGTCAACTTCTGTCGAACTTACCCCACGAGGTTCCTGACTATGGTAATGCTCCGACAGTCCATCAAACGGTGCCGCGTCGTAGCTTACCAAAGTTGTACTAAAACATTTTGACAGACTTCTGAGTGCCGTGTACCACATAAAATCGGTTCAAAGTCAGTAAACACAAAAGAATTAATACATAAGGTGCACCGAATTATAAGATGCACTGCTGATTTTTGAGGAAATTAAAGGATTTTAAGAGCGCCTTATAGTCCGAAAAGTATGGTAATCCTTCAGTTTGATTTTAGTTAAATAAAGGTTTTGAACTTTTACCCATTACAACTATGGCTATTACTAAAGAAGACCTACAGTGCTTGTGTCTGCTATATAGTTATAATCTGTGACATCTATGAATCATGATGTTAGAATTTGCACATTTTATATCACAATATTCCTCTAAAACAACTTAATAAAAGAAACAAGTCCACTGATTTACATGTTAGAAAACCGTGGTGCCCAATGGGAGCTGATGTTGGTATAAACACGAGAAGCAATTTTTATTTATTATTTGCATTTGTATTGATATGACTACACGACACTGTAGAATCCTACATATATCACAGATTAAGAAAATAAAATTGTAACGTAGTAAGTACAGAGCAGTGTTGGTGAAAACGTGAGGCGATCGACAAAATAAGTGATTCTAAATTGCTCAAACATGCACAAATCACTCCAAAGAGAACTTCTGGCGAGTAAATTGTGAGTGGAAACAACGAAGGGAGTCAACGTGGGGGACAAAGGGTGTCCCAGGGTCTTACGGGCCAAGAATTATTACATCCATATATAAATTAATATTAGAGGAGGGGCCCATGTGAGTCCTCTTGCCTCCCAAATTTCTTTTGACGGGCCTGAAAAAGCTCTGAAAAGTTTGTTACGTCTGCTTTTAGGTGGGAATCCTACATCATTTTACAGATTTATTTAGTCCTTTATTGTTTGTTTGTTTGTTTTTCAACACTTTAACTTAATACGCTGGCAAACTATCGCTGAAATTATCTCTAAATCTGGGCACCGCTGCTGTGAATATATAGTACCTCGACTTGTGTTAAGCTTGCAGTTTAGTAGAGACCGAACAGCGAGAGCCATTAATTCTATAGTACGAACTCTCCGCGGCCAAATGCTTTAACTTACAGTACTGACAGTTACTTCCCTTTTATTAACGCCCCCTACTGACCGCTGTATCCCGTCCAAGCCATAGCTCAAATCACCACATATGGAGCGTTTTTCTCCAGTCTGCAGCTGCTTTGTCATTTGCATACAAAAGTGAAAGGGCTACAAATTACCCCCACTGTGATTCGTCCACAGAGACCTCCGAGAAGGGCTTTGTGTATTATAAGTTAATGGAAAGCTTGGATAGGTCCCGTGGTCCAGCGCTATACACTCTACTCTACCGGGCTAACGCTTTATTTTTTTTATTTCAGTTCTACAAACCAGCATGAGACTTTAATAGAGCTTTAAAGAACTCCTATACACTTATAATCTAGCACCTGTGGGTTATTATGTGATATTTCTGACATTTTAAATCAACAATGAGTGCGTATACATGCACATCAATAACCCGGTTATTAGCCATATCCCGGTTATGTCAGTATTCGGGTTACTGCGTTTACATGCGCACTGAGAAACCGGGACACTCATATCCGCGTATACATGATCAAATGGAGTATCCCGGTTTCTTGACATAATCTTACAAATGCGCAGGCGCAAAAATTAACTTAAATCAATTTCATAAACCAGGAAAAATACAAACCGTGAGCTCCTTTAGCATAAGAAGCTAAGGAGCTACGAGATCTCCCACAATCCACTGTGCAGATTCTTCATTAAAATCTTCTGCATAAATAAACTCAACTTTACAACATATAAACCATAAAGACTATAGACACATCAGCCCGTTTGATCAGATAATTCAGCTGTGATCACATTTGTTTACGTTTTACAGAAACGAAACTTAAGACCGTTTGGCTAATTAGCATAAACTGTTAGCGGCGATAAAAACAACTCGCTCCTTGCGCCGCTGATGCGATCAGTTTCTTTTGGACTAAATGACACGACTCTGTGGATTATGTGTGTTATTTCTGTGACAGAAGAGGCGCTAATGATGGTAAGTGTGTTCCGTGCGTATAGAGTATAGGAGATAGTTCATGTTTTAGCTTTTCAGCGTCACACGAGTGCAGGTCGTACGAGTGCAGATTGTACGTGTGCAGGTTTAGCGCAGCTCTTTATTTTACGTCATTTCACTCGTTTGGTCACTTTATTTATGTTGGTCAATTTATTTATGTCACTACTGTTGTGGTTGAAGAGGCTGGAAAGTGTCTTTTTGGACGCATGCGCACTCAACTTTATGTTGCAGTAACCGGGGTACTGCGTTTACATGCCACAAGTAACCCGGTTACTATCGGAATAAACCAGCTACAGTAACCCGGTTTCTAATAACCGGGATACTGCCATAACCGGGTTACTGAAACCGGGTTACTGCGTATACATGCACCATCAAGAAACCGGGATACTCAAAAAACCCGATCATAACCGGGTTATTGATGTGCATGTATACGCACTCAGTGTCCACCGTGCCTAATAGGAGTCGATTTCACAACAAATGATGACGTGAAGCTTCTGAATCCGTGGATCATTCGTTCGTTCATTGTTTTTTCAAAATAAACCCAAAAATAAGTAAAAATAAATAAATAAAAATAAAACTTGTCTTCATTATTTGTCTCAAAAAACAAAATAATAATAAAAAAAATAGACAATGATTTTATTTATTTATTTTTTGGCTGTGGCTGATTGAGCAAGCGCAGTAGTGGGGCTTGTGTATCACGTGATCACTTTGACCAATCAGAGCGAGAGGAGCCAGAGTGAATGATTAAAAAGAGTTTTTTAAGACAACTGAAGGATTTTGAGCTGAGAAAAAAGTTATGATCTGAAAATAGGTAAAAATCGGCAACTAATTCTACCTTTTTGAAAGTTGTAGAAATATCCTTTCTCGGCCCAGGGAATTTTTTCACTGTAGTACCAGTGAGTGCCGCTATGTCAACTGAAGGCAACTACAAGCAGCAAAACCCTGTCCAGTTATTTTAATAGATTCATGATGCACCTTTAAAGGTCCTGTATTGCTGTATTACACAAAAAGTGACTCTTGTAAGCTTCATGCCGTGTTATAATGTGGTTACATCCTCAAGAACAGACCTGGACTTGTGTTTTTTTCTGTCATTCACACATGTTTGAGTCATCCTTTATTAGTCTGTTTACATCTCACTCAACTGTTGACTTTGGCTATTTTCAGACTGCAGGGCTTAACGCTCAATTCCGATTTTTTTGTGAAATACGATGTTTTTGCGAGGTCGTTCACATTTCCAATTAAATGTGACTTGTATGTGACTCCAGTGTGAAGCATAAAACGGCCCAAAAGTGTCCCGCATGTGCACTGGAGACACGATGACATCAACTGCAGTGAGCGTGCTCTGTGTTTACGGAAGTTGTCCAAACATGGACGCGAGCATTGAGCACCTGGAGATTTTAAAGTTCCTCTTGTACCGGAGCCAGAACATGAACAACTTCCTTGCTTTAAGGAGGAGATTGAGAAGGAGAAGGACGAGGTTTTTGGCGTGGTGTTTTGTGGGGCAGCGGCAGCAACGTCCGTTAAAAGGAACTTGTGGATATGGAGATGTAGCCAGGAGTGGTGAGTGGTGATGTGCTTCGCTTCAGTGACACGGAGTTCATTAACAATTTTCGCCAACTTCAGCGCAGAATAGTGACGTTTGTGGCTTGTTGATGACGTGTAGGTCGGATGAATGCGCTTTGGCCGTTCAGACTGAAGTCCCATGTCAAAAGATCGGATATGTATCGGTTTCAGGAGCACATATCGAAGTGTCCTGGGTCACATTTGAAAAAATCGGATCTGTGTCGTTCAGACTGTCATTAAAAGATCAGATACAGGTCACATAGGGGCCAAAAAATCAGATTTGGGTCACTTCAGGCTGCAGTCTGAACGTAGCCTTAGATTTAATTAGTATCGAAATGTATAGAAATTAGATAGAAAAAAGTTCAGATTCCAGGCGTTCACATTAAGGATCCGTTCATAAGAGCCGTTCTCTCATTAACTAATTGTAATCTTTGTTAATCATTCGTAAATTTGAACCATAGGCACAGAATAGCCTTCTTTTCTTTGTCCATCTGCACCATGGCAACTGCGGCTCCAGACGTAACTCACTGACACCGAATGGAGTGAAAGAAAATTGCGAAACCGGCTTTGAGTACGAAAAGAACAATGCTTTTGGAACGACTTACAGCCAATCAGAGAATCAATAAGAGGCCGTGGGCGCAGAAGTTGGAGATGGAGGTGTGTGAACTGTGCTCTGTTATGGGCTGCTTGTTTTTCTTTCTCCTCTAACCTCTGCTCTGATCTCTGTGCTGTGTGTCTGTGTGCGTTTGTGATACTAAACCTGCTTTTGCACTTCATTTTTGTTTCAATCCTCCGACGAAAACACGAGTGGGGAGGTGGCAAACTTGTGGCTCACACCAACTTGAAACCCGACCGTGGCTTCGCGGTCCGTTGCGTCAGCTGGACACGGGGGAGGGGTCAAAAAACTAGAAAATTTGTATGAAAAAATATTAGATTAATCTGAAAAGCAGCATTTTTTGGGGGGGAGAGAACGTCAAATTTGGCCTGATCCCAGCAAAAACTACACCTCATAAACGGATTACACACATTATAAAAGGAGTTAACTCAATAGGATTTTGAATATGGTGAACATATAAGAAAGACGCACACCAAAACACAAAAAACTTCCTTTTAAAACAGCCCCTAATGCTATTGTTCGCCTTTAGTGGATTATCTCCAGCGCTTTGTTTAAAATGAAAGGAATAAATGTACTTACTCAAGGACAAAAGACTTCACCGAGCCAGATTAAATACAGCTGCACGGAAGAGGACGCGGACAAATTATGAAATAGTTTTGAGATAAAGTAACTCAAAGTGCACTATGTAACTTTTTTTTTGGTTCATGGATAGGTTTACGCTTTGCCTGGCATGTTCCGCAGTATGGCATTAATCTTATCTTTTGTGCAAGTGTTCATTTACAGCTGTTTTTATTGTCAAAAGGTGGTATTGCCTCATGGAGATAGATTAATGTAATGCCATACTGTGGAATATTCTAGACAAAAAATGTACTTCGTCATGGAGAAAAGAAAGTTCTGAACCACTCACCAGAAAAATGTACATAGTGCCCTTTTAATTTAAGTTTAAGTTAAGTAAATTAATTTTTGTGTAACTATCCTTTTTAAAATTAATAGACTTAGGCCTACATAAAGAAAAAGTGTGTTAAATTTTTATGATTTTTTTTTTAATTTTTTTTTTGTTATTTTATTAGCAATTTAGTTTAGTTAGGATTTTTAACTTTATGATGGTTAGACAATGCAAAAGGTTGATACATACTCGGGGTGTAATGGCACACAAAAAATCATGGTTCGGTTCATTTTCGGTACAGTATGGGAACAAAATGGAAAATTAATTTGCTTGGTGTTTATTTGTGTTTATTAAACCAAAAATTTGACAAGAAAATAAAATAAATGCAAAGTGCTGCTTGGTAATACTTATAAGTTAAATAAAATATTCTCAAATAAGCAACAAATGTGTGAAATATTATAAAAAATTCATTCCTTCTGAACAGTAAAACAAAACTTTTCAAAAACTAAAACGCAGCACTAACAGTTCCAGCATGAAGTTTTACTAAATGTTCATATTTTTGGGCCAGAAAAACCAATGAGTTTGCTTGTGAATATTAAAGAGCCTGAGCCTTCTGTGTAGCTGCACATGTAGTGGCGAAATGTAAACACACAAAAACTCACTCGTGCACAGAACTGCACTGAACCGGTCAGCACAAATACATGTACCGTTACACCCCTAATACATACGCACAAAAAATAGACTAAAATAAAGCTTAGAATGCCCCTTATACTCACTAGGCCTATAATCACAGTAGCAATAGTAGTTGTCATATATTATAATATACAACAACTTCTATATTGCCTCCAAAATTGGCAAAACCTATTATTAAAAGTTAACATTTTGGCTTTGCAATGGTCACACATGCAGACACACCACACAAAATACAGGTCTAAGTCTAGTTTAAGTCTTATGCCGCTTTTAATCACAATAGTAGTACTTATAGTAGTAGTTCTTGTCCTTTATTGAACTATATTGCCTCCAAAATCCACAAAACCTACTACTGAAAGTTAAAAATTTTGCTTTACAATGGTCACACATACCACACAAAACTACAGGTCTAAGTCTAGTCTAGTCTAGGTCTAGTCTAGGTCTAGACTAAGTCTTATATCGCTTTTATCCACAATAGTAGTTCTTATAGTAGTAGTTCTTGTCCTTTATTGAACAATATTGCCTCCAAAATTCGCAAAACCTGTTGGCATGTTTAGCTTTATAATGGTTACACAACACAAACAGTTCACACATACACAAATCACATGAAAACGCAACTTAAAATGCCCCTTTTTTAAAAACGCAGTAGTAGTAATAGTAGTTTTCTTACATTAAACTATATTGCCTCCATAATTATAAACTTGTCAACCTGTTATTTTTAGCTTTATAATGGTTCCACCACACAAAAGCTCGACATATACACATACAACACACAAAAATACAACTTATAATGTCCAATTTACACATTACACACATAGAAGTAATAGTAGTTGCCCTGTATTTAACTGTATATTGTCTCCAAAGTTAGAAAACCCTGTAGACAATATAAACGTTTGACAAAATTACACAAAAATACAACTTTAAATGTCCCTTTCACCCGTTATAAACATAGTAGTAGTAGTCCTGTTTTGAATTACTGCCCCCAAAATGAGCAAAACTGTTCTTCTCTCCCACCTGCCCTCCCCTTTGCTCCACACCCCTCCCCCCTCTGTGCAGAATCCCTCGAGGACCAATCCAGCGCCGGCGTGGTGGCGGGGGCGGTCATCGGCTCCCTCCTCGCGCTCTTTCTGGTCATCGGCCTGGTCACCGTGCTCCTGACCCGTAGCCGCCGCCAGCAGAGACGGGGGTATCCGAGCAGCGGGGACTCCATCGCGACCGGGAGCGGCGGCAGCAACGGCGGCGACTACGGCAACAAAGCGCGCCTCCTCTTCAGCCAGTCGGGAAACGGGAGCAGCAATAAAAACGGAACGGGGAACAATAACGGGCCGATGTACACGTACAGAGAGGGGTGCGACGCCACGGGGACGCTCACCGAAAACCACCACCACCTCCATCACCACGTGGCCCCGAACCCCGCCGATATCCTCCTCACCAACGACATGGACGAAGCGGAGAGGAGGAAGTTCGCGATGGACGACAGCATGGACGAAGAGGAGCGGTTCGACAGGTTCGGGGGCATGCGGGGCGGCGGGACCTCGATGCAGCCGGCCTATCCCATCGCTCACAGGGGGCGTAACGACGAAGAGGAGCTGGATGTCTACCTTGATGACGATATGGAGTCGCAAAGAGATGGTTCGGTGATATCACGGACTGCGATTTACGTGTGAACGGATTTGGATAATGGCGGAATGTAGATATAGGGTACAAGACTTGAAAAGTGCAAGAAACGAGGCGCCTGATTTGATTCGTCAACATTGGCTACAAGCTCAATAACCAACAAACTCAGCGTCCACACGTGTAGCCTCGTCTTATCAGGAGAGGGACTAAAGCTAACGAGAATGTTTTGTGATGTAACCGTGCTGTATCATTCGGATGGATATATTCGTTGTCAGGCAAAAATAAAGTCAAAAAATCGAAGCAAACCAAGAAAACTGTCGCCGCTTACGCTACATCGTCGTCTTCTTCTGCTTTCGCGATCTGTGACAACGTGCGGAGTATCGTTTCGTATTTTATATTGAACTGTACAAACCCAGTCGCCTATTCGGAAAAAAAACTGCCTTCATCGAACTTGTGTACACGTCATGGCGCCCTCTCTCGTGGACCACCGGTCGTACCGCGTCGAACATCACATCGAAACCGCATCCGCTGACGTCGCTTCGGGGGGGGGAAAAAAACAACACTTGGAAAAACACGCGCGCAGCTCCGCCGGCGAAGCGGAGCGTCGCGGTTTATCGTGGACTTTTTACAGGTTCGTGGGGGGACAGAAATGCACTGTTTTATTTTTTCGCCCCTTCTGAGTTGCCGTCTGCTCCCTCCCCACTCCCCCCTCCCCCCCCCCCCCCCCCCCCCCCCACGCCTCCACCTGGATTTCCCATTGGGTTGTTGATGAAGCAGAGACAGAGGGAGCGGTGGGGGTGCAGTTACATCGCAAGCTTATCAGTGTGTTCTAATGTGTGGTTGGCTGTGACTGAAATGAACCATAACATCTATATATCGAAGCGGACTCTCTCTTGTTTCTCTATAGCACAGTTTTGATGTTCTTGTAGCGTATTCGTAGCTGTTTTTCTCGCTGTTGTGTAATGGTGTTGATCTAAACAAAAGCTGCACCAGGAGCCTTGGGGAGCTGCACACGGCTTCCCTAATGATTCAAGATGTTCTTTACTTTGTTTCAACCCAACTTTCCTTGCAGCGTTGTATATTTTTGTGTTTTATTTTTTACCCACAATGCACGAAGGGAATATGCAAACGAGTTATAATTATTAGGTGCCCCGTGTTACTTTTAAAAGTGCACCGTGCGACTTTTCTGGTGCTGTCCGCCACGGAGATGTTATCGTTTTGTAGTGGTGGACGAAGTAAAAGTGCGAATCTTAAGTACAAATTGTAGGTATCTGTACTTTACTGAAGTCAGTTTTACAGTGGAAACTTTTTATTTTCACTTTTACTTCACGACATTCGACAACACGTATCTGTACTTTCTACTCCACTACATTTTAGATCTGGAGTGAAAAGTAAAAAGTACTTTGAAATGGCTGAGACTTAATTAATTTAGAGTATTTAATTTGAGTTTCCGTCCCAACTTTGAACAAACCAAATACACAAAAACAGCTAGAAAAATTAACAAATCATGTTGTAAAATTCTTTATCACGTTTCATCCTTCAATTGTTCTTAAAATCTGCTAAATACTTTTACTTTTTACTCTTTAAGTACATCTTTAATTGCTTAATATTTTTCTTTAATTTGATTTTTTTTTTATATGATACTTTTACTTGAGTAACTTTTTGCCCCTGTATGTGTACTTTTACTGTACTTAAGTAATAAAATTGAGTACTTCACCCACCGCTGTTGCTTTGTCTGGAATGTCCCAGTGTGGCATTAAAAGTGGAAGGGCAATAACGTCTTTCCCCTTGATAAAATTCACAGAACATTCTCTTTGTTCCGGCTTTAAATCCTCAATCTCGGGAATCGTTGCCAACGCAGAATGTCTGGCTCTTCGCTGATTGGCTGGTGCCCGAACTCGCACTTCTGGGGTTTTTGTGAACCTAGTGCAGGGGTGTCAAACTCATTTTGGTCAAACCTACTTTGATCCTAAAGGGGCTGGATCAGAAAACTCATGGCATATATACAGTAGCCCAAAAATAGCAATAAGTTCAAATATTTGTGCAGAGAAACACAAATCTATTACAGAAATATTTTTTAAATGATGAACTCTTGCTTTTACAAATATTATAATATTATGAACAACCTGAAACTTTAAGAAAAATGCAATTTCAACACATGAACTTGTTTGCAAATGGGAACAAGTCCAATTTTTCTTGGAAAATCCTGCACTTGGCGTTCTCATTTTTGACATTTTTCTGATGAGGGTGTCACGGTCAACAGTCAAAACGATCGTCCTTTAAGAGCGTTTGGAAAGAGGCAAGTCTTCATTTGTGCTGCTCTGGTGGGAGGGGCCACGTACAGAGACACTGGAGACACTGCTATGATAAGTGACACAGAAACATTACCAATATTTTAATAGAAAATATAATTAAAATATTTCAGTTGAAAATCAGCTGAGGGCCAGATTAAAGGTCTTGGAGGGCCGGATCTGGCCCCCAGGCCGCATGTTTGACACCCCTGATCTAATGTGTTCCAATTCCTGATGTAGTCGCCGGAGAGAACTGAAATTGAGCGGAGGCACTTGCATTCTTACTGTGAGTGGGCTCGCCTCTCCACAGATCTGACATGTAACTTGACCCTGTGAAGTGTGAACACAACTGAAGTCATACTTTGGAACATTCCAGACTGTATCTCCGTAGAAAGACGCAAGTGGCGGACCGTCCACCAGAAAAGTTACACAGTGCACCTTTAATTTAAGCTGCCTGCCACCTGCTTGTCTCTGTGGAGGTGTAGTTCCTTTTCCAGGAATGTTACACAGTGTGGCTTTAAACTTATCTCCGTTTAGTCAAGCTGGTGTTGTAATCAGGACCCAGCTCACATGATTTTGACTTTTTTTTTTTTGCAATAAAAGCTCTTGTAATAGAAAGAACACTGCAACATCCCAGACAAAGCAATAAAATCTCCATGGAGACAAACAGATGACAGACCCTTCACCAGAAAAGTTCCATAGTGCAGCTTTAATCTTAATTTGGGAAGGCATGACGGTCTAGGTGTACTTATTTGATGGGTCTAAATGGTCGTTTCACCAGTTTCGAGATGTTTTTGTGTTTTAAGTTGGAGAGTCAATTTGCTGAAGAAAACTGAGACGTTCAACAGTGCAAAGCCAAATGTGTTTTAGTCCAACTATTATTCCATCCTTCCTTTATTCACACACATTATTCATAGCATTAATCAAAAAACGGTAACAAAAAGAGAAAAAAAAATGTTTTGTTTTGACAATTTTTCAAAAGTGAGCTGTGTGTTTTTTGCTAATTAAATTTTAAATGTATTGCCACTAGGGTAAGCAAATGAGTATTATTATGTTTTAATTTATTACATTCTACACTTGAAATGAAATAAGTTAAACAGGCTACACTCTGTCATATCAGCAATTAAATCGAACTTAGTCAGAACTTTTCAAATAAAGATTCATATTCTAAATTCAAGTCAGTTTAAAGGGCCAAAACTACAGTATTTTCTGATCTGTTTTAATGATGTTGCCTCCTCAAAAACAGACCTGGACTTGTGTTTTGTTTCATTCACACATGTTTGAGTAAGACTTTATTATTAGTCTGTCTACATCCCTATTGCCAAACGTACACTGTGAGATATTTTCGATTGTTTCACTCAGCCGCAGCTCAAAGTGTACGACCACATCGCAGGGTTTAATAGTTCACAGCTCACGATTCGTGTTCTCACGCTTGAACGACTTCAACAGAGCGAAACCCTCACGAGAGGCGACTGGATTTAACAACAGGTCTGATATTCTTGCGAACTATGATTGCCGATTGGGAGTTGGTCGTGAGGTATTAATCGCTTCTCGTTACCACACGTCAGAGTCCTGCACGGTGTCGGGTACCCAAGGGTATCCGACGGGTACAGACAATTGCTGAAACAGGCGGGTTTTAACATTCTGGAATTTTCCGGGTGGGTATGCGGGCAGATAGTAGTAACACACAGGCGGGTCAGGACTAAATCAGGACTAAACTAGGACTACACCAGGACTAATCTTGGATTTAAGAGAGAGAAAACCCTGAGCCCGTGGAGCAGGGTGTCTGCAAAGCGCAATCGGGTGACGGCTGCGCTTACCTCCATGAGGTGCTGAGCTCTGCGCTGGTCCTTTCTCCTGCAGTCACCTGACAGTCTACACGGGCACAACTCTGAACCCGTCCCAACAGTGAGTCCTGCTTCAGACGTGGTTTAGTCCTGTTTTAGTCCTGATTTAGTCCTGGTTTAGTCCTCCTGGTTCAGTCCTAGAATCAGTTCCAGTTCAGTCCTGGTTTAGTCCTGGAATCAGTCCTAGGTTAGTCCTGGTTCAGTCCGTGGCATGAATGGCGCAAAAGTCCGGCATCTTGATCAATGTTTCTTCTGCTCAGTAAATAAAGCCTGTGAAGTCGTGACAGTCGCGTCTGTGAATTTGTATTCGTACTGAAGAAATCTTAACCGTGTCATTTCATTTCATTATTGTAATTCTTTAAATCGTAACTTTTCAATCCGTATTCTGATGGATGCTTCAGTTAAATTGCTTTTAATCTGTGTGTGATTTATCATAGGCACAAACGGGTAACGGGTGGAAAAGTTAATGGGTCCAAGTAGGTAACAGGTTTAAGTTTGATATAATCACTGGTTAACGGGCAGGTGCGGGTCTCCAAAAATGGACCCGTGCAGGACTCTACCCCATGTACACCACGAAGCACGACACACGATTAAGACAAAAATCAGCCTAATCCCAAAAACAGTCAGCTCAAAAAAATCGGCTCAAAAAGGGCCAAAAATCCCACAGTGTTCACCCAGTTTAAAGCTTAAGATGCTCTCTTCCACTTTGCGAAGTCATGTGGTCATACAAGAAGTGTTTTTAAACTCCACACACCTTCACTACAATCATTTGGAAGATTTCAGTCCTGGAATTGCCCACATCTACTGAACAAAAGGTAAAATTAAGCCGTTAACTTAAAAACTACCACTACATGACATCACAAATTGGAACAGAGCATTTTGAGCTTTAGGGACGTCGACAAACTAAAAATAAATAGTTACTCAAACACGTGTGAACGAAACAAAACACAACTCCAGCCATGTTTTTGAGGAAGTTACAGCATTATAACACGACTTAAAGCTCACAAGAGTCAGTTTTGCATAATTTTATCCTTAGACATCCATGCAGTATTTTTCTAGTGACACACACACACATATTGTATTTGCTGCTTCCATAATGGGCAGCTTAGCACACAGTCGTTCTGGTATGTGCCGAGGATAACTGGTCCATTCACGTTCCAAAACTGGGTCAAAAGGAACAAGAGGAAATAGAATAGTTGGAAATGTGTTGTGTTTTGAAGAGCCCATTCTCCCCGTGTCCCTGAGAATGTTCCGGGCTATGGATCAGATTATCACATGTTCTGGAGAGAAAAAAGGCTCTCAAAGGCGTAGGTGTAATCCCAAAACTGAATCCAAGTTTCAGTAGCGTTGTGTGTGGGGGACAGAGTGGCATAGGGGTTAGTTCTCCTGCCCTAGAGCCAAGAGGTTCTGGGTTTAATTCTCGACTAGTAGGGCAAAGTGCATTGTGTAGCTTTTTTTGGTGAAGAGACCGTCAAATTTTCTTCGTGGAGATGTTATTGCTTTGGCTGGAATGTTTCACAGTATGGCATTAAACCTTTATATCTTCGTGGAGACCAAACTAGACCAAGTTACAAGTCAGATCTGTGGAGAGGCGACCCTACTCACAGTGTTTTTCTTGGTATTTTTGAGCTGTAAAGCCAACTGTAATTGAATAAATGAGCTTTTTAAAGTCATACTGCGGAACATTCCAGGCAAAGCAACGACGTCTCCATAGAAACAAGCAGGTAACGGACTCCCAACCAAAAAGTTACGCAATGCACCTTTAAAATATTATGTTTTACCTTGTGTAGCTTTGATTATTTACCTGCAAAACTGTATTTGTTTAAAGGTATTTATGTCTTTTTTTTTGGTTGTTTTTCAAGCAAAATTATCTGTGGCTGGGATGAGGAAAAATAAATATTATCAAAATCAATCGGTCTAGTCTTAAAAATAAAATGAGTTAACTCAAAATCACTTGCTACTTCTATACGAGTTAAGATTCTAACAAATTTTGAGATGTTTTTAGACGTTTTTGTTTCTAAATTGGAGTTTGCGAAGTCTTTGTTATGGATCACTCTTGCCTTATTCAGTCCCTGCCATATTACCTGGTGTTTTCTTTTCAGAGTTTGCAGACTCTACGATGCATTTTGGTACAGGTAAATCTCACATACAGTATGATTTCATTTGGAACAACTTGATAATCCTGAGGACCAGTTTAATTTGAACATTGTGTCAAAGAATGTAACACGTGAAACTGTGTGAATGGAGACAGCATTTTAAATAAAGTGTATTAGTGTCAACAAGGATTTGCATTTTGTCCTTCAATGTTTTTCACTGTCCTTCACTGAAAACTGCTGATGTCCTCACATATACGTCCTCGTGGTATTCACAGTACTTGAGTATTCCAGAATTGCGAAAAGAAACTGAATTCTGTAAACTTTTCACCACTCCTTCAGACATCTTCTTCATTTCTGACAGGGTTCTGGTCAAAGTGCGCATGACAGATGTTTATGATTCTCTAATTTTGACTTAAATTGGTGGGATTGTTGATGGGAACTGCTGTAAATATAAATTGTTGTTTTAAAAGTTGAAAAATATGTTGAAACTTACAGGAAGTACAGAGCTCAAACATACTGACGACATCACACTAGGTAGAATTCTGTCCAAGTGTTCAATAAAAATGACTCATTCAAAAGAAAATTTTTCTGATATCTTAAACATGATTTCAACAAAACAGTTTTTTCTTATCTATGTATTTGTCAGATAGTAATTTCTGAGTACATTAGATGAGTTTTGCTAGGTAAGTACATGAATTGTGGCATGTTGAGGGACTATTTTCTCATATATCAATCCGCCGCTGCTGAGGTTTCTATCAGGAAGTACAACTCTCTGCTGCTGCTCAGACATAAATCCTTCAAATGAAAGGTTGGTTTTACTTCTAAAATTATTCTATCAACACAGACATTTACATTGACAGTCTGGTGTAATAATAGATTTGCTTCTGGTGTTTTGTGGAGTGGGTAAGACTGTTTTTAGTGGCAGGATAAACTATGACCATTGACATGTACTAGCCTAGCACCAGTGACCTCTGCAAATACAAGGACTGGATGGAATATTTAAAAAAGTGTCTCCACACGTCTCCAACACTCTGGCTCACTAGGAAATGAGGTCCAAAATTCTGGACTGTCTGTTTCAGTAATTATATAATTATAGAACTATTTAAAAAACAGCTTTGTGTGCCAGTGGGTCAGCCACAAGAGCAGCCAACCACAACCATGGTAACCACAGATTTAGGCTACGTTCACACTGAAACGAATCACCGTATCACTGTATTGGAAACTATTTGCGTCCACACACATCGGCTCTGTGTCCGCAGTCCTTCCCTATCCACACAGCTTTGAGCATATTTGTTTACATTTTACAGAAACTAAACTTAAAACCGCATGGCTCATTTGCATAAACTGAGCGCTCAAAAAACTGCTCGCTATTGTGCGCTGATGCGGTTCAGCTTCTGACGGACAAAAGGACACGACTCCGTGGAATATGAGTGTTCTTTCTGTGACAGAGGGGTTGTTCTGCTGATGGTGAGTCTGTTCTGTGTTTCTATCACGGTGGAGATGGTTCATGTCAAACTTTTCAGAGATTATCCGTCTGCAGGTCGTACACATAGATTGTATATATGAATGGACATATATTCTAGCCCACAGGTGTCAAACATACGGCCCGGGGGCCAGATCCGGCCCTCCAAGACCTTTAATCTGGCCCTCGGCTGAGTTTCTACTAACATATTTTAATTATATTTTCTATTAAAATCTTGTTAATTTTCTGTGGTGTTTATCACAGCAGCGTCTCCAGCGTCTCTGTACGTGGCCCCTCCCACCAGAGCAGCACAAATGAAGACTTGTCTCTTTCCAAACGCTCTTAAAGGACGATCATTTTGACTGTTGACTGTGACACCCTCATCAGAAAAATGTCCAACATGAGAAAAGTGGAGCCGAGTACAGGATTTTACAAGAAAAAATTTATTTATTCCTGTCTGCATACAAGTTCATGTTAAAACATTGTGTTGAAATAGAATTTTTCTTAAGGTTTCAGGTTGTTCATAATATTATAATATTTTGTAAAAGAAAGAGTTCATCAATTAAAAAAGATTTCTGTAATAGATTTGTGTTTCTCTACACAAATATTTGAACTTATTGTTATTTTTGGGGTTTATATGACATGAGTTTTCTGATCCGGCCCCTTTGGGATCAAAGTCGGTTGGATGCGGCCCCCGGAACCAAAATGAGTTTGACACCCCTGTTCTAGCCTCTTAGCGTTTCGGAGTTGAATTTCTTTGCGGTGCATACATGTACATCAGTGTATCAGCATTTTCAGGCGTCCACTCAGTGCCGGATCAGATCTGCACTCAGACGAATTCGTAGTAGCTGGCGGCTCCAGATCGTTTTGTCTCTGGAGCCATTTTCCATCGGATTAGCGTGGACGAACACTGCATTCCGCAATGAAAACGACTCTATATATGTACTAGTGTGGATGGGGCCTTAGATGAGGAGCAAAACATATCCTTTTGAGATGGAGCCTTTCTAGAGGTCTAATTATTTCTTTTCTACTACATCTTTATGTTCATATTATATAATTATTTAACCAAGGTCGCCTCAGTCTGACTTCGAATCGTATGTACATTTTCTTTGCATTTCATTTATAAGATGTCTGTCTAAAACGCGACACAGACCAGCAGTTTCTTTCTTTTCTCTTCTTCTTGTCATAATATTACTTTCAATCTCCCTTTAATCAAACCTCAAGGTCCCTGTCCACCCGTCTGGAGACACTATCGGCACGAGAAACTATGATTCGCAAACATTCTCGTTTTGAGCCTGGCGTCAGTTCAGTCCAGTTTCCGTGTCATTGCCAATCAACTGCGCAACGTACGACTTTATTTAGATGATAATTAAAACATTATCGACCCACATAAATCATATCTAATTGCATATAGGAGGTCGTTTGTCTTATTTGAATCCTGTTTTGGACACGGACCGCTGATTGATTTTCGCAGATCGGTCTCTCTGTCCCCCGAAGCCCCCTATCCCCAGCCTTGTTATTTCTCCGTATTGATTGTTGTTGAACATTATACACTGTGCAGTCTGTAATGCGCATACCAGGCTGTTATATCCGCCGTGAACGTCTCCGTGGCAACCATTTGTAACGTTTATTTGACATCGCTCGGAAATGGCGGCTCACAATGGGCCCTGTGTCGCTTCATCTATCACACGCAGATCAGCTGGTTACGGGCTTTTCATTGCGGCTCGTGCTCTAAAATCGCGTCTGTATTTTTACGATGATCCTTGTGAGTTCACGCAATCGCCGCAAAAAACAACGAGAAGTCTGTTGAGATGAATAAAGGGCGAATTGTGACTTCAAGTGTTCAAGTTTGAAAGGGGAGCCGTGTAGTATTGAATGCCCGCGTTCTATTTCTGGAAGTGCAGCTTTGTAAGTTCTCTTCAATCAGAAATGAGTTACCCTATCACCTAAAAAGATCAGGCCGGGGCGGTTTATTGATTGACTCGTTTTATTTCGAGTTTGCGCCAAGAAAAATGTTACAGCATGACTCACATACATATTCTGAACAACGGAAAAGCATGGTTTGTGAAAATAATGGATCGACTTGTATTTTACTCACTCCTGTTTATTACAAAATGATAGGCTGCGGTCGTGTGATACGCCCATGAAAAGTTTGACACTACATGACCGCATTAAAGGTGCATTGTGTAACTTTTCTGGTGGAGGGTACGTCCCGGCTTGTTTCTATGGATGTGTCATTGCTTTGCCTGGAATGTTCCGCAGTATGACTTTAAAAAGCTCATTTATTCAATTACAGTTGGCTTTATAGCTCAAAAATACCAAGAAAAACACTGTGAGTAGGGTCGCCTCTCCACAGATCTGACTTGTAACTTGGTCTAGTTTGGTTTGGTGTGACATTAAACAGCTCTACTTTACTACTTTACATTTATTCAATTAGTGGAAGTGGTGCAGTGGGGATTTTTTTAAGTGGGGGTTCGCGATTCGTAACGTCATGAATCCCGCCTGCCCACCACCGTCCCCCAAGTCAACGTGACATTCCCAAATACACACAGGTGTCATAAAGATTGTTTGTTGATTACCAAAAAAAAAAAAATAATAATAATAATCACTTTCAGTACAAACATAAAGATGCCAGCCCGGTAAAAATGATGATTTTTTTTTTACTCAAAATGATGCAAAATCATGTTATTAACATTAACACTGTTCATAATCAACTACAGAACATAAATTATAGACTACAACACATGAACCAGGACTAAACCAGGCCTGAACCAGGACTGAACCAGGTCTGAACCAGGACTGAACCAGGACTAAACCAGGATTTAACCAGGATTGAACCAGGACTGAACCAGGACTGAACCAGGCCTGAACCAGGACTGAACCAGGACTGAACCAGGACTGAACCAGAACTAAACCAGGCCTGAACCAGGACTAAATCAGGACTAAACCAGGACTGAACCAGGACTAAACCAGGCCTGAACCAGGACTGAACCAGGACTAAATCAGGACTAAACCAGGACTGAACCAGGAATGAACCAGTACTAAACCAAGACTGAACCAGGACTGAACCAGGATTGAACCAGGACTAAATCAGGACTAAACCAGGACTGAACCAGGACTGAACCAGGACTAAACCAAGACTGAACCAGGACTGAACCAGACCTGAACCAGGACTAAATCAGGACTAAACCAGGACTGAACCAGGACTGAACCAGACCTGAACCAGGACTAAACCAAGACTGAACCAGGACTGAACCAGGCCTGAACCAGGACTAAACCAAGACTGAACCAGGACTGAACCAGGCCTGAACCAGGACTAAACCAAGACTAAACCAGGACTGAACCAGGCCTGAACCAGGACTGAACCAGGACTGAACCAGGACTGAACCAGGACTGAACCAGGACTGAACCAGGACTGAACCAGGACTGAACCAGGACTAAATCAGGACTAAACCAGAACTGAAGCAGGACTGAACCAGGACTTCACCAAAACTGAACCAGAACTGAACCAGAACTGAACCAGGACTGGACCAGGACTGAACAAGGATTAAACCAGAACTGAACCAGGACTAAACCAAGACTAAACTAAGACTAAACCAGAACTGAACCAGGACTAATCTTGGACTTGAGAGCGAGAGAGAGAACCTCAACCTCATGGAGCAGGGTGTCCACGAAGCGTGATCGGGCGACTGGTCCTTTTGCCAGCGGTCACCCGATGGTCTACGTGGGCGCACCTCCGGGTCCATCCTGACACTCAGTCCTGATTCAGTTCAGGTTTATTCCTTGTTTAGTCCTGGTTTAGTCCTTCCTTAGACCTGGTCCATCATGTCTCAGGTCATTATAGGACAGTACTGCAGATTTCATGAGTCTATGCAGGTTGTTTTCATCATTGCCAGTAGCTTTGGTTTGACATTTAAGTTGTAGCTATTTTATATTTGTTATTTTTTTATATCTCACGTCGAGAGAAGTGGGTGGACGGTGAACCTCACGCACCACACCCACTACACTCATGATTACAGGTGGTTTTATAGCTCAAAAATATCTAAAAAAAAAACAGGCATGTATGTCAATCCTCTTCCAAAAACTCTAAAAATAAGCAGGGTTTGTGCGTTAAATATGTGTGAATGAAACAAAACACAACTCCAGGTATGTTTGCGACAAATAAACAACATTATAACATTTCTGTGTCTTGCATGTTTCACAGTTTGGCATTAAATCTTTCTATTTTCATGGAGACCAAACCAGGCCAAGTTACAGGTCAGATCTGTGGCGAGGCGACCCCGCTCACGGTCAGAATATGTGTTTTTCTAGGTATTTTTGAGCTATAAAACCACCTATAATTGAATAAATGTAAAGTAGATCTGTTTGTCGTACTGTGCAATGACATTTCCATAGAAACAAGAAGGTGATGGACCCCCTACCGAAAAGTTACATAATGCACTTTTGAAGAAATCGGTCCTTTTTGACTAAATTCTGACTTCCTCCATTTTGTGCACAGCTCTACAATCTTCCTGTGGGCAAACTCCCTCTCAGCGTCATTTATCTAAATATCTGCACTTTGTAATCACCACTTTTTCACCTATAATGAATCCCGAAGTGGTGCAGCGAGCATGTACCCCGCTCCCAAACTCATCACCCCTCCGACTTTTGTTTTTTTTTCCACAGCCTCATTTTAAATAAAACTCCGCTGAAGCACTCTCCGCGGAAGCTTTGTTAATTAATGAATCCACGCTTGCATCTGTACATCTATAAATACGAGAGTTTCTGCTTTTCTCAGCACAAAAACAAAACGCACCTGTTCCGAAATATTAGCCGCCTCGACAAATATGCTTCAAGACACGGACAGGTTTTTGCCAACTCACAGAAGAGTTCCTTTTAAAAGTCGACAGGCTGAGTTTTCATACGCACCTGGAGGCGGAGGAGGCACTTCAGACGGCTGCGCTGCGTCACACAAGGAAATAGTCCCCCCAGGTTGGAAATGTGGCCTCGTGTGGCACATGTAAGGATAAGAAATAGGTCAAAGCCAGTAAGTAGGAACAGTTTAAAGGTGGTAACTTTTCGGCTGGAGGTCCATCGCATGCTTGTTTCAGCCTGGAAAGTTCCGCAGTGTGACATTAAACAGCTCTGCTTTACATTTATTCAATTATAGTTGGTTTTACATTGCTCAAAAATACCTAGAAAAACATGTATTCTGACTGTGAGAGGGTCGCCTCTCCACAGATCTGACCTGTAACTTGCTCTGGTTTGGTCTCCATGAAGATAGAAAGGTTTACCATGCTGTGAAACATCACAGACAAAGAAGAAGACAAGCATCTAACAGAACATCCATCAGAAAAGTTACGCAATGCACCTTTAAAGACATACTATGCAATGTAACTTTTCTGGTAAGGGGTTTGCTACTTGCTTGTCTCTGTGGGAATGTTGTTGCGTGGCCTGGGATGTTCTAAGGCACATTAATTAAACTTCTTCTTTATTCAATTACAGGTGATTTTACTGCAAAAAACACGCCAGCCTCTTCACAGATCTGACCCGTAACCTGGTTTCTTGATTCTTAAATCAGACCTATTACGCAAAATTAACTTTTCAGAGTTTTTAACAATGTTATAGTTGTTTTCCTCTCGCCGTTGTATTTGGAGTAATTTGTGCATGTTTAAGTCATCTTTAATTACTTTGCAAGACGTCATTTTGCAGATCATTCTGTTTTCAATGCTACGGTACACCTCCACTGCTCTGTACTTACATTGTTGTTTAACTTTATTTCCTTAATCAGTGATATGCACAGGATTCAGTAGCAGTAGTAGATATTTTGGTAAAAATGAACAAAAATCCACTTCTTACTAGTTTGATCTGCAGCTATGCATCGGAGGTGCTGACAGCTGCACGGCTTTTTGTTGTGACGATGTTTATGGCGACTTCAGCTTCCACTGGGCATCACGGTTTTCTAACACGGAAGTCAGTGAACCTATTGTGCGATTTGAGATGAAATGTGCAAATTCTAACATAGGCTACGTTCAGACTGCAGCCTGAAGTGACCCAAATCAGATTTTTTTTGCCCCTATGTGACCTGTACCTGATCTTTTAATGATAGTCTGAACGACACAGATCCGATTTTTTCGAACGCAACCCAGGCCACTTGGATATGTGCTCCTAAAACCGATACATATCTGATCTTTTGACATGCGACTTCAGTCTGAACGGTCAGGTCACATTCATCCCACCTACACTTCAGGCTCGGAATCTAGTCAATGGAGGGAAAGTGAGGTTAGAGAGTTTATTCATATTTGGGGGGATCGCTGCGTTCAGGCCAAATTGGAGCGGTCTTATCGGAACCAGGCAGTTTTTGAGATGTCCAAGCTCGGCTACAGACGGTCCTGGCCCAAATGTCAACAAAAAATACAGAGCCTGCGAGACAAATACAAGGAGGCTAAAGACTCGAACAAACGAAGCAGTTGTGGACGAGTAACCTGCCCATTTTAAGAAGAACTGGACCGTATTTTGGGAGACAAACCCAGCGTTTTGGCGACGTCCGTAAACATTGAGCACACTCGCTTCGTGTGACATCGCATCCTCCAATGCGCAAGCGGGACACTTTTGGGGCGTTTAAAGTTCACACTGGAGATCACATACAAGTCAAATTTAACTGGAAATGTGAACGACCTCGCAAAAAAATCTGATTTTTTTCCAAAAAATCCAAATTGAGCGTTAAGCCCTGCAGTCTGAACGTCGCCCAAATGATCCACAAGTGTCATAGATTATAAATTTATAGCAGACACAAGCGCAATATTCCTTCTTTAAGACTGTGGTTAACTGTTAAAGGGTAACATTTTTTAACTGCTAAAAGTCTTCAATGTCTCGCTAAAATTCACCTTCTTGTCTTGTATATATGTGAATAAAAAAGCAATAACATTTCCATAGAGACACGCAAGAGGCAGACCTTCCATTCCACCAAAAAGTTTCACAGTGCAGCTTTAATTGATTGTATTATTGACTGATTGTTTTATAAATCTTGCAGAAAGCTGAGACCTTTTTTTTTTTTTTTTTTTTCCAGCAGTCACAAGACACTGCTCTTAAACCATTAACCTCTATCTTAACAATCAGACATTACCGTTATAATAATGAGAACGTGACTAATTCTGGACAGTTCTACTTGAGATGCACGAAAAGCCCGAATTTGCTTATCTCCGTGACGACGAGAGTAAACCACGAGAGGGAGAGGTTAGAGCCCAACCTTGAAGCGTCCCTAATTGTCTCATTAAAATGCCTGTTGTGCTTATTTGTTTGTGATAAGGGAGATTTAGATCATGGAGTGAGTCTGATGGATCACCAGTTTTACAGACAGAGGAGAGGAGTCCCAGGACAAAATGAGTGTACACCAGCGCCCCCTACTGGTGTTTGTCTTGATTTAGAATTACACCCATAAACGCGCCCCTCAGTCATGCCGTTTTTAAATGACATATCGCACATTAGGACTAAAACCGGGAATTAAACCAGCAGAACCAAACCAGGACCAAACCTGAGCCGTATCAAAGCTGGGATTGAACCTGGGACTAAATCTGGACTAGAACAGGACTAATCCAAGTATAAATCAGAACTAAACCCAGCTCAAACCTTTTTAGGGTATCTTCAAATACTCTACCTTTAAATCATGTGTAGTGTTGATCAGTTTTGTTGTTGTTAATGACTTATTTTTCTTAACTATTCTACGCTAAAATAAGATTAAACAGCATAAACCAGGGCCAAACCCGGACCAAACAAGGACTAAATCAGGACAAGACTGGACACAGCTCTTTTTGTGCCTTCGTACGTTCATATGCTTACATCAAAATTAGGACTAAAACTGGGAATTAAACCAGCAGGACCAAACCTGGACCACATCAAAACTGGGATTGAACCTGGAACTAACCCTGGACTAAAACAAGACTAATCCAAGTCTAAATCAGAGCTAAACCAGGACAAGAGTGAACAGTTTTTAGGGTATCTTCACATAATGTACTTTTAAATCATGTGTATTGTTGATCAGTTTTGTTGTTGCTGTTGACTTATTTTTCTTAACTATTCTACTCCAAAATATAATTAAGGAGCATTTAATTCTGCTCCCATCGAGGTAGAAAGTGTTTATTAGTGTGAGCTTTTAATATTGTTGGTTGTTTGTTGGTCCACAGTGGTCTGAAAGTGCAGCTGCTTCGGCTGTGGTTTTCTTCAAAGAAAAACATGTGTTTTAATGGGACTGAAGAGGAATGACACACAAACCATTTTCTGTTTCTCTTGAGGATTTTTTTTTTTTTTTTTTCTGGTTGTTTTTTTGCTGTTTTTCTCATTTTTTGTTCCAGCTTTTCATTTCAAATTGTCTCCCCTCTGTGTGTTTGGCAGAATATGAGTTTTATGTTTTATGTATGATATCAGATGAACTTCCCTGTCCACTTTCTAATCATTAAGCTTTCAAAATAGTCCTGGTTTAATGCGTAATTGCTTGGTTTATTCTGATTTAGGCCAAGTTTAGTTCCCGGTAACTGCTAACACATAATATTTCGATCACCATGTTACCTTTTATTGTTTTGAAAGTGTTATATTTATCAAAAACATCCAGCTAATGAAACTTCTGCACATCTCATCAGGTTTGTCAAGTTTCTGTGTGCAGATTTATGTCATGTTTTAACCTGCTGGACCCCACATGTATTCAGTGTTGGGAAGGTGACTTTTAAAATGTATTCCCCTACAGATTACAGATTACATAGACCAAAATGTAGTTTGTAACGTAATCCATTAAATTACTTAAAGTGAGTAAAGTAATTTGAATACTTTGGATTACTTGATTTGCTGTAGAGAAGCAAAGACAAAGAAATCTTCACATAAGATGTTTTGTCTGATAAAAGACAAAGAAAAGGCCGAGTCTTTACTGAACCATATTAAAAATAGTATTGATAGAAGAGGAGCACGGTCCGCGAAGCATTGTTTAGTCCTGTTAAATCCTGTTTTAGACCTGGTTTTATTCCTGGTTTAGTCCTGATTTAGTTCTGGTTTAGACCTGGTTTTAGACCTTGGTTAGACCTGGTTTGGACCTGGTTTATTCCTTGTTTAGACCTGGTTAAGACCTGGTTTTAGTCCTGCTTTAGTCCTCGTTTAGACCTAGTTTAGCCCTGGTTTTAGACCTGGGGTTAGACCTGATTTAGACCTGGTTTTTGTCCTGGTTTGGTCCTGGTTTAGTCCTGATTTAGACCTGGTTTTAGTCCTTGTTTAGTCCTGGTTTTAGACCTGGGGTTAGACCTGATTTAGACCTGGTTTTTGTCCTGGTTTGGTCCTGGTTTAGTCCTGGTTTAGACCTGGTTTTAGTCCTTGTTCAGTCCTGGTTTTAGACCTGGGTTTAGTTCTGGTTTTAGTCCTGGTTTAGTCCTGGTTTAGACCTAGTTTAGTCCTGGATTTAGACCTGGGTTTAGTCCTGGTTTATTCCTGGTTTAGGGATATAGCCCCAAATATGAAAACAGGAAAACCGCCGTGTAATCCGATCCAATTACCACTCACTGAAAAAGTAACTGTAACTGAATACAGTTACTCATAATTTGTACTCTGATTACTCTAGTACATGTAATCTGTTACTCCCCAACACTACATGTAGCTGCCATCATGTGTTGCCAAGGGTTACAGAATAACCCCCAGTGTTTGAAAGTCTCAGGTGTTTTCAGACAGTGTACAGGGGGTCGCTCCTCTGTCTCTGCCTGAGCTTTTCCTCCTCCTCCCTCCTTCTGTCGCTCGGTTTTATCTCTTTTCTCTGGCCGTAAAAGACAAACTCTCCGCTCTCCTCCTCCGGTCTGTTTATTATTCTCCGAGTGTACGTTGTCATCGGTGACAAAGAGCCGACCTGCCGCTGCCCTCTGCTCAGTGTAGGTACTTTCAGAACATGTATTTTAAAGCCACATCATGCAGCATTGTTATTCTGGTGACACAAAGCATTATGTTAAAACACACTGACCCCTGCGTGACCCTTCATATGATTAAATCTTCTTACATAAATAGCGGATATTATGCAGAATCGACTTTTTGGAGCTTTCTACCATGTTTTAACATTGTTCCTTTATCAAAAACATGCCTGAGGTAGTTTTATATGTCAGCAATGCAAATTTGAGTCATTTAGAGATCTCTCCAGGGTCCTATTCAAACCACGGTTAGCTCTAAGATTTCCTACATCACCCACGCTCCCACACGACAATTCTCCATAAATATACAAAAACACGATACAGAACTGTACACAACAACTTCACAAACTTCATGTGATGTGCAGTAGTTTCATTAGTAGATGTCAATACATGTTTTTGAGGAATATAACATTTTCAAAACAATAAAAGATAAAATGGTGATCTAAGGGCGTGTTTGCATAAGAACGTTTACAGGTAAAAATGTCAAAATATTTGATCGGAAATGCCTTTCGTTTAGACAGTGACGGCGTTTTTGGGGCTTAAAAATGCAAAAATCCGAAACCACCGTCCAAAGTGGAAAAGTTGAATATGGTCCAACGTACCGTTTCCGTCTACACTGCCCAAGACGCAAAACTCTGGTCAGAAATGCTCGACATCACCACATAGCGTCACCGCCGAGCCGCCTGGCATGCATACTCAATCGAATTCCACACACTTTTGCGTCACAGTATGCACACAGATTTCCTCCCGAAAACTCTCATCTAAATGTGGAATAAAACAAACAAGACGCAATGACACTTTTACGTCTTCTGTTCAGACCATCAACATATAAACATAACCTAAGATTACGTTCAGACTGCAGGGCTTAACGCTCAATTCAGATTTTTGGGGGAAATCCAATTTTTTTGCGAGCTCGTTCACATTTCCGATTAAATGCGACTTGTTTGTGATATCCAGTGTGAACTTTAAACGCTCCAAAAGTGTCCCGCATGCACATTCAAGGACACGACAACGACAACAACTCAGTGTTTATGGAAGTCGCCTAAACATGGACGGGAGCATCGAGCACCTGGAGATTTTAAAGTTGCTGTCGTACCGGAGCCAGAACATGAACAACTTATTTGTTTTGAGAAGGAGAAGGATGAGGTTTTTGGCTGTGGCGTTTTGTGGAGAAGTGGCAGAAACGTCCGTAGAAAGGAACGTGTGGGTGCAGAGTCGCAGCTAAGAGTGATGGGATTGGGATGTGCTTCACTACTTCACTGATACAAAGTTCATACATAATTTTCATATGACGAGAACAACATTTATGTACATTTGTGAATGCCTACTTTTTCCACTCTCGCAGGAGGAAACACGTCTTTTGCGGCCTATTTCAGTGAGCAAAAGTGTCGGCGTTGGGCTGTGTTGACTCTGTGTTGAAAGCAACCTGGCCGTTCAGACTGAAGTCGCATGTCAAAAGATCGTATATGTATCAGTTTTAGGAGCACATATCCAAGGCTACGTTCAGACTGCAGCCTGAAGTGACCCAAATCAGATTTTTTGGCTTCCATGTGACCTGTATCTGATCTTTTCTTGACAGTCTGAATGACAGAGATCCGATTTTTTGACATGTGAAAACAGTCTGAACGGCCAAAGCGCATTCATTCCACCTACACGTTATCAACAAGCCACAAACGTCACTATTCTGCGCTGAAGTAGGTGAAAATTGTTAATGAACTCTGTGTCACTGCAGCAAAGCACATCACCACTCACCACTCTTGGCTCCGTCTCCACATCCACACGTTCCTTTCAACAGACGTCGCTTCCGCTGCCACAAAACACCACGGCCAAAATCTCGTCCTTCTCCTTCTCAATCTCCTCCTTACAACAGGTAAGTTGTTTATGTTCTGGCTCTGGTACGAGAGGAACTTTAAAATCACCAGGTGCTCAATGCTCGCGTCCATGTTTGGACAACTTCCGTAAACACAGAGCATGAGGTTGACGTCGTCGTGTCTCCAGTGTCACATGTGGGACACTTTTGGGGCGTTTAATGTTCACACTGGAGTCACATACAAGTCGCATTTAATTGGAAATGTGAACGACCTCGCAAAAACATCGGATTTCACAAAAAAATGGCAACTGAGCGTTAAGCCCTGCAGTCTGAACGTAGTCCAAGTGGCCTGGGTCGCATTTGAAAAAAATCAGATCTGTGTCTTTCAGACATTAAAAGATCAGATACAGGTCACACAGGGGCGAAAAAATCGGATTTGGGTCACTTCAGGCTGCAGTCTGAACAAAGCCTAAATGTTATGTGTTAGCAGTTAATTCCCCATAGAAATAAAATACCCCCTTTTTAAAGTCCAAAACTGTCGCTTTTAAAATGTCGCCCGCAGACCTGTCATATCTGTCTCCATCTAAACAGCTTATCCCCCTGTCAGATCCACTGTTTGGTATTGTCACCGAGCTCTGCCTCCTCTGGTCCCTGTGATGGACTCGACCTGCTGCTGTTTTCCGTCTTTAGGGGGTCGCGTTGGGGACAGGACCCTCGGCACGGGCCCCGATCAGAGGCGAGGGGGGGAGAGGGGGGCACGGGTGGGGATGTAGGGGGTCTGACGTGATCTGGGTTAGAGTCGGCAGACAAAAACCAACCAAACAGAACAGGTAGAGCAATACTAAATGCTGTTTATGCTAAGATTGGCTGATTTTACACTTAGCTGCATGAAAATTGTGCCTAAACTTGGAACTATACCAAGACTAAACCAGGATTAAACCAAGATTAAACTAGAACTAAATCAGGACTAAACCAAGAACTGTACCTGAGCTAGAACAAGACTAAACCAGGACTAAACCAGAACCAAACCAGGAGTGGGCACAGATTTTTGAGTACCTTCATCCTTACATATATGCTTACATCAAAATTAGGACTGAACCTGGAACTATACCTGGACTAGAGGGAGACTAAACCAGGACTAAACCAGAACTAAACCAGAACCAAACCACAACTAAACCAGGACTAAACTAAGACCAAATCAGGACCAAACCAGGACTGAACCAGCACCAAACCAGGACCAGAGTGACCAGAGTATCGTCACACACTATATACATAAAAATTTGGGCAAAATTTAATCTGGACTAGAGCAAGACTAAACCAAGTCTATGTCAGAACTAAACCAGGATCAATCAGGATCAAACTTGCACACACATCAAAATTGGGACTTAAAATACTTTTGGATTAAGTTGCAATATATTACTATTATTTTTTTAATTTTTTTTTAAAGACATTATGTTTATTTTTTCTCCTACAGACTTTTTATTTACATCCTGGGCCGTAGTTTCTTTGATTTTAGCGAAGTTCAGAATTCTACCAACTTAAAGAGTATCTTTACCGGAAGGTTAGATTACATTATTATTCTGGTACGTGTATTTAGGTACCTTCCCACAGTGACGATAAAAGATACAACTTCACAGACTTGTTTAGCAAAATTCTTATTCACATCATGGTATTTTTCTGTTTTTGTTTTGTTTGTTTTTTTTTTTTTTAGCAAAGTTCAGAATTCTACCAAATTAAAGAGTATCTGTACCGGAAGGTTAGATTACATTAGTATTCTGGTGCATGTTTTTTGGTACTTCCCCACAGTGACTTTTCATATAAAAGATACAACTCTTGTTTTCTTGTTTAGCACCGTTCTTATTCACACCCTGGGCTGTATCGCTGGTATTTCCTTGATGTGTTTTTATTTTATTTATTTTTTTTTTTATTTTAGCAAATTCTACCAAATTAAAGAGTATCTGTACCGGAAGGTTAGATTACTTTTGTATTCTGGTGCATGTATTGAGGTACCTTCCCACAGTGATTATTCATATAAAAGATTCAACTGCACTGTTGTTACTCACACCTTGGGCTGTATCACCGGCATTTCCTTGATGTGTTTCTTTTTATTTTAGCAAAGTTCAGAATTCTACCAAATTAAAGAGTATCTGTACTGGAAGGTTAGATTACATCAGTATTCTGGTGCATGTATTGAGGTACCTCCCCACAGTGATTATTCATATAAGATAAAACATATAAGATACAACTCTTGTTTACTTGTTCAGCACTGTTCTTACTCACATCCTGGGCTGTATCGCTGGTATTTCCTTGATGTGTTTCTTTGATTTTAGCAAAATACACACTCAACCAAATGAAGGAGGGTCTGCACCGGAAGGTTCGATTACATTAGTATTCTGGTGCATGTATTTAGGTACTTCCCCACAGTGACAAAAGATACATCTCTACAGACTTGTTTGGCACTGTTCTTATTCACATCATGGTGCTTCCTTGATGTGTTTTTTTTTTTTTCTTTTGATTTTAGTAAAATTCCAAATTCTACCAAATTAAAGAGTATCTTTACCAGAAGGTTAGGTTACATTAGTATTCTGAGACATGTATTTAGGTTCTTCCCTCAGTGACTATTCATATAAAAGATACAAATCAGCAAACTTGTTCAGCAGTGTTCTGATTCACATTCTGGGCTGTATCGCTGGTATTTCCTTGATGTATTTCTTTGATTTTAGCAAAGTTCAGAATTCTACCAAATTAAACAGTATCTGTACCGGAAGGTTAGGTTACATCAGTATTCTGGTGCATGTATTTAGATCAGCAGACTTGTTTAGCACTGTTCACATCCCTGGGTGTATTGTTGGTACTTCCTTGATGTGTTTTTTTTTTAATTATTATTATTATTTTAGCAAATTATACCAAATTGAGGAGTATCTGTACCAAACGGTTAGATTACATTAGTATTCTGGTGCACAGATTTAGGTACTTCCTTAACCTGATTCATCAGCCAGTTTCACTTCATGGAAACCATCTGACCTCGCAGCATCAGAATTCATTTGCTCGACGGTAGGCGGGAAACTTTAACCAATCGTTGCTATTTGCTATTTGGTTGTGACGTATGTAATGCGCCGCTAACGAGGATAACTTGTATATTAAGCTTTTCCCAAATCCCCTTGGAAGAAGGACAATAACTTCTTCTCTCTGATAATTCACCAAACATTCTCTTTGTTCCGGCTTTAAATCCTCGATCTCGGGAATCTTTGCCAACACAGAATGTATGGCTCTTTGTTGATTGGCTGGTGCCCGGACTCACACTTCAAGGGTTTTTGCGAACCGTCTATTGTATTCTGATTCCTTGACTTGTTTAGCTCTGTTCTTATTCACATCTTGGTGTTTCCTTGATGTGTTTTTTTGGTTTTAGCAAAGTTCAGAATTCTACCAAACTGCATCTATTTAGGTTCCTCCCCACATCAAGATACAACACTTGTTTACTTGTTTAACACTGTTTTTATTCTTATCCTGGGCTTTATCGCTGGTATTTCCTTGACATGCTTCTTTGATTTTAGGAGAATTCAGATTCTATCAAAGTAAAGAGTAACTACACGGGAAATTTAGATTACATTAGTATTCTGGTGCATGTATTTAGGTGCCTCCCCACAGTGACTATACATATAAAAGATACAACTCTACAGACTTGTTTAGCACTGTTCTTATTCACATCCTGGGCTGTATCGCTGGTATTTCCTTGATGTAGTTGCGATCTCTGCTCCTTCTGTCTTTCTCCCAGATAATGCCACACTTTGAGCTGGTTCTGAATAAAACATGGAGGAACAACCTGTCCTCCGAGCGAAGACAACAACATGAAAAAAGAAGTAGAAGAAGCAGAAGAGGAGATTTTCTGTTTTCCATTTTCAGGATACTTATTTTTATTCTGCTCTCTTTTCTCTTAAAGCTGCACTGTGTATGTTAACTGGCAGAGGGTCCACCTGCCTGATGAGATGTCATTGCTTTGCCAAGAAAGTTCCGCAGTATGGCATTAACTTTATTTATCTCCGTGAAAACAAGTAGGCGGCACAACCAGGTCAGATCTGGGGAGAGGCAGCCCCGCTCGCAGTAGGAATCCATATTTTCAAGGCGTTTTTGAGCCATAAAAACAACAAATAACGCTTGATATAAATACATTTAATGCCATATTCTGGGATATTCTTTAAGCAACACTATCTCCATGGCGACAAAGTAGTTTAAAGTGTTTCACAGAGTAAGAAATATGTTAAAATCACAAAACAAACTAACTCAAGCATAAATATACATCATCAAATTAACTTTAAAACTGAAATGTATAACTTTAATGAAGGGTCTGCCACCAACTTGTCGCCATGGAGATATTGTTGCTTAACTCTTTCCCCCATGAAGACGACATTTGACGACCCCCCTGAACCCTTAATGACGACTTTTGACTCCTCCGCTGTATCACTAAAGACGTGATCTGACGACCTTTAGAAATGGCTCGGTTTTTCACATTTAAACAGAGACTGCGATCGGTTGGGGGCCACTACAACCCACACTAGACTGACCAATAGGATTCAAGGAGATGTTTTTCGCCGATTTTTTCCGAAGTTAATCGAAATAGTGACGATGGTAGCTTCCGGAAAAAACACAACACGAAACACGTGCAATGGAAAGATCGCGGCGCTGCGGCGCACAGTTTTAGAAATAATGAGGAGCGGACGTATTTTATGGATAAGTTTAGAGAAAGTGACTTTTATAGATTTCAAAGTGATGATGTTGAAGTTGATTATAAAGTGGAAAACAGCGACAGCGACGGACTTTCGGGGAGAAGGTGAGAATGCCGCTGATGCGTCTGTGTGGAGTCCTGCGATGTCCGAAACAAACTATCTGAGCTTTATACTCGATTATGAACCAAAATTGCCCTGAAATCTGGATGTTGCCCAGGCCAGTCCTTTAAAATATTTCAGTCTTTTTTTCCAAGATGCAATGTATAACAGAATTGCTACAGAAAAAAACGCTTATGCGGAGCTCTGCACATGAGAAAATAAACAAGATGACAAATACTGGACACACACTGACGGGGAAGAGTTTTTTATTATTATATTATATATTATAATAAGCTAAATTGAGTTGAATAAGTTAAATGGAAAAAAAATTAATTGGGTGCACACAGGTGTACAACAGGTAAAAACAGGTGTACACTTGTGCTATACTGTATCTGGTGATATGAAATCTGTTTAAATACTTTGACAAAGTATATATATATTATTTTTTTATGAATATAGTACTCAGAACATGCAGATATCAGATGCTGAATGTAGTTTTTTTGTTTTCGAGTTTGCACCTGACCAGGTAAACTCTCATTTTCAGTGAGCTGTTATACACCTATAAATGAGTTGAATCACATTTTAAACATCCATAAATGAAGAGTTCAGAGTCTAAGGTTTCCAGAGATACAAATATGTCTGTGTTACAATTAAGTTCATGAGTGTAAAAATCATTTATAATCACTCGTGGAAGTCTGTTTTCTTTTATGCAGTTATGCTCTATGGGTCGCCCTAGTAACATATGTATGGGTTGTTCCTAGTAGG
The DNA here is from genome assembly GCF_026225935.1 of Boleophthalmus pectinirostris. Lineage (NCBI taxonomy): Eukaryota > Metazoa > Chordata > Actinopteri > Gobiiformes > Gobiidae > Boleophthalmus > Boleophthalmus pectinirostris. The sequence continues at coordinate 28,258,795 of NW_026571175.1, forward strand.
CGTCCAGGGGGGAAAGAGTTAAAGAATATCCCAGAATATGGCATTAAATGTATTTATATCAAGCCTTATTTATTGTTTTTATTGCTCAAAAATGCCTTGAAAATATGGATTCCTACTGGCAGAGGGTCCACCGCCTGGTGAGATGCCGTTGCTTCGCCAAGAAAGTTCCGCAGTATGGCATTAACTTTATTTATCTCCGTGAAAACAACCAGGCGGCACAACCAGGTCAGATCTGGGGAGAGGCAGCCCCGCTCGCAGTAGGAATCCATATTTTCAAGGCATTTTTGAGCCATAAAAACAACAAGTAACGCTTGATATGAATACATTTAATGCCATATTCTGGGATATTCTTTAAACGACACTATCTCCATGGCGACAAAGTAGGTGGCAGACCCTTCATAAAAGTTATACATATCAGTTTTAAAGTTAATTTCATGATGAATATTTATGCTTGAGTTAGTTTGTTTTGTGATTTTAACATATTTCTTACTCTGCGAAACACTTTAAATGACTTTGTGTATAAATTGCGCTCCAAAAATAATTGTCTTGCCTTATTTACAATCACAGATCTGTCACTGATAGAAGCACACACACAGGAAAGCTAATACCATTTGTTTGCACACAGGGAATTGGCCAGATTGAAAAGTTGTGTTTGTTTTTTGTAATTATTAAAGCAGACCTATTATGCAAAATCCACTTTTTAAAGCTTTTAAGCATATTATAGTTGTTTCCCCCCGTCCATTTACCCTCTCACCGTTGTATTTGGAGTGATTTGTGCGGCACGCGCCCTCTGCTCTGGTAGAATTTGTAGATTTACTCCCGTGCAGTGTCAATCAAGAGCAGGATGTACACAGCAGCTTCACAAACCTGATGCGAAGTGCAGCAGTTTCATTAGCGGGATGTACGGTGATTGAAGGGGGAGTGACTTAAAGCGGAGAGGGAGGGGCAACACAAAAAAACTAAGTCAAGCTTATTAAACCTGCCAATATGCTGTTTTTAGCGAATATTGCAGGGTTTCTGTTCACATCACAACATTATATAGGCCAATAATATTTAACATAGATGTGGTCGTTAAAATCTACATAAAATCTGATTTTTGTTGTAATACAGTGAGTTTTAGGGTCTAGTCCAGGCATGTCCAAACTATGGCCCGTGAGCCAAATGCGGCCCTCAGACAAACTTTTCTTGGCCCTCAGGCTTCCAGGAGAATTGGCCCAAATGACCTTGCATCAATGAAAAATTAACTTTTTATCTGAAGTTTTTTTTTTTTAAATCTACCTTGATAAAGCTGATATTTAATATTTAGTGTGTGGTTTTGAAGATCTTAGCATGAATAAAGACGATGGCTCATTCTAACTTGTTAAACATGCACATATTTCAATTATTCACTGTATTGAGCATCAGTCTACAGCCCTGGATCGGCCCTCTGCTTCATCTGTGTTTCGAGATGTGGCCCTTGATGAAAAAAGTTTGGACACCCCTGGTCTAGTCAATAATAGAAATGATCACATCCAAAATGTGTGACTTTACCTTTTAAATGTTTCATGGCAAAGTACAATGTAATCCAGGGGTCATCAAATTAAGGTCCGCGGGCCAACTCCGGCCCTCCACTCCCCTTTGACCGGCCCCCCGCCCCTCTGCCCTCTGCCCCCCACCACTTGAACTGGCCCTATAAGACAATCCTCAAAAGCTGTTAAGAACCATTTTTTAATTACTTTTTGGCAACTAAAAACACATCTACATCTTGTATTTTGTTGATTTTTTTATTTTTTTTTAAATTGTATTTATAGGTTATGTTAGGTTAAGTTGCTTTATTCATACCTGTAGGTAAATTTGTTTTGAAGATTTGTGAGGCGGGTCCCACATTTCACATTTCATTCATCCACATTATATACAATAAAAAAACACAATTACAAGAATTAAGTGTAGAATGGTTTGTTCCATAAACAATTAGTTAAATCCATCCATCATGCTTGGCTATATGAAGTATGTATATTTATATTTAAATTATTACAGTGAAAGTCAATGCACATGCAGAGTTCTGTAGTGCAGTTAAGGACAGAAAAATGACTCATGTTAAAGTAAGAAAACTTAAGAAAACAGAGAGTGCCAAGTTTTCAAAGAACAGTGGATGACCGATTATTCTTTCGTTCAGTGTAAGGACCGTGCAGTTTGTCTGATATGTAAAGAAAGTGTGGCGGTTTTCACAGAATATAATCTGCGTCGTCAGGGTCAAACAAGTCTGTTATACGACCGACCCGACCCCGGCCCCCGTCACAATCAGGAGCGATAATGTGGCCCCCAGATAAAAAAGTTTGGTGACCCCTGATGTAATGAATAAGAAAAACTGGCTCCTGTCCCCATCTGGGAGTTTGACATTATCGCATTTTAGAATCTGCAGAACGATTTTTGAACGTTTGCAGAACAATAAAAGGTAACATGGTGATTTAAATGTGTAAAGTGTCAGCAGTTATTACCCCAGAGAATTAAAACACCAATTTCAGCGATTATCCAATAGCAACAAGAGATCTGCATTTTCACACTACAGTAATCTTGTGATGAACTACCCTCCTAGTTTAGATGTTTTGAGTCCAGACTAGAGCGGTTTCGAGGAGGTCCTGGTGCACCGTGGGATTGTTTCAGACTAATGCGTCCTCATCTGTCCTCGTGCGTCCCCCATGTGCTGGTCCTGCACTGTTCTGAGCTAAACTTAGGCTGTGATCCGCTGCTGTTTTTAGACGCTGCTGTTTGTACACAGGCTGGGGCTGCTTTTTACCTGAGTCTGGAGCTGTTTTTATTTCTCAAAGTGCTACGTAGGTAACGCACTTGCTGGGTTTGCGATTTATAGATCTATATAAAGCAAGGTACACTTTTGATGGAAAGTGCGTCCTGCGTTTGACACGTCCTCGGTGCTCTGATTTCCCACACAATTTTGCACAGAAAATCTCCGTAGCACAAATAAAAAGCATAATAAATAACCAAATCAAATAAAAAGCGAGATGGATAGTACGGTTTAATGTCATACTCTGGAACATTCCACACGTAAAAATAACATCGCCATGGAGACAATCAAGAAAGGGGACACTGCAGCTTCACCAGATGAGTTACATATTGAAAGTTTAAAAAGTCTAAAAGTTGAATTCGAGGCAAAGTGATCGCATCCTCTTGGAGATAATCAAGGGACGGGACACTGCACCAGAAAAGTTACATACTGAAACTTTAAGTGTCATACTGCGGAACATCCAAGGCAAAGTAATACCAACTTTTTCTGGAGAAAATTTGCGCTTGTGTCTGCTGTATAGTTATAATCTATGACACCCGTGGATCATTATGTTATCATGACCCTGATGATGCAGATTATATTCACACTCGCGTTACGTATCAGACAAACTGCACGCTCCGTACACTGAACAAATAATAATAATCAGTCGTCCACTGCTCTTTGAAAACTCTGCACTCTCTGTCAACTTTTGGTACTTTAACACTCGTCATTTTTCTGTCCTTAACTGCACTACAGAACTCTGCGCGTGTGTTGACTGTCAGTGTCTGATCTTGAGCTTGTCAGGTGACGAAAATTCGGTGGCAAATGTAAATACATCATTGAATTATTTAAATATAAATATAAATACTTAATATAAATATCATTTTAAATTGAAAAAAATAACAAAATACAATATGTACACATGTTATTATTTGCCAAAAGGTAATAAAAAAAAAAAATAGGCCATGACAACTTTTCAGGATTTGCCTCATAGGGCCAGTTCAAATGGTGGGGGGCAGAGGGGCTGGGAGGCCGGTCAAAGGGGCGTGGAGGGCCGGAGTTGGCCCGCGGGTCTTGGTTTGATGACCCCTGATCTAAAATGATGTAATAAAAGAAACAAATCTGCTGACTTCTATGTTAGAAAACTGCAGTGCCCAATGGAAGCTGACGTCACTGTAAACATCATCATAACAAAGAGCTGTGAAGTTGTTGGCGCCTTCTGTGGATAGTTATGAATTTCTGCCAAATGCTACATGCATCACAGGCCCCATCTACACTAGTTTGTATTTGAGTCGTTTTCGTTGCAGATGCAGTGTTCGTCCACACTAATCCAATGGAAAACAGCTCCAGAGATGGAACGATCTGGTGCCTCCAGCTCCCACGAATTCATCTGAGTACAGATCTGATCCGGCACTGTGTGGACTCCTGAAAACACTGATACGCTGACGCAGGAGCTCTAGTTGCCGTCCTTATTGGACCACGTCGCTGTGACTTGCACCTTCCTGATTCACTGTGATTGTGACACTGGTCATGTGAAGCTATTGTGGAAAACAGTTTAAATAAACCAGACACAAACAGGAAACAGCGTGACTAGAACTACTTACTACTTTTACGCTTGCCGTCTTCCTCAGCTCGAAATCGGCTGCTGCAACTTCAGATACGGTGCTCCACTTCCTTGTTTTTACCACCCATGTGACTTTGTGACGTTGTGATGCCAGCCTAGTCATGTGACTAGCATTTCAGGCGGTTTCATGTTACTGTGGATAGGGAACGGACACAGAAACGACGTGTTTGGACGCAAATTGTTTCCGATACGGTGATACGTTTCAGTGTAAACGTAATCGCAGAAAATAAAATCGGAGAACAAAGTGCAGAACCGTGGGCGTGTACTAGTGATGATGAATCCTAGAGTTGATCTTCAATATTGTATCTTGAAAATAAGCGATGAAAGATTGGTCAAACATGCACAAATCACTAAATACGACTTCGGGTGAGCAAACAATGAGAAGAAAACAACTATAACATGATCTGAAAAGTCGATGTTGCAGAATAGATCTTCTCCAAAGTTTTCTAATATTATAAGTTCAAACGTTGGACAACTTCAAATACCAAAACATTCCAGATGATTTCAAACTTGTGCAGGGACTTGGTAAACTACTCCACTCCATTTTAAATCTTTTAGGTTTAGGTGGTCCTATAAACGTACTTTACAGTCCTGTCTCTGCAGTACTCCGTCTGGCAGAGCAGTCGGCCAAATCACAAACCATTTTCTGTCCCACATTTGATAGTCGTGGTGTGAAATGGTCCCAAATGATGGATGTTTTATTTGGTGAAAAGTATGCAACATTTTTTATAACTTCAGATAAGCTACGACGCGGGTAGTTTTTCATTCTTATCAAACCTGTATGTTACAGTCAGACATTCACTCGTATCTGACATCAACAAGAGGAAGGATATACTTTTTAGCTTTTACTGTTGGAAAAGTGAAGTGAACTAAGTGGATTTTGCTGTCTGAGGCTGTGTCCGAATGTCCCCCCGAGTTCCTAACCCCTCACTCACTACTTAGGCCTGTACGATGTAGCAGACTACTGCATATACTGCAAATTCGGACACCCAGCTCACTATTTTTAGGTCATTTGACTCTGGAGTTTGGGTTTTCTGATGTATATAATGATCAAATCAGACTGGCACAGAAATATTTAAGCACTAGTAATAACCATAAAAGTTTTTGTCAAGCCGGATATCACGTAAACGGGTTGGATTATTAGCTTTTTGTCTGAAATGTGGAAATTGTCGATCTTTTAACAGCTCAAACTAAGGAAAGCGAGCCAGACTGGTGCCAACTAGTGCCTTCACTCAGTTTCATTTCTCTCCAGTGTTAGAGAAATGCTTAAGTTGCAATGAAGTTATTAAAATGTACATAAGCTAGCAATGAAAACTTCTGCATCACCTATATGTGTTAAAATGTTTTGAAACCATGAAATTATGTTGTGCTATGTCTGCATTGTATATCACCGTCTGTGCAAATAGAGAAGTGCGAAAGGTCACTGTAACAGTCTAGGTGCAGATGTACGGGGAACTGAAAGTCCTTGAACCTGTGTTCTAAGAAAGTGAGATATGAGGCGGGAGACGGTGATGGGGAAGTGGAAACTGTTCCAAAGTTGTGTAACTATGTATGTGTTTTTAATAAAAGGGTTGTGCCGAGGTCATACGGGGAGAGACTGCTCAATCCAGCCATAGTAAGCGGTTGGAGTGTGAAGGCTCACACATTGACCCCGTGCGCACGTAAAACTTTGACAAAGTCTCGAGCACTGATTTTTCTGACCAAGGTGATCTAATCCACAGTCAGCTGGAGGTTACTGGAGATTGATACTGTTTAATTCTACACTGTTTGTGTATTATTTCCTGACATCCAGCAGCTAGGTCAGGAATTGGAATACACTAGACGGTTTGCAAGAACACCGGAAGTTGTAGACAGCGCACCGCCAGTCAGCGAAGAGCTGTGAAGCCATGACGTCAAACGCAAGCGCCTGTCTGGGTCCTTTTTGTGGTACAGAACAACAGTAAACAAAGCGTCGAGATGGATGTAGACGAAGACAGACATTCTGTGTTGGCAACGATTCCCGAGATCGAGGATTTAAAGCCGGAACAAAGAGAATGTTTGGTGAATTTTATCAAGGGGAAAGATGTTATTGCCTTTCTTCCTATGGGATTTGGGAAAAGTTTAATATACCAGTTAGTCCTGTTAGCAGCACATTACATACGTCAGAAGGCCCACTAGTCAGAAAATCATTACTTCTTCTATTGGTTTGTCAACAATTGAATGTATATTTGATGAAAGCAACAGGGAATAATCCCTGGATATCAGGGAAGAATTAGTAAACTTTTGGATGTATACCAATTAAAAATGGCTGCGAGATCAAATTTTTTAGAGATATTGACAGGAAAACGCATAATCACGCATAACAGCATTAGCTAAGGCCAGCATTACTTAATTTGTTGGTTTACAAATCCACCAATGCTATATTAAAAGAAAAATATTTAAAATAAAATTGAAATGAAGGTTGTAGAGCTCGAATTACTGAACATTTTGCAAGTTGTTGCCTGAAAATCAGACAATTATTAACCCTGTTACACTTAAGACGCCATTTCCACCCAAATCATTATTTCCTCAAATATTTTTGCTGTATTTTAATGGTTTAATATATTTATTACTTTTAATATTTACTTTTTAAAATATTTAAAACTTGAATTACAATTTCTTTTGTAACAATTTGTAACACTACCTGAACATGGATTTTGTGACTAGAGGCTCTTCTGATTATAAGGCTGACCCCATCACAACCAAATAGCAGCGATTGGTTAAATAAAAAAAAAGTACCCACCTACTGTCAAGCAAACAACTCCTAATGCTGAGAGGTCAGATGGTTTCTACGGCTAAAGGAAAGCGCCTTTACTTCATAACTTTTGTGGTGGAGGGTCCATCAAGTGCTTTTCTCCATGGAAATATTATCGCTGTGCCTGGAATATTTCACAGTATGGCATTAGACACAACTAGACCAAGTTACAGGTCAGATCTGTGGAGAGGCGACCCTGCTCACAGTCAGAATGTCTGTTTTTCTAGGTATTTTTGAGCTATAAAACCACCTGTAATTGAATAAATGTAAGGTAAAGCTGTTTAAAGTCATACTGTGGAACATTTCAGGCAGAGCAATGACCTATCCATAGAAACAAGCAGGTGACGGACCAAAAGTTACAACCAAAAAGTTCCGTAGTGCACCTTTAAGAGCGTTTTATTCAGAATCACATCTTCTGTGTGTTCACTCTCCGCTCTTGTTTTCCCAGTGCTTTATGACCTATACTGACTTGTCTAGTGACCACCGATGCCCCCTACTTTTCAAGGTGCATTTTGGGAAATTTTGAGTGCACTGCATGTTCACCTCCTGGTCATTCGGACAGCACTAAAACTAGCGTGACCCCTTAATAGTGCCCTATAAGGAACGGTGTGGACATCCAGACTCAGCCGGGTTCACTTGTTTCAAACTCCAAGAAAGCACACGCATTCAGAGCTGCTCACTTTGATTTTACACTTTTGGTCCAATACTATTTGACACCAAGTATTGATAATTGATACTTGTCGATTATGTCTGTAGTGTGTTTTTCTTCTATGTGCTGATGTTGCAGGAGGGTTTCTTTTTTCTTTATGTGTTGGTTCCAGACAGTTAGTGTCCCAGATTCCAGACAATTAGGAAACGTTCAGACTGCAGGGCTTAACGCTCAATTCCGATTTTTTTGTGAAATCCGATGTTTTTGCGAGGTCGTTCACATTTCCAATTAAATGCGATTGTATGTGACTCCAGTGTGAACATTAAACGGCCCGAAAGTGTCCCGCATGTGCACTGGAGACACAACGATGTCAACCGCAGCGAGCGTGCTCTGTGTTTACGGAAGTTGTCCAAACATGGAGGTGAGCATCGAGCACCTGGAGATTTTAAAGTTCCTCTCGTACCAGAACATGAACAACTTACTTGTTTTAAGGAGGAGATTGAGAAGGAGAAGGACGAGGTTTTTGACGGTGGCGTTTTATGGGGCAGTGGCAAAGGAACGTGTGGATGTGGAGACGTAGCCAAGAGTGGTGAGTGGTGATGTGCTTCGCTTCAGTGACACGGAGTTCATAAAAAAATGTTCGCCTACTTCAGCGCAGAATAGTGACGTTTGTGGCTTGTTGATAACGTGTAGGTCGAATAATCCGTGTATCATTCGTTCATTCGTTTTTCAATATAAAACCAAAAATAAGAAAACGAAAAAACAACAGTTTTCTTCGTTATTTGTCTCCAAAACCAAAATGAAAAAACGGATAATGATTCGTTTTTTCAGTTTTCGATTTTGTGTTTAAATGAAGAATGGAAAAAACGGATAACGGCCGTTTCCCGTTTACGTGACTTCCGTGACTGCGATGCCGAACTTTTGCACCGCATACGGACTGAACCAGGACTGATCCATTTCCGAGACCAGACCGAGACCAGAGCGGGACTGAGACCGGGACCAGACCGGATCTGTGTCGTTCAGACTGTCGTTAAAAGGTCAGATACAGGTCACATAGAGGCCAAAAAAATCTGATTTGGGTCACTTCAGGCTGCAGTCTGAATGTAGCCTTAGTTGTAAAAAAAGATAGCTATGTCAGATTCCAGACAGATAGTAGTAAAAATAAAAATAAATAAAAAATAAAATTAAAAAATAAAAAGATAATTATGTGTTGGGGAATAGAGAGCGGAGTGAAATGTGTTTTTTATTCACTCTAAAGCACTCTGTGTTGCATTTTTTGTATCAAAAGTGCTCTATAAATAATGTTTTATTGATTCATTGATACTTTGCAGTGACATCAGGTTAGGGGTCTTCTGCATGTGTCTCTGAGGTGGCATATTTAGCAGTTACCATGGTGACACAATGCACACATTGTCAAAAAACATTTTAAAGGGCCCATATTACACTATTTTCTGATCTGTTATAATGTTCTTTCCTCATTAAAAACATGTCTGGAGTCATGTTCCATTGTGTGTTCTTAAACTTTTTGTTGTTGTTGTTTATTTCATTCATAAAGTTTGAAAAGACATTAACAGTGTCACACCATCTAACATACAGAAATTTATGAAAAAGCAGAAAGAAGAGTCATCTTATGTTTTCTGCCCCCTTTTTCCTTTTATAATCAATAGATAAACATTGATTGTTACTTTAAAACATTTCAAATCAGTACATTTCATTTCAGTCACAATTATTAATCAATTCCAAACTGAAATCTTCACTATTATGCTATACTATTTTTTATTTTTTTATTTTTTTTAACATACACTTTCATACACCTTCACTAGAATCATTTGGATAATTTCAGCCCTGGAATTTCTCATCTCTACTGAACAAAAGGTAAAAGGAGCTGTTAACTTGAAAACTACCACTACATGACATCACAAGGTGGGACAGAGCATTTTGAGCTTTGGAGATGTAGACAAACTAATACTGCAGGACTAATCAAACATGGTTGAATGAAACGGATCATGTTTCCCATTTCTGTAACTTAAACTGCGATGCTGGACTTTTGTGCCGCATACAAACTGAACCAGGAGTAAAACAGGACTAAACCAGGACTAAACCGGTGTCAGCCCTGGTCTCAGTCCTGGTCTCAGTCCCAGGTTCAGTCCGGGTTTAGACCTTGTTTAGATCTGGTTTAGACCTGGTTTAGACCTGGTTTAGCCCCGGTTCAGTCCTGGAATCAGTCCTAAGATAAGTCCTAGGATCAGTCCTGTTATCAGTCCTAGTTCAGTCGTAGTTTAGTCCTGATTTAAAACTGGTTTAGACCTGGCTAAGTCCTATTTTAGTCCTGTTTTAGTCCTGTTTTAGACCTGGTTCAGTCCTGGGATCAGTTCTGTTTTAATCCTGGTTTAGTCCTATTTTAGTCCTGGTTTAGTCCTGTTTTAGTCCTGGTTCAGTCCTGGTTCAGTCCTGTTTTAGTCCTGGTTCAGTCCTGGTTTAGTCCTCTTTTAGTCCTGGTTTAGTCCTGGTTCAGTCCTGTTTTAGACCTGGTTCAGTCCTGGGATCAGTTCTGTTTTAATCCTGGTTTAGTCCTATTTTAGTCCTGGTTTAGTCCTGTTTTAGTCCTGTTTTAGTCCTGGTTCAGTCCTGGTTCAGTCCTGGTTTAGTCCTGTTTTAGTCCTGGTTCAGTCCTGGTTTAGTCCTGTTTTAGTCCTGGTTTAGTCCTGGTTCAGTCCTGTTTTAGACCTGGTTCAGTCCTGGGATCAGTTCTGTTTTAATCCTGGTTTAGTCCTATTTTAGTCCTGGTTTAGTCCTGTTTTAGTCCTGGTTCAGTCCTGGGATCAGTTCTGTTTTAATCCTGGTTTAGTCCTATTTTAGTCCTGGTTCAGTCCTGGTTTAGTCCTGTTTTAGTCCTGGTTTAGTCCTGGTTCAGTCCTGTTTTAGTCCTGGTTTAGTCCTGGTTTAATCCTGGTTTAGAACTATTTTATTCCTGTTTTAGTTCTGGTTTAATTCTGTTTTAGTCCGGTTTTAGTCCTGGTTCTGTCTGTATGCGGCACAAAAGTCCAGCATCACAGTTTAAACACAAAATCAAAAACTGAAAAAAGTAATTGTTATTCATTTTTTAAATTTTGGTTTTGGAGACAAATAATGAAGAAAATTGTTGTTTTTCCATTTTGTTATTTTTTTTATTTTAATTTGAAAAACTAATGAACGACTGATACACAAACTTACACGGATTGTGCCTAAAGGTGATTATTTTAGTTGTGTTTAATTCTAGGTTTGCTCACCTCTTTTGTTAGTTTTCATTGAGAAATAATCACCATGGAAACAAGCAGGTGACGGATCTCCAACCAAAAAGTTACATGGTGTACCTTTAAGCTCAAAAGAATACATTTTTGTGTCATCGAGCAGCTTTAAAAGACTAAACAGCATTGAATGTGAACAGGTTTTAAAGTTACTTAGTTAGACAGAAGGAGCGTGCCAGTGAATGAGTTGTGACGACAGGCCATTTGGTGGAATTAAAACTGCCACTCAGGTAAAATAAACATCGACATTTCATTTGCGTCGATGAAATTGTGCTGCAGCCACTCTGACGCTGTCCTTGTTTTTAATTAACAGATACAGGAGCGTCAGTTTCGGCTGCTACTGGACTTTATCACAGCGCGGTGACAAACACGACTGCTGCTTTTCAAGAAAAAGTTTGTGAGAGGAGGAATAGTACATGTAGTAGTTTTTGCTATAGTAGTAGTTGCAGTAGTGGTGATGATGGTTGTAGTAGTAGTACTAGTAGTTGCAGTAGTAGGAGTAATAGTAGTCATAGTAATAGTAGAAGCAGTAGTATTAGAAGTAATAGGAGTAGTAGTAGTAGTCGTAGCAGTAGTAGTTGCAGTAGTAGTTGTACTAGTAATAACAGTAGTAGCAGCTGTTGAACTGGCAGTAGTTGCAGTAGTAGTAGTAATAGTAGTAGAAGTAGTAGTAGTAGTAGTAGTTGTAGCAGCAGTTGTAGTAGCAGTAGCAGTAGTAGTAGTAGCAGCAGTAGCAGCAGTAGCAGCAGCAGTAGAAGTAGTAGTAGTAGTAGTAGTAGTAGTAGTAGCAGTTGTAGTAGCAGTAGCAGTAGTAGTAGCAGCAGTAGCAGCAGTAGCAGCAGTAGCAGTAGTAGTAGTAGTAGTAGTAGTAGTAGTAGTAGTAGTAGCAGTTGTAGTAGCAGTAGCAGTAGTAGTAGTAGTAGTAGTAGTAGTAGTAGCAGCAGTAGCAGTAGTAGTAGTAGTTGTAGCAGCAGTAACAGCAGCAGTAGAAGTAGTAGTAGTAGTAGTAGTAGTAGTAGCAGTTGTAGTAGCAGTAGCAGTAGTAGTAGTAGTAGTAGTAGTAGTAGTAGCAGTAACAGCAGCAGTAGTAGTAGTAGTAGTAGCAGTAGCAGTAGCAGCAGTAGTAGTAGTAGTAGTGGCAGCAGTAACAGCAGCAGTAGAAGTAGTAGTAGTAGTAGTAGTAGTAGTAGCAGTTGTAGTAGCAGTAGCAGTAGTAGTAGTAGTAGCAGTAGTAGTAGTAGTAGTAGTAGTAGCAGTTGTAGTAGCAGTAGCAGTAGTAGTAGCAGCAGTAGTAGTAGTAGTAGTAGTAGTAATAGCAGTTGTAGTAGCAGTAGCAGTAGTAGTAGTAGTAGTAGTAGTAGCAGTAGTAGCAGTAGTAGTAGTAGTAGTAGTAGTAGTAGTAATAGTAGTAATAATAGCAGTAGTAGTAGTAGCAGCAGCAGCAGTAGTAGTAGTAGTTGCAGTAGTAGTAGTAATATTAATAGTCACAGCAGTAGTAGTAGCTGGGGTAGTAGCAGTAATAGTCTGGGATCGAGTTTGAAAAAGTAGCTGAAGTAGTGGTAATATATAATAGCAGAAGTAGTCGTAGTAGTAGTAGTTGTTGTTGTTGTAGCACCTGTACTAATAATAGTAATAGTAGCAGCTGTTGAACGAGTAGTAGTAGTTGTACTAATAGTAAGTAGTCTGGGATCAGGTTTAAAAATGTAGTAGTTACAGTAGTAGTTGTAGTAGGTGATAGTTAGTAGTAGTAGTAGTAGTAGTAGTAGCAGTAGCAATCTGGGATAGTTTTAGTAGAAGTAGCAGTAACAGTGTTGACCAAATACTTTTTAGGAAGAATGAATTGACTAGTTGCAGTAGTAGTAGTGGTGGTCGTGATTGTAGTAGTAGTAGTAGTAGCAGTAGTGGCTGCAGTAGATGTTGTACTAGTAATAGTAGTAGCAATGGCAGTAGTAGTAGGCAGTAAGTACTTGCCGCAGCAGTAGGTAGTAAGTAGATGTAATAGCTGCAGTAGTAGTAGTAGTATTAGTAGGAGTACGATCTAGTAAAGTAGTAGTTTTAGTAGAAGTAGCAGTAATAGTGATAGCAGTAGTAGTATTTTTTACCACGTGGTTTACCAAATACATTTTAGGAGAAACGAATGGACGTAGAAAGATGATTTTGTTTTTATTATTATTATTATTATTTTATTTTGTTTTATTTTTGTAACACCAGAGCAAAATAAAACCAACATACGCACTGATTAACACAAATCCATTCTATACGAGGTTTTCCGTGTATCCAGAGGGCACAGACTTTATAATAAAATACATTTATATCTCATTCAGAGTCCAGAGACGGGGGCAGGTCCGGACACTCTTCAGATTTCATCATTTCTTTATCAACACGAGTGCTCCACAGACTGTTAAGATTCACTCCAATTATGATGATGGGCCCAAAGAGGATGTGTCCAGATGAAAAATAAGCCCCAATACGCCTTTATCGTTTAAACCAATGTGATTTTAGAGGGCGCGTTTTGGGTCTGTTTTTCGGTTTCCTTTGCCGACCGATTCATTTCACAAATTATTTCAGCGACGTTGCGAAAGTTCAAAATGTTTATAGTTCTTTGATGGTGTGCTACTCAGAAATGACAGCAATGACATCACTTTGCAATCGAATTAGTTCAGTTGTAAAATGGATTGGAGATTGAAAGATCGTTGTATCGTGGCCACTGTTGGGCAAGTTACTTTGAAACTGTAATGCGTTATTTATTACCTATTACTGTCATTTCAAAGTAATTCGTTACATTACAATATTACTGCATTTAAAATGTAAGGCATTACATTACTATTGCATTACTTTAAGTTACTCTCACCAAAATAACTTTTGCGCTGTATATGGACTGAACCAGGACTAAACCAGGTCTAAACCAGGACTAAACCAGGTCTAAACCAGGACTAAACCAGAGCTGAACCAGGACTAAACCAGAACTGAACTAGGACTAAAACAGGACTCACTGTAGGGACGGGCTCGAAGGTGACCGCAGGAGAAAGGAGCGGCTCTGCTCCGCACCTCACGGAGGTAAGAGCGTCTATCACTCGATCGCTCTTTATGGACCCTGCTGCTCGGGCTCGCGGCCCTGATTTCAGCAACTATTTGCAGGTACCCGAGCCGGTGCAAGAGTCTGTTACAGCGCGAAACTTCTACCTTCCTTCAGCGTCTCCAGAAGTCCAACTTTTTGTGTGATGGTTTGCATCTTCCTCTGCCTTTTGGGTGCGAGCGCAGGAGCCTTTGTCGGTGCAGAACGTTTCGTCGACGTTGTGGGTTTCGTCGGGGAGAAAACTTGCAACCGTACAGCACTTCAGAATCACACTGCTAGAGACTGAACATGTATTTAAATTTGGCAGCTGAACACATTCTGTACTGTACTGTACAGGAGACAGGAGTCCCTTGGCCAGTCAGGACGCAGCGGGAGGAACGCAATACGCATTCATACAATGTAAAAAAAAAAGGGCATGCAAAATTGCACACAAAAAAAAAAATCTGCGAGACCGCGAAAAGTGAACTGCGATAGAGGGAGGGACGAGTGTAAACCAGGTCTAAACCAGAACTGACCCAGGTCTAAACCAGGTCTAAACCAGAACTGACCCAGGTCTAAACAGCGTGGAGTTCTTTGTCAGTCCTTTCGCCCGCGGTTACCTGAAGGTCTATGAGGGCGCATCTCCGGCGTTTCACCGCTGCTGATATCGAGGTGATTTTAGCGAATTTGTATGAAGAAAAAAACACCACTTCAATCCAGGTTAAAAAAACAAACATTGTAATGCGCGTTACTCACATTTGTACCGAGTAAAATATTACTATTTTTTCCCCTGTAATGCCTTACATTACTGCGTTACAGTACTTTTATAACGCGTTACTCCCAACACTGATCGTGGCCAAGACCAGACGCTTAAAAAGTCCTGAGCTCGATCTTTTTCTCCACAGTGAACTATTAAAACTATAAGGACGTGTTACCTCAAAATCGTCTTTGCGATATTTTCCAGGAGTGCCGTGTTTCGACTCTTTTGATGAGAGCGTGAACTTTTCTATTAGCATCTATTTCTGCATATTAAAACAAATAATTGGACAAATTCTTACTGCGCGTCTGTAGAAGTGCAGCATGTGTGGTTCAAGGGACACACAAGAGACTGCTGGATTGTGTGAAGGAGATGTTTGTTTTTCCCGTATCCATGGAGACTGTGAAAGATGCTACAGACTTTTTACACCAAACGTGGCAGCAAAAGTGACAGAAGGTCCAGAGGAAACACTTTGAGTGAATGGTCCGTCTCATCACTGTCTGAAAAAACAGCTACGGAGCTATCTATAGACCTCTGAGATGCTGCACACTTTTAGAGTTTTACTGTCACTTAAATAAGAGTCTCTGTTTGGACATTTACTTTTACTACATCTACTGTTGTGCTGGCTGTGAAGCAGAGTTTATGTAACATCAAAATGACAAATAAACTTATCTAATCTACTGTATTTTTCGGACTATAACTCGCACTTTTTTTCATGGTTTGGTTGGTCCTGCGACTTATACTCCAGTGTGATTTATGTATTAAAATTTTCACACTGACAGTTTAGGCTTGTGTGTCAGTATCTGCTGCTCTTGTTACTCCCGTACCACTGTCACATCACTCTACTGCGCATGTCTCCTGCAGAAAGAGCTGCTGTCCTGCTGCAAGTAGTGAAATATGCAGCTGAAAACGGTAATCGAGCAGCAGAGAGAAAGTGTGAGGGACTGGTGGAAAGTGGAGATGGAGAACACAACTTCACGGCAATTGGGAGGGTGCGCCGAAATCACTGAATGGATTGACAAAGCCTGGACTTCAATGACAACCGAAACCATCCTGTTGGGATTCCAAATGGATGGAATAATTCAAACTGGAACTGATGCTGAGTCTGACGACAGCTACACAGAAGAGGAAGGAGTGCTCCGTTTACCTCATGGATCTATGGTTTACCTCCACAGGTCGCGGAGTTGCTCAGAAGTGGATTTAGTGATTTGGAGTGAGATGGGAGTTTGGTAAATTGTCTTGTTCTGTTGTTTATGCTGTAGTTATCTGAAGAGCTGTTCATATGTTACGTTATGAATAACAGAATAATGTTTGAAATAAAACTAACCTTGCATTGCATGAACTGTCGCATGTTGAGGGACTATTTTCTCATATATCAGTCCGCCGCTGCCGAGCTTTCTATCAGGAAGACATAAATCCTTCAAATGCAAGATTGGTTTTACTTCTACAATTATTCTATCAACACAGACATTCACATCGACAGTCTTCCGTAATAATAGATTTGCTTCGGGTGTTTTGTGGAGTGGGTAAGACTGTTTTTAGTGGCAGGATAACTATGGCCATTGACATGCACTAGCCTAGCACCAGCGACCTCTGCAAATACAAGGACTGGATGGAGTATTTTAAAAAGTGTCTCCACACGTCTCCAACACTCTGGCTCATTAGGAAATGAAGTCCTATGTCCAAAATTCTGTGTACAGTGCATTCATTCAGTACAGATGTTTTTGTTTTAAATGTGCATTTTAAATGGAGATAAGTTTAATTTCATATAATAACATTTCAGGGAGACATGGAGGCGAAGTCTCCATCAGAACATCAATACATCTGCTTTCATATAGTCTGGTTTTATATAGTCATTTGTCTGTATTACATATGTAAATAAGGACGAGTATAGTGCTCCTTAAATCACTCTAATGAAATCTGTCTCTTCATCCTACACAGTGCTACAAAAATATTCTCAATGAAAACAAAGATGGAGAATACATATCATTTTAACCCATAGATTTTGTTTTTTTGCGGCGCAGACAAACCAGGCGCCTGTCCAACTCCACCGGTCTCATCCTTTACGCACCTCATCCGTCTTTATAAGAGCTATGTAATCCACCATTCAGAACCATAGCATCACCCAAGGCCCAGATTACCCAGCATGCATTGTCACTTGTTTGAACTATTTCAAATTTCCCCCAAAACCTTTCTCCGTCTTCCTCATCTCTGTTTGTCATTTGTTTTCATCCGGCTCGAAAGTGATGTATGGGCAACCTGCAGACACACTGTTGGGGGAAGAATCATTGCCATTTAACGAAAAACAAGATTTATGAGAAAAAAATAAAAAGAGAAGAGTGTGTGGTTTGATGGATGTGGAAAAAGTGAGAATTCATATTTCAAGCTTTCTGTTGTTTGGAACTTTATTGTACTTGTATTACAAAAGGAAATGGTCTCGGTTTTATGAGCTATGAATCAAGCGGTGATGTTATTAAGATGTTTGTAGTCCGAGCGTGAGCGGGGAGGCAGATCTGGTACATACATGAGTGTTTTCATGCATTATTAAACAGACAAAACTGAAGAGAGGCTCCGCAGGCCCCTGGATCACACATCAGATTAGAGACATTAAAGGGCCAGTACTTAATTTTTCCCCATTTCACCAAAATATGTCTACCCTAAGTATTTTTTTGTCCGAAAATCAGGGAGCGATACTAGTTTTCGGAGTGCCTCGGATCTCTTCTTTCATCTAGTAAGTTTATCTGCCCACTCAGGATCTCCAAAAAGCACCTGATTGTTACTTCACTTAGCGGTGATCCAGCGAGCGCCCCAACTACACACTTTCCGATACAATTTTTTGTTCGCTTTCGTGTCACGGCAAAACTCTGCTGTGGTCTCTGTAAGTTGTGAAAAGCATTTATAAATAACCTGGCCACGTACAGGTCTCTGAATACAGTTTTACAGGTAAATCTGGTATGTCTCTCGCTGAAAGTTGACAGGTCAAAGCATCAGAACAAGCATGTTTTTCACCAAAAGTCTGTTTTTTCCCACTAAAATAGTCTGCTGTACCTCTGTTGGCGTTGCTGTTGTTTGTTTTGGTTTGTTCAGCACTGACGTCTTACCGTTTTGCTGGTCTGTGATTGGTCAAAGTCAGACCAGTGCCCATCCAGCTTATGAACTCGTCGTGGTGAATAATTAGGAGGCTCAGAATGAAAAGGTAAACGCTCTGGACCAATGCAAACCATTTAAAGAGACAGAATTTTGGACATAGGACCTAATTTCCTAGTGAGCCAGAGTGTCGAAGACGTGTGGAGACACTTTTTAAAATATTTCATCCAGTCCTTGTATTTGCAGAGGTCGCTGGTGCTAGGCTAGTGCATGTCAATGGCCATAGTTACCCTGCCACTAAAAACAGTCTTACCCACTCCACAAAACACCCGAAGCAAATCTATTATTACACCAGACTGTCAATGTAAATGTCTGTGTTGATAGAATAATTTTAGAAGTAAAACCAACCTTGCATTTGAAAGATTTATGTCTGAGCAGCAGCAGAGAGTTGTACTTCCTGATAGAAAGAAGTACAACGGAAGCGGCGGACTGATATATGAGAAAATAGTCCCTCAACATGCGAAGATTCATGCTATGCAAGGTTAGTTTTATTTCAAACATTATTCTATCAACACAGACATTTATATCGACAGTCTGACGTAATATTAGATTTGTTTCAGGTGTTTTGTGGAGTGAGTAAGTCTGTTTTTAGTGGCAGGATAACTATGGCCATTGACATGCACTAGTCTAGCACCAGCGACCTCTGCAAATACAAGGACTGGATGGAATATTTAGAAAAGTATCTCCACACGTCTCCAACACTCTGACTCACTAGGAAATGAGGCCCTATGTCCAAAATGGCAAACTGTCCCTTTAAAATGAACTGGTTCTGTTTTTGTGGGAAGTTTTGAAAGTGGTAAAAATAATGTACAGCACCTTTAAAGAGCTTTTTAAAGGTTAAGCCAAAACACTGGATTTTTTTAAAATTAGGTAAATGGTGTTAAAACTAGTAATAATCAAGATCACTATTGACAAATTGGTTTAAAGTCAAAAACATGGCTCAAAAAGATTGCAATTGTCAGTATATGTTTCATAAATTTCAATTCTTGACCACCTTTATTCATAATCTTAAGTTTTAATTGCAGTTGCATGTGTCTCAACTTTCTTATTTCATTCAAAATATATACTGTATATTTTTTGTTTTTATTTTCCATCCACTGTGGCTCTAGTTTTTCATCACCCTGAAAGCCATGGATAGTTTTTGTCGTCTTCAGAAGTTAAGAACACAACTTGCAAAAAGGAAGTTTCATGTTATATTTTTGCTGTCATGCCAACGCTTTGATATTTTGGTTTTTTTTTTTGCATGGCTGGAGGTCAGAGCTTAAGTACTTTCTCGGAAATCCAAGCTGTAAAATTGCACTGTAATTAAACTGACAACCATTCACACTAAACTCCCGTACTCCGTGTTCAAACGCACGTAGCGGCGCTTTTCAAAAAAACATCCAGATGTTTCGCCGTGTTTAAAGTTTGTGTTGTGGCGCCGAGGTGCAGAGCGTTTGACAGTGCGATCTCCATGGAAACCAGATTAAAAAGATGGCGAGACAGTTGTGAGATTTTAAGTGGATTCCTGCTGCTCTTGTTTTCTTTAAGTCTCTCCGAGTACATTTCCTTCCACTCATTTAACGCCGAGTTCAAGGCAGAGGAGCGTGCCCGGGCATAAATACTGACAGTTACAGAAGTCAGAGAAGTACAGGGGAGTTACTATGGACATTTACACTTACGATATCGACTAGTACAGATGGATAATTAGATTTAAGGTGGTTCAATCCCTGATAAGTCCATACTGTGTCTCTAAGCAAGACACTTCACCCACCTTGCCTTTATGACTGTGTTGGAATGATAAATGGTAAGAAGTGAGCATGGACGCGCTTCCAGCTCCATCAACTCTGGCCCCATTTCACTTTCTCTTAACCATAACCAAAATATCGTGATATCGTATCGTCAAAAGTCTCACAGTAATACCGTGGGCTGTCACAATCATATCGAATTACAAAATGCTCCATGATTTATTTCAGCGCAAACAACATGAAGAACTATGTTTTTTACTTGAATTCTTGGGATTAGGACAGAAATAATTCACATCAAAATTTTAAAAGCAAAAAAGTGTCCTATCTACAATTATATCAGCTTTTCCAAAATATGTCAGGAAATATCGTACCATGACATGGATATTGTGGTAATATCGTACGGAGAGATTTGGATATTTATAGATTTGGTAGACAGAGCCTTTCTGGACAGTCAAAGACGCTTTACAAAAGCATTTTTCATTATGCATTATTATTAATTCCACACCCGCCCTGGGGCAGACTGACAGAATGAGGCTGCCAATTTGCGCCATCAACCCCTCCGACCTCCACCATCAGTACAGTGCGTTGCCTAAGGACACAACGACTGATTTTCCCAGCGGTCTCCCATCCACACTGGAATAAATCAATACCTAGTTAAAATAAAATGATTTAAATTATGAACATTTGACTTTATTTGAGTCAATTCAACTTGACAAGTAAAATGATTTTCTGAATAAGTGTTTTTTTTCTTACTTCAAGCAACATTAGATTTAGTTTCTTATTTTAAGTGCAAAAAGTTGTTGTTTTTCTTATTTTAAATGTAGTAAGATGTATTTTCATATCTTAACTACAAAAAGTCTTGTTCCACTGGCAGATAATTTTACGTCAAGTGAAATTTACTCAAATCATGATAAAATTTTCTTAATTCAAGTCAAGTCTTAAGTCTTTCAAGTCTTTCAAGTCTTAATTTGGCTAGATTTAGTTTTTTGCAGTGCAAGTACTAACCAGCACTCACCTTGCTTAGCTTCTGAGGGCCTGTTTACTAGAGATGCGCGGATTGCGGTTACAACCGCGGTATCCGCGGGTCGGGCGGATGACGTGACGAAAAATTATATTTTAATTAAATAAAAATAAAAAAAAGTTATTGTTAGTATTGTTACCTACATCTGAAAAGAAGAGTGTCATTGTCTATCTTGTAGTATGAAGTGTCATATCCTTAATTAGCCCATTTGACCTCGTTTTTATGTTCTGAAGGTTAAGGTTGTGTCGGGTTATTGATGCCTAAGGTTTACGAGGCACATATTATATGCAGTTTATTTCATTATTTCTAATTTATTTCAGCTGTTTGCCAACACGTAAGTCGCTATAGGGCCATATTTATTTAGTTACGCATTATATTTTTTTTTTATATCAGTTATATTTTAAAACACGCAGACATTATAGCGTAGACTGCCACTCGGGGGATTTAAAACTTAAAGAAAGACCGATGGAGTGAGGCTATGACTTTGAAATAACATCGGGCAATGGCAGAATGTTCAGAATGTAACAACATCCAACACGAAGGCAAGAAGGTTCAAAAACAGCCTAGTTGAAAAACGTTGTCATGAATTAGCTGCGCAAGAAAACCAGGTAAGTTTGGGGTTGTTACGGACAATTAAGAATGCGAACAAACACGCTGAGCGAATTTTGGAATGAATGAGCTATAGAGTTTGCATTTTTATCAAGGCTCCTTAGTTTGTTTGCTGTATGATTGTTCTAAAATCTAAAATCAATCGGCGGATGGCGGGCGGGTGCGGTTTTGAAAACCTTCGGTGCAAAATGGACAGCGGGCGGATGATTAGTTTTGTGTTCGCGTTGCGGATGAAAAAATAGCCCATCCGCGCATCTCTACTGTTTACACGAGATGCTTGCGGGTAAAAACAACAAAATATTTTTATCAGAAGTGCCTTTTGTTTAGATGGTGACGGCATTTTGGGGGCTTAAAAATGCAAAAACCCTCCAGAGTGGAAAAGTTGAATATGCTCCGCTGTAATGTTTCCGTCTACACTGCCCAAGACGCAAAACTCTAGTCAGATCTGCTCACGTCGCGTACGTGTTTATGTCACGTTACAGTACACAGAAACAGACATGTCGGATCATTTCCATGCTCTGGCAGCTCTAATAAACTTACAGGAGGCTCCCAACAAATGTACAGAATATACAGAGATACTATTAGTGAACAGAGAAGGATCTGCAATCACCTGTCTCAAATTCTGGACGCACCAGTTTGTCGCAGGCGAGTCAGACACTATGGACGAGACCTGTACAACCAGTCGATGGTGAGACAACTTTGTGAAAGGAGTAGCTGATGAAAATGTGGCATGAAAACTTGTATGTCCAAAAATGTTCTTGTTGCTTTAAGCACAAACAAACACTATGGAATTCCACACACTTTTGCACACATTTCCTCCTGAAAACGCTCGTCTAAATGCGGAATAAAGTGAAGCCGCAACGCCACTTTTGCATCTTCTGTTCAAACCGTCATCATATAAACGTAGCCTGAGATCTGACGATAAATTTGAACCTGGCTCCTTGTAATTTTGAAAAACATTACATGAAAACTATTACATTTATGTGAGTAAACTACAGGAGAAGTTTCAAATTGATAGCTCTGAATGTAAGATTTGTTCCTGTTCACCTGCTGCGTCTCGTCTTATTAAATTAAGAATCGGAGTCTTTGTGCTCTGCTTCCTTCTGTTCTTTATTCACCCCCTCGTGGCAAATCATTTATAATATGTCGCTATAATGTGATATTGTCAGAGCCAACAGGGACATGGGATAAAACCACACATTAGTGCCACAGCAGGGACCGATTCCAACTCTTTTCTCCTTTCCTTCCTCCTCCTCCTCTTCCTCTTCTTCATGGGCTGGGCGTCGGGGCTCTTATCTGTCAGTGATTTCTCAGAACTGCACTTTTCAGATGTGAACGCTGTTGTTATCTTTTCAGCACGTTTGAATTTCATTTGAATCTGTTTTATCCTTTAGCCCAAAATCAGATCCTTGTCTCTTAGGGCTCCTCTTTTCATGTTTCTTCACACGCTGCAGATTGGGGCTGATTTCTCTGTCTTTGAGACCCACTTTAGGGGCAGTCTGATGTTTGGAGCCAAGAATACCTTTCAATTTTCTTGTCTCGCAAATTATTATTTTTGCAGAAATATTTGATTTTACAAAAACACTGTCCCGGCTGCATACTTTCAAATGAACTTTAACATTTTTGTCATTTTTTAAACATATTTTTAAATGCACTTTGACTATTCATTTGTCAAATTATTATGTTATTATGGAAATCATTTTAAGATCAAAACTTTCTAACTATAATCTGAAAAAATCTGGCAAAAATGCAAAAATGCTGATTTTTTTTCCCCCCATATTGAATCAGCCAGTCAAAATCAGTGGACGCTTTTTGCAAAAAGGAGAAGTTCAATTTGTCAAGTGGACAAAAGTTTATTTGGTCGAATACGTTTCGGGAACATTCTGGGAACTTCCAGAACTGAAGAAGCAGCTTGGATGAACAGCGAAACGTATTCGACCAAATAAACTGTTGTCCAGTTGACAAATTGAACTTCTTCTTTTGCCATGGATTCTATTTGGACGACTGAGGGATTTTACACAAAACTTCAAGAATATTATTCCTTATTTGACACCAGTTTCTTCTTATTTTTGCTACTTATTTAGAATTTATTTAAACATTTACAGTATACTTTCTATATTGAGTTTCTAAGTCTAAGACTGAGCCATGGGTGAGTGGTGGCAGTTCTTTCTTTAGCAGTAGCTCAGTTGGTAGAGCATTTGCCCACTGATCTGAAGGTTGGCGGTTTGATTCCAGCTCTCGACATAAACATCACAGGTTGAGCGGTCAGATCCACTGACCCACAGGTTGGCTGGTGTGATTCCAGCTCCCACAGATGAATGCTGTCATTGTGTCCTTGGGCAAGTCTGCATACACTGGTGTGTGAATGTGAGTGGTTCCTTGTTGTAAAGCGCCTTGAAGGTGGAAAAAGCAAGAAAGAAAAATGTGACCATTTACCATTTACTGCATTACGTTTGTGTTTCTTATTAAATTAAACTCAGTTCAAATGTATTTATGTAGCACATTTAAATGTTTTTAAAGAAAACCCCCCGCACACTGTCTGACTCTTGATTTTTCTTTTATTAGTATGACATATTCGGACACTCAGACCTTTCTCAGGTACAGCACATTTAAAACAACTTCAGCTGACCAAAGTGCTTCACATAAAAGTCAACAAAAACAGAAGAAACAGATATACAGTTAACACAATAAAACACCAAGATTTCCAATGTTATTTGGTTCTTTTTTCAGACCAAGAGTTTGTTTTCATACCTGACAATTTCAATTCATCACTGGATCTTCCTCAGAGTCACGTGATGTTTCTGTGACGTGTTTGGTCAGTTGATTTAAACAGGTTCTGGCAGGACGACAGCGCCATCTGCAGTCCAACTTCCTCAGGGCAGTATCCCAGGTGTGTGAGAGTAAAAAAAAAAACTCGTCCTGGTTTATGGTAGCCAGTCTGGTGCCACCTAGTGCCTCAACTCCATTTCATTTCTCTCCAGCGACTAGTTCAGGAATCAAAATACACAAGATGGTTTGCAAGAACCCCGGAAGTGTGAGTTCGGGCACCAGCCAATCAGCGAAGAGCCATGTATTCTGTGTTGGCAGCGATTCCAGAGATCGAGGATTTAAAGCCGGAACAATGAATAAAGTGAATTTTATCAAGGGGAAAGACGTTATTGTTCCTTCTTCCTACGGGATTTGGGAAAAGCGTCACGACCAAATAGCAGCAATTGGTTAAATAAAAGAAAGTACCCACCTGCCGTCGAGGGAACAAATCCTAATGCTTCAAGGTCTGACGGTTTCCACAAAGTGAAACCGGGTGATGAATCAGTTTAGGTTTATGGTCCCGTGGGCACGTTTCTGTATTTCAATTACCTCTTTAATCCAGCAATGATATTTGTTTTCTTCTGTCCCAGTGATGTTTACTTCCTCCCAGTTCATAATGTGGTTCTCTTTTACTACCAAGACATCCAGTTTATCTAGTATTAAACGCCAGAGCTTTCAGTCTAGTCTTAATGTTGCATTCCAGACTTGATTAGAAAGGATAAAAATAACAATCTGACTTACGTTTTATGTGTCTGTGCTGATAAGAATCATTCACAACCTGGAATTATAAAGTTGTCACAAACTGAAACTTGAAAAATGTTGACAGATTTCTGACACAATGGGGAATTTTGACACATTTTGCGGATGTTTTGCGGTGCCAAAGGCTTGTTCTGAGCTGCTCTCTGTGATTATTTTTCCAATAGCCCGTGACCTCCTCCTTCCATGTGTCTGTTTGTGTATTGGACACTTTCAGAACACGATAATAGCCCACAGATGATTTGTAATACTCTGCAATACTTTTCTATATAAACTTTACAAAACGGCTCACTTCAAAACATCTGTGGGGTCTGGTCTCAATGAGGAGAAATTTAATAATAACATTTTTAAAGGGGCAAGTTGAAGTGGAAAGTCGTGCACGGCAGCTGCAGTGGCGTAGTCGCTTTGTCATGTGCACTCTAACTGTAAGTTTGAAGTTTTTTTTGTTTTTTTTTTTAACATAAATAGGCCGCACCTGAATTTAAGCCGCAGGTGTCCATGTCTTCAAGAACGTTTTCAAGTTCGGGCCGTCTGCTTTTATCGCCTCTGAAAGCTTTTGTCGTCTTTTTGCATCGAGTCAGTTCGTCACGCTGCTGTTGCCACCGTCTCACCGTTGACTCGTGCAGCTGCTCGATTTCTTTCTTCGACAGCCACATCGAATGCGTTTAACTTAAAAGCTGCGTCATCTGCATTTCTTCGCGTGTTTTCCATGAGGAGGGTAACATAACTGTTCTAAACACAATAAACCTGGCATCTTCCTCAGCGCATCATCCCTGTCTCTACTGCGCATGTCTCCTACAGAAAGAGCCGCTGTCCTGTCTGCGTCGTGCCAGTGTGTGGTAAAATTTCAGCCGATTTCAGACTCTCCCGGGGGCAGGGCTAGTTCTATTAAAGTTTGAGGGCCTGTTTCCACGAGAACGCTTGCTGGTAAAAACGACAAAACATTTTATTGGAAGTGCCTTTCTTTTAGACGGTGATAACGTTTTAGGGGCTTAAAAATGCAAAAATCTGAAACCATCCTCCAGAGTGGAAAAGCTGAATATGCTCCGCCATAGCGTTTCCCTCTACACTGCTCAAAACTCTGGTCAGATCTGCTCACATTGCGTACGCGTTTACGTCACATGTACAGTACACATAAACAAACATGTCGGACGGCATGCATACCAATTGAATTCCACACACTTTTGCGTCACCGTATGCACGCAGATTTCCTCCCGAAAACACTCGTCTAATCGCGGAATAAAAAGTGAAGACGCAACACCACTTGCACATCTTCTGTTCAGACCGTCATCATATAAACATAGCCTGAGACGTTTCTTATCATTTACGCACTCACCTGCATTTAACACACACATATCCTCCTCGCTCATGTTCATTTAGCATCATAACTTATTTTATTACATTACAATAAAATGTTAGAGTTCTGACAATAATCGCTAACTAACATCGCAAACCCTAGATTCATGTGTTAATCGCACAGACAGCGGAATTTTCTGCACTTTCTGCGCACGCATCCGCTGTGTTGCCAAACCATAGACAGTATATATGAATGGACAATGTGCCAAACAAATAACCCGTCCGTATATTCAGCGTGTCGTTCAAAGTGTGAGAAAAAAGTAGCGGCTTATAGTCCGGAAATTACGGTACACTACCAGTCAAAAGTTTGGACAGGCTTTTTCGTTTATGTTTCTTCTTTATTGTCATTGGTTATTTACAGAGTAGATTCTGCGGAAGCCGAGAGGAGTCACAACAAACGCAAACGCCGCAACAAATACAAACGCGACAACACAACAAAATGCCACAACACACCAAAAAAAGCCACAACGGAAATGACGGCAGGACTCTATTTTAATGCAAACGCCGCAACAAATACAAACGCCACGACACGAACGCGAATGCCGCAACACATTAAAAAGCCACAACAAATTAAAAAGCCACAACAGAAGTGACAGCGGGACTCTGTTTTCTGACGGACCGATCAAGCGGCAAGTGAAGAAGAAGAACTACAACGTGAAACGAATAATGATAAAACAATAAATTACTTTTTCCAACTTCTCTGTTCCTTTACTCTTCACGTTGTAGTTCTTCTTCTTCACTTGCCGCTTGATCGGTCCGTCGGAAAACAGAGTCCCGCCGTCACTTCCGTTGTGGCTTTTTAATGTGTTGTTCCTTTTTAATGTGTTGCGGCATTTGCGTTCGTGCTGTGGCGTTTGTATTTGTTGCGGCGTTTGCATTAAAATAGAGTCCCGCGGTCATTTCCGTTGTGGCTTTTTTTTGGTGTGTTGTGGCTTTTTGTTGTGTTGTATTTGTTGCAGCGTTTGCGTTTGTTGTGACCCCACTCGGCTTCCGTAAGATTCTCACTTGAAAGCATCAAAACAAACGATGGACACAAATGTAGTCAGCAAAATATGAACTCAAACCCGCTTAAAACGAAGACAAAAAAAAACAGTCCGTCTTTTCTTTGAATCCTGGTTTGCACTTTTGGCAGTTCTTGACCCTGACACGGCCCACCTCTGACGTCAACATCATTTCAGGTCATTTCATCATGGAGCTCGGTGAGAGAAGGCCAACGGTTTGCGGCGATGTGACAAAGAAATGGATAGAAAATATTTTTAAAAATGAAATTCAGTTACTCAGCTTTTTTTTTTTTTTTTTCTGTGCTACATAATGCCATAAATCTTGCATCATATGTGTATAAAATGTAGAAAGTAGTTATAAAAAAAAGAAAAGAAAAGCAAGACTTCACTCACTTACCTTGGCTAATAAAGATGGAATGATGATAGAGGATTGGTTTTGTGCTCTTTTTCTTTCTCCTCTTTCTCTTTCTCGCGCTCTCTACCCCCAACATCTGTCCTAAGTCCTTCCCTCCATCTCTCTCTCTCCTTCCCTTTCTCTCTCTTCGTCTGTCAATCTCTACCCTTTTCTCCCTCTTTCCTGTTTTCTCTCTCTCTCGCTTTTCCTTCATCCCACCCTTCCTCTCTCCCTCCTGTTTTTTTATCCTTTTCTGTCTCTCTCTTCACCCTCCTTACCTTTCCTCCCTCCATTCCTTCACTCTTTCTCCCTTCATCCTCCCTACCTCTCTCTCCCTCCTTTTTCTTCTTTCTCTCTTCCCCTTCCCTACATCTCTTCCTACTTTTCTGTCTCTCTCATCCCCCTCCCTATATCTCTCTCTCGTTTTCTCTCTCTCTTCTCTCTACCTCTCTTCCTCCGTTTTCTTCTCTCTCTCCCCCTCCCTACCCCCTTCTTCGTTTTCTTCCTTTTCTGTCTCTCTCTTCCCCTCTCTACCTCTCTCGCCTTCCTTTTCTTCTCTCTCACTCTTCCCCCTCCCTACATCTCTTCCTCCTTTTTTGTCTCTCTCATCCCCTTCCTTACCTCTCTCTCCTTCCTTTTCTTCTCTCTCTTTCTTCCCTCTCTATCTCTCTGCTTCGCTCTACTTCTTTTCTTCTGTCTCTTTCTCCTCTCCTTTTCTTTCTCTATCTCGATCTCTCTCTTTCACTCCCTGTTTCCTCTCCTTTTCTTTTCTTCCCTCCTCTCTCTCCCCCGCGCTCTCTCTTTCACTCCCCATTCTTTTCTTCTCTCTTTCTCTCTTCCTCCTCCCTCCCTTCTCTCTCTCTCTCTCCTTTTCACTCCCCATTTCCTCTCCTTTTCTTCTCTTCGCCCCCCTCTCTCCCCCCATCTCTCTCTTTCACTCCCTGTTCTCCTCTCTCTCTCTGTCTCTCTCTCTTCCTCCCTACCTACCTTCCTTCCTTCTTTCTCTCCCCTCTATCTCTTTCACTCCCTGTTCTTTTTCCCTCTCACTCTCTCTTTCTCTCTTCCTCCTCCCTTACTCCCTTCTCTCTCTCTGTCTCTCTCTTTCACTCCCCGTTTTTTCTTCTTTTCTTCTCTCTGTCTCTTTCTCTCTCTTTTTCCTCCCTATCTTCCTTCCTTCTCTTTCTCTCTCTCTTTCTCTCTCCATTCTTTCCTTCCTTCTCTCTCTCTCCGTCTCTCCGTCTGTGAGCTACACTCTCACACTCCACATACATTTGTTTTGCTTCGCTCACAAAGTGTTTTAGATTCGGTGTAATTACTCAATCAACTCGGCACAGACCATAATTACGGCTCGTCTCAGCGGAAACGGCTCCTGCAGCAGAGTGACTGAGTAAATGTGTGTTTTTATATGTTCCCACAGTCCTTGAACGTTACATTTAACACAGGAAAACAATCATAGTTTATCCTGGACACCTGAAAACAGCGATTGGATTAGTTTAAGTCTTTTATTGAGTTTGGTAGTTACTTTTGTCGATTTAAACTCACCAGAATTTCATCAGTGTTTTTACAGACTTGTTTGTTTTGGTTAGATCGGTTATAGCCAGATTGTTTAATTAAGTTGTATAGCACTGGCGTTAAAGAAGACCTGTTGTTTGTGTCTGCTGTATAATTATACAGTGGTCCCTCGTTTATCGCGGAGGTTACGTTCTAAAAATAACCCGTGATAGGTGAAATCTGCGAAGTAGTTAACTTTATTCTTTACAATTATTAAATCTGTTTTAAGGCTGTACAAACTATGGAAGCCCGAGAGGGGTCACAACAAACACAAACGCCGCAACAAACACAAATGTAACAACACAACAAAAAGCCACAACACACCAAAAAAAAAAACACAACGGAAATGACCGCGGGACTCTATTTTCAAGCGGCAAGTGAAGAAGAACTACAACATGAAACAAATAATGATAAAATAATGAATTACTTTTACTTACATTTCCAACTTCGTTCCTTTACTTTTCACGAGTCCCGCGGTCACTTCCGTTGTGGCTTTTTGATGTGTTGTGCTTTTTGATGTGTTGTGGCATTTGTGTTTGTGTTGCGGTATTTGTATTTGTTGCGGCGTTTGCATTAAAATAGAGTCCCGCAGTCATTTCCATTGTGGCTTTTTTTGGTGTGTTGTAGCTTTTCGTTTTGTTGTCGCATTTGTATTTGTTGCGCTGTTTGCTGTGACGTCTCTTGGCTTCCGTATAAAACCCCTCACCACACACTTTATACACTTTTCTCAGACAGGACAGGTGCAGCCCTTATAAGCAAAAACGTATTGCTGCTGTCATTTTGTTATTTTCCTCCTTCTTTATGTAACGAACCGAAGATTAATTTATACCGTAATGGAACCCTACAGAGTCCTGCAGAGTACAGGACCGCACCTGAACGTTAACCCAAGATTATATCAAACTTTTGTGCTGCCTACGCCACAGGCAGAACCAAGATTAAACCAGGACTAACCTAGGACTGATTCGAGGACTGAAGAGGAGGACTAAACCAGGACTGAACTAGCACTGAAACAGGACTCACTGTCGGGACAGGCTTGGAGGTGACTGCCAGAGAAAGGATCGAAGGAGAGCTCCACACCTCACAGAGATAAGCGCGGCAATTGTCCAAACCCCTGACCCACTTGTGTATAATTACTACTCGCCCGTAATACGCAATACGTGTACATACGCTGTAAAAAAGCATGCAAAATTGCATAGAAAAAATCCGCGAAACAGCGAAAGTGCGAAAAGTGAACCACCATATAGCGAGGGACGACTGTAATCTATGACACCTTTGGATTATTTTTTTTTTTATTTGCACATTTTCAATTGCAATATTCATCTGATACAACATAATAAAACAAAGAAACAAGTCAACTAACTGACGCCTTACAAAAGTGTGGTGCCCAATGGAAGCTGACGTCGCTGTAAACGTCATCACAACAAAGAGCTGTGCAGCTGTTGGCACCTCTGATGGACAACTGCAGATCAAGCCAGCGAGTAATGGATAGTAAATAAACCATATATTACACAAAAATGACTACGTGTATCACAGAAAATAAAATAAAAAGAAAAGAAACATCACAGATTTCTGTAGAATCTTTAAGAGAAGCACTAAACTCTGTTAGTCTGAGGTGAGAGAAATGTGATTTTATTTGTAAATGATGAGTGACCAATAGACCTTTTTCACAACCACCAGATGTGCCGTGATGTCGGGTAAACGTCGCTTACGTTTTTCTACGCTTTTCTATGGCAAAATATGTGTGGAACAATCTTGTGTATTTTCCACCAGCTTCATAAATCTGCCCCATCACTAAATCTTCAACCAACAAGGTCGACAAAGAACATATTCTGTCCATGAAGAATTTATCCACCAAGAAAGACGAAAACTTAAAGGCGAACAACGACTAGCATTAGCGAACTGCTCCTGAGCAAAACTAACATGAATAAAACAAAAGTAATAAGTAATTCATTAGTAACTTGTAAACTCAGACTGATGCTAGGATTAAAATTAAAAATTGATTTCATGATGTTCACAGATTACATGTCTTGCATTTAAACTGCACAAATCTCTCTGTCTATGCTCATATCTACATCATGAAATAGATTTTTAATTTTAATTCTAAAATCAGTCTGAGTTCACAAGTTACGTATGTTTTATTCATGACCATAACTTTAGTTTTGCTCAGTGTTTCACTAACGCTAGTCGTTGTTCGCCTTTAAGCTTTCATCTTTCTTAGTTGTGGATAAATTCTTCATGTTTATCCTTTGTGGACTTTGTTGGCTGAAGATTTGGTGATTTGGTGATCAGATTTATTTCAGAAGCTGGTGGAAAATACACAAGACATTTCCACCGATATTTTGCCACAGAAAAGCCAGACGTTACGTTTACCGTACATCGCGACACTTTCTGCCATTGTGAAAAAGGTCCTTTGTGTCACATGTGTCACTGAAATAAGAAAATCTGACTCTACAATCAGTTTTAGCTGGACTTGAGGCACTGCGGAGATCACAGGGACCAGACTGATATCCATCTGCATAAAAATATAAAAATATCAGTCCGGATTTGCCAGACTACATTTTAGAGGATATTGAGAACAGTGAATTGGATTTGGAGACACTGAATTGGATTTTGTGAAGATCATGGATTTATAACTTACCCAAATACATAAAGTGGACAATTTCTCCTTTAAGACTGTATAAAGAAGAGGCTAAGCGACTGTGATGTCACCCATAGTGTGTCAAATGAAGCTCGTCGAGGCCGGTGGTGACATTCTTATCTTGATTTATGGACCAAATCGCAAAACAAAAACACCAGGGTCATGTAGAGCGGGTTCATACGGACATTTTAAGACCAAAATGACGAAACTCGCAGCAGCAGTTACAGAGAGAGGGGCGGTAGATTTTCAATAGAAAGCGAAATGGAGCCAGAGCTGATGGATCCGGAAGCGCGCCCATGAACACTAGTAAACCTATTTGAAACGCGGTGACTAGCGGGTTAGTTATGTCCTTTTTTTTATGGCTCAAAGACATCTTCAAAACTACAGCAACAGTGCAGCAAACAAGATTTAGTGTTTAGTGACTTTAATATTTGAGTAAAAGCTTGCGTCTGTCCCAGTGTCTCTAAATTATTCTTTGTGATAAAAATGTTTTCCTACCTTTGGGCTGACGCGACAGATATTTCAGAGGGAGGACGACGTGTTCAAAGACGCAGGGGCCACGCACGGACCCTCTACTCTCCGGGATCTTTCTGACCACCAGCGAAATTCTCCTTTCTCTGAGTTTGAGTTTGAAAAGAGAGAAAAGTGGATTCGCAGATGAGAGGAAGTAGGGCGTCCTCACCAGCTCCGGACCTACAGCACAAAGCTCTCCTAATGATGTCTAATGTGGGTCTGCCGCAGCCTCATTCTGTTCTGTGTGTTTGAGGAAAAGGACGAGAGCGAGAAAAGAACGGCTCACGCGTTTAGATATATAATATTTGACCGCGCTTCTGTCCTTGGTGATTTTGTGTTAAAGGTTGTATGGAGGATTTTTTGTTTGTTTGTTTCAAATTGTCAATGAAAGTTTAAAATACCATTACAGAGACGCAGCAGCCTTGTAATTATGATGACCAAAAAAAAAAAAGAATGAAAATCTGTCAACTGTGGATGTAGTGAGGCCACATAAACATCAGCCAATAGAAAACAAGGCCACCTCATTTTCTATTGGCTGTTAGGTTGTCAATCAAACTCCCTAGTGTCACTGATTCGCCAGCGCGTTGGGATTACGTGGTTTATGAAGCGGTTTTTAGAGGCTTTTTCAAACTGTAGCTTCTTCGCATTTCGCTCAAAGTTTGTTGCAATGGCGGATGAGAATCCATGACCAGTTTCGCCGCCAAAGAAAGTCCGTTTTTGAGGCCGCAGATTTTTTTTTTTGTTTCAAATTGTCAATGAAAGTTTAAAATACCATTACAGAGATGCAGCAGCCTTGTAATTATGATGACCAAAAAAAAAAAAAAAAGAATGAAAATCTGTCAACTGTGGATGTAGTGAGGCCAGATAAACATCAGCCAATAGAAAACAAGGCTATCTCATTTTCTATTGGCCGTTAGGTTGTCAATCAAGCTCCCTATGTTTCTAGTGTAACTGACTCGCCGGCGTGCAGGGATTACGTGGTTTATACAGCGGTTCTTAGAGGCTTTTTCAAACTGTAGCTTCTTCGCATTTCGCTGTAAATTTGTTACGATGGCGGACGAGAATCCATGACCAGTTCGCCGCCAAAGAAAGTGTTTTTGAGGTCGCAGATTTTTTTTTTTGTTTCAAATTGTCAATGAAAGTTTAAAATACCATTACAGAGACGCAGCAGCCTTGTAATTATGATGACCAAAATATTAAAAAAGAATGAAAATCTGTCAACTGTGGACATAGTGAGGCCAGATAAACGTCAGCCAATAGAAAACAAGGGTACCTCATTTTCTATTGGATGTTAGGTTATCAATCAAACTCCCTAGTGTCACTGATTTGCCGGCGAGCGGGGATTACGTGGTTTATGCAGCAGTTCTTAGAGGCTTTTTCAAACTGTAGCTCCCTCGCATTTCGCGCAAAGTTTGTTGCGATGGCGGACGAGAATCCACGACCGGTTCGCCGCCAAAGAAAGTCCGTTTTTGAGGTCGCTGAAAGAAGAAGAGAAGGGGAAAAGGCGCGAAGCTAAACTGAGGTGATTCTTGGAGATCTCTTCCAGCGATGGCGCGACTGAAGCAGACGAAGGGTCTAAAAACTGACGTGTCGGTCGCTAAATTACTTCAAGACAGGTCAGTGAACACGCACTGTAAACAAGTGTGATTTCTAGAGTAAGGAGGCGGGAGGAGGTGTTTCTACTGAGGAGAAGGAAGGTGGTGTCACGCATGCACAAGGACGGTCGCTGTATTTCTCTTCCCTTAAAAAATCCTCTATACAACCTTTAACTTAAAAGTGCACATTTCTGGTGGAGGATCCATCACCTGCTTGTTTCTGTGGATATGTCATTGCTCTGCCTTACCTTTATTAAATTACAGGTGGTTTTTGAGCTCAAAAATACCTCGAAAATCCGACATTCTCACCTGTAACTTGGTCTGGTTTGGTCTCCTTGAAAATATAAATGTTTAATTCTAACATTCCAGACAGCGCTATAACATCTCCATGGAGACAAGCTTTTGACTAATGGTGCGTTCGATTATCCATCCGTCTCCCACTCAGATCTCAAGTATGACAAGCGTCTGATTATGTTTTGCGCATATATGAATGGACACAGCTGACGCGCGAGCCGCCCCATTCTGGTTTCATGTTTTCAAGTTGAAGAAAAACGTGGACACAAACTGGAAAGCTGTAACTGTTGTTGTTTATCTTCTGTTCACGAGTCTTTGTTCAATATTGGCACAACATCGACTGCCAAACTCATGAGCAGTGATACAGACGCTGTAAGGTATTGCCGTAATGTTTACGCAGTAAAGTATTGCAGTAATAGTACCACACCCGCAGGCAGTAATATGGACGCAGTAAAGTATTGCAGTAATATGGACGCAGTAAAGTATTGCAGTAATATGGACGCAGTAACGTATTGCAGTAATATGGACGCAGTAACGTATTGCAGTAACACTACCACACCAGCAGGTAGTGATAAGGATGCAGTAAAGTATTGCAGTAAGTAGATGCAGTAAAGTATTGCAGTAATGCTACCACACCAATAGGCAGTAATATGAATGCAGTAAAGTATTGCAGTAATACGAGAGACTGAAATTGTCATTTAAATGATGAAAATGGCAATGAAAACAGTTCATACTTAAAAGCCAATGGATCTAAAATCTAGTGGATCTATCTTTGTTCTATCTCAGAATCCTTGCTTGGTCTCTTTGTAGTTCTTCCGAGTTCCAAGTTCTGCCATCCAAGAATAAGGAGAGGCAATGTCCTTGGACCTCTAAGTCAGATGGATAATCGAATGCACCGTGACCCTCCACCAGAAAAGTTACACAATGTGCCTTAAAAAAAAGGTTAGACTAAACAAATTCTGTGAGAAGATAAACAAAATAATCACATTTTTAGTATCAGAAACTTGTTTTACATTTGTTTTATTCATATTGTTGATACTTTGCAGATGTCGTCAACATTCCCTGATATTCAGACTTAAATCTGATCTTTATTTTCACAATCAAACCAAAACGAACTGACTTCGGTGAACCAGGTGAGCTATTTGTGCTCTTAAAATGAACTGAGCAATTAAAACCTTACAGCAACAAGCTAGCATTATGTAACCCGCATTTGAGACTTTTATTGTTGCGGGTCAATTCCGTTTCACCCCGATCTCCCCCACTTCTTTAAGTTGCGGGGTCACAGTGTCACTGTGGTCTGGGGCGTCGGAACAATTTCACTGAACTTGTTAACTACGAATAGTGCAACATCCACAATTAGGTGAGTGTTTTGCCATATTATTAGAATGCTGCCGATTTAATGATCACGTTCAACAATTTCGTTAAACTAGTTAATACTGTAAAAATCGCTAATGCCACGTCTCCGATCCTCATAGAGCCTCCATATAGATTGTGCGCACCTGGGCGTGTATGGACAGGAGATCGCAACGCGAAATTCGAAGGTATCTGACTTTTCTTTTTGTCCTAATAAGAAAGCCTTCTCCTGGTGCTAAGTGGCTGGTTGCGTCGGCAAACAATCCTCACTGAACTTGTTACTAACTGCAAACCACACCACAATTTTGAGTTAATTTGCCCAGTTCATACTTGCCTGCATCATATTCAGAAGTCTCTTTGTAGTTCTTCCAGTTCCAAGTTTGCCATCAATTCAATTGTTTTGGATTTATGTTAAGTTTGTTCGTTACTAAAAATCGCTAGTATCAGAAACTACATTTGTTTTATTCATATTGTTGATACTTTGCAGATGTCGTCAACATTCCCTGATATTCAGACTTAAATCTGATCTTTATTTTCACAATCAAACCAAAACGAACTGACTTCGGTGAACCAGGTGAGCTATTTGTTTAAAATGAACTGCAATAAACCTTACAGCAACAAGCTAGCATTATGTAACCCGCATTTGAGACTTTTATTGTTGCGGGTCAATTCCGTTTCACCCCGATCTCCCCCACTTCTTTAAGTTGCGGGTCACAGTGTCACTTCCTCCTCCTCTGGCTGTGGCTGTGGTCTGGGCGCGTCGGCAAACAATTTCACTGAACTTGTTAACTACGAATAGTGCAACATCCACAATTAGGTGAGTGTTTTGCCATATTATTAGAATGCTGCCGATTTAATGATCACGTTCAACAATTTCATTAAACTAGTTAATACTGTAAAAATCTGCTAATGCCACGTCTCCGATCCTCATAGAGCCTCCATATAGATTGTGCGCACCTGGGGTGTATGGAAGGAGATAACGCGAAAAATTCGAAGTATCTGACTTTTTTTTGTCCTGAAAAAAAGGTAAAAGATTGCTTCATGTAGTCGCTAACTTTGATTTTCGCGACCTTGATTAATTTGTGCAGTTTTAGCACAGTTACTAGTAATTGTTAAAACTCCGGTGGAGTTCGTCAATTTGAATTGAGCGTAGCTACGCACTTTACTTTGAACCATATTGATATTGCGCAATATTTGAAGTTATCGGCCTCTGCTTGGGCATTGTTTGATAACTTTTTGATTTAAATGCACTTAATTATGATAACTTATTGAATTTCCTTGATTTATTAACTAACTTAATTATTAATTTAATTTAATGATTTAAATGATAAACTTAACTTATTTAATTGATATTAATTTTCTTTCACTTATTGACATTGAATTCATTCATGAATTGAATATTAATTGTAATTGTTAAATGTTAAATGTTAATCCTTATGGACTTTTTGGGTCATTAGTCAATGACTGCATTTAATTTATTGTTATTGTGTATTCTGGTAACTGAATTAATTAATTGATATTTTGAATGTATTGATTCACTTGTACTTGTATGTTTATGCATACATTTAATTTATTTTTGGATATTTAAGACCTGTTAATGTTTTATTTAAATGATATTCATTTGTTTTTTTGGACTGGTTGAACTCCAGCTTTGCAGAAACACTCGACTCAACTAAGAAATGAACGATGGCGAGTTTACCCAAAAACCTGAACTTAATTTAACCTGAATCAAATAACTGGACTGTTTTTTTTTTTATTTTGTTTGTTATTCTTGTGCTCTGTAAAAAATTTATTTTCAATATACTTCACCCAACTTCATATTTATGACTTGTGTCTCTTCATTCACACTCGGGTCCTCAGCCCCGAGCCCTCACACATTTGCGTTACAATTAGCCAACATTTTTCCATTAGTCACTCTCACTTTTTTGAGTTGAAACTCCCAAAAGGAAACTTATTTTAATCACAGGCTTAGTTTTTCAGACAAATTTTTGACAGTGTTTATTAATGTGTGAACATTCCACCATAGAGACGCATGTAGCCCACCCCCAGCATGATGCAAAGTAATGCTGTTATGGACTTACTGTTGTCAGTGTTATTACATGACCTTTTCTTTTGATACGATCACAAATGATTAATTTTGTGCCTTCTTTGTCGGTATTATTAGTTTGTACGACCATAGTATGAAATTTATTTTAATAGGTGTAAATATTTGTAAAGTTCCGTGATCAGTGGACATAAGAAACCACATCATTTTTGAAACTATGTCATGAACAGGGTTAATACAAGCTTTTTCTTCTTCTCGCTCTTTTTTGAGAAATGTGCTTTTCTGTCGTTTATAATGTATATGTGATATGTGTTTGAATATTGTTTCTCTATTGGCACAAACTCAAAATAAAAAAACAAATCAAAATCAGCATTTATAATCTCAGGTTTTATATATTTCTTATGTTTGTGCAATGATTTGTAAAGCACTGCAAAGTAGAAGTAGGAGAAATAGTATTTACTGACACAAAGTTAGAACATTTTGACTAACCAGGGAAGTATCTCTTTTACGCAGCTACATCGTTCTTTTAAGTTCAGATCATGAGGCTATTATGATTATTTCCGACCGCATGCGCCTTTTGTTTAAAAGAGACGACAATAAATGCACTGACAGTATTTTGAATATTAAAAAACTATGAACCCAAACCATAAGGTGAGTGGAAAAACTTAGACTTAGACAAACTTTATTGATCCTCAAGGGAAATTATTTGGACAGAGTAGCTCACAAATCACAATATAATAAAAAAACAAAGAGAAAAAATATAAACGGTAAAAATAAATTCTAAATAACTATCGATAGCAAGAGACAGGTGTTAACATTTCATATTTAGCCTTAAAATTATGATCAATTTTACACATATAGGTGCTGTAAAGTCATGGAAAATTCACTTTAGGTTATAAAAAAAAGTCATGGAAAAATTCTGTCAGTGAAAAAGAGTGGGAATACTGATTTGCAAATGAAACAAAACACAACTGCAGGTCTGTTTTTGAGGCGCTAACAACATTTTAACATGACTTAAAGCTCACACAAGTCAATTTTGCGTAATATAGGACTTTTAAAGCAGGTATTAAAACCTAAAATTAAAAAATAATAATAAATTAAAACCTAAATATTGGATGAGCTTCATTGACAGGTGTAGATCTGTATCCTCTAGTGTCTGTAATTTCCTGTGCGGCTCTGATTTCGCGTAAAGTGAATCAACAAAAACACAATTTCGCTGGAGGACACTTTAAACCCGGTGCATTTCGGCTCAAATCAAAAAGCACTTGTCTCCACTTAAGCCAGATGCCCCGCCACTCTCCTCCTCCTCCTCCCCCCGTTTCTCGGCATAGGTGTCATTTCTGCGCCGTCCGCCCTCCTTTAGACTATATATCCAGAAGCTTTCACCCGGAGAGCTCCGTAATGACTGTGTTTGAGAGCAGGACAGAAGGACAGACAGAAAGAAGAAGAAGACGAGAAGAGAGAAAGAAAAAGAAAGAGAGAGATGGAGGATTGTTAAAGTAGCATATAGGAAGAGGAGAAAGAGAAAGATTGAGAATACGACGAGAAAGTAAGAAAAATAAGATGAATCGCAAATAAAAGAGTAGAAGGGTACAGAGATAGAGTAAAAATGAACAAGGGAGGAAGAGATAGGAATGGAAAGAAAGAGAGGAAGAGAAGGATAGAGAGAGAAAATGAAAGAGAGGGGTGAAGAGAGAGAGAGTGAACAAAGAGACAGCGATAAAAAGAAATAAATGCATAGAGAGTAACAGATAGATAGAGAAGAAGCATATAGGAAAGGAAGAAAGAGAAGAAGAGAGAATGAAAGGGGCTGAGAAAGAGGGAAAGACTGACAACAAGAAGAAAGAGTAAGAAAAATAGGATAGAGAGCAAATAAAGGGGGGAGAGAGATTAACGAGATAGGAATGGAAAGAGAGAGGAGAGAAGAAAGTGACAAAGAAACAGGGATGAAGAGAAATAAATGCATAGAAAGAGTCACTTAGAGAGGGAGAGAATGAGAGAAGGAGAGATAGAAAAAGAGTGTGTGAGACAGAAATAGAGAGAAAGAGAGAAAAGTTTTTAAAGTAGTATATTGGAAGGGGAGAAAGAGGAGAAGAGAGAATGAAAGGGACTGAGAAAGAATGAAAGATTGAGAATACAAAGAGAGTAAGAAAAATAGGATGGGCAAAGAGAAAGAAAGAAGTTTAGAGAGAGAATGTGACAAAGAGAGGGAAGGAAGTGACAGACAAAGAGAAATAAATGCAGAGAGAGAGTCACAGACAGAGAGAGAGAAGAGAGAGATGAAGGGTTGTTAAAGGAGAGAAAGAAGGGGAGAGAAGAGAGAAAGACAAGAAAAAAAAGAGAGACAGAAAGAGAGAGAGAGAGTGAGAGAGAAAGAAGGAGATACGTAAAGGGAGAGAGAGGAGAGGGTGAGGTTGGAAGATAGTGGGAAGGAGCGAGACCGAGAGAGAGAAAGAATAAGAGGTAAAGAAAGAAGGAAGAGGTTAGGGAGAAAGAGTGTGGAGAGGGAGATGGAGCACGGAGAGAGGTGAAGAGAGACAGAGTTGGAGAAAGAAAGAGGAGGCACATGAAGAGAGAACACGGTGGAGAGACTTTGACTTTTAAAAATACATTTATTATGTGTGCAAAAAAAAAAAAAAAAAGGGCAAAACCGTATGTTAGGTTTATCTAAACATTGTAAACAAGAAGAAAGACAAGAGATTAATTCAGTTTTACTCGCGAGGAGAACGGGCAGAGAGTGGGCATCAAAACCAACAGTCTCCACACGTTCTGATGACTCAAGGCCGTTCTCCTCTTTTTATTTCATTAGGAGGCCCTAGTTACAGAATGATAATTCTCAAGGGGAAGGGGAAACAGCCAAGACATAATAAGAAACTGGTGCAGCTATGCATAGTACAAACACATAAAACATGATTAACAATCAGGAGGTGCCTTAGGTTTGGTCAGACACCATCATAACTCTTGCATGTGTGACAGTGGGAGTTGGCTTCATGTGAGGAATCATCTCGAGGTTCACTAGAGCGATAGGACACTGCACACAGTTGTCAAACACACAGAGGTTATTCAACAAGTGACAAGTGATTGGTACATTATAAATCAAAGAATTGTAGTACATAAATGGTTAACTCATAGGCATAGAATATCACACAAGTATTTAGCAAATATGGGATAATAAAATTATTCTGACACCGTACAATACAATCAGAGAGAGAGAAAAAAAAAGAGAGGCAGAGAGAGAAAAAGAAAGAGAGATCGTATCATTTGTGCAGAGAAGTGTTGTGTTCAGTGTCATTGTGTGGAGTTCACCAGTGAGAGGAAGAAGCAAATAACTCCACTTGGAAAAAATATAGAGGGTTTCCAAGATCGTCCTCGAATAAATAACAACACTAGTGCTTTAAACGCAGAGACTCGCACACGGAAATGGTTTATAAAGAGAATTTAAAGAGGACATTTGAGGTCCAACAGGCATATTTTAATAAACAAGTAGATGCTGAATTGAACTGAGAGCAGCTCGATGGGACTTTTCTTAAATCAACTTAAACAAAATTAATAAAAACTCTCCCTCCGGGCAACTCCATTTGTATTCTATCCCCAACTCGTTTCCCGTTGTTAAAGTTGTGTTTTGTATTTAGGCAAAGAACAATACAAGGGGGAAACAAAGCAACAGCTACACAAGAAACTATATTTAAAAAGAAGACAAGAAACATTCATATTACACTAAATTTTCTCTTGTGAGATTTTATGTCATGTTGTAAAGTCGTTACCGCCTCAAAAACAGACCCGGAGTTGTGTTTTGTTTCATTCGTGCATGTTTGAGGTGTTATTTATTATTAGTCTGACTACGTCTCCAAAGCTCAAAATGTTCTGTTCCACCTTGTGATGTCATGAAGTGATAGTTAATATCAACCTCAACATCAGGGGTGTCAAACTCATTTTGGTCCGGGGGCCGTATCCAACCTACTTTAATCCCAAGGGGCCAGATCAGAAAACTCATGTCATATAAACCCCAAAAATAACAATAAGTTTAAATATTTGTGCAGAGAAACACAAATCTATTACAGAAATATTTTTTAATTGATGAACTCTTTCTTTTACAAAATATTATAAAATTATGAACAACCTGAAACTTTAAGAAAAATGTAATTTCAACACATGTTTTCACATGAACTTGTATGTAAATAGGAATAAGTCAATTTTTGTTGTAAAATCCTGCACTCAGCTCCACTTTTCTCATGTTGGACATTTTTCTGATGAGGGTGTCACGGTCAACAGTCAAAACGATCGTCCTTTAAGAGCGTTTGGAAAGAGACAAGTCTTCATTTGTGCTGCTCTGGTGGGAGGGGCCACGTACAGAGACGCTGGAGACGCTGCTGTGATAAACACCACAGAAAATTAACAATATTTTAATAGAAAATATAATAAAAATATTTTTGTAGAAAATCAGCTGGGGGCCACATTAAAGGTCTTGGAGGGCCGCATCTGGCCCCCGGGCCGCATGTTTGACACCTGTGTTTTACATTTAGGTTATGTTCAGACTGCAGGGCTTAACGCTCAACTTGGATTTTTTTTATGAAATACGATTTTTTTTTTTGCGAGGTCGTTCACATTTCTAGGTAAATTTGACTTGTGTGTGAACTTTAAACGCCCCAAAAGTGTCTCGTGCTCATTGTTTACAGAAGTTGCCTAAACGCTGGGCTTGTCTCCCAAATATAGTCCAGTTCTTCGTAAAATGGAAAGGTTACACGTCCACAGCCGCTTCGTTTGTTTGAGTCTTTAGCCTTTTTGCATTTGTCTTGCAAGCTTTTTATTTTTTGTTGACATTTGAGCCAGGACCGACTGTAGCTATGCTCGGACATTTTATATACCACCCGGTTCACCTCCAATTTGACCTGAATACAGCGACCCCCCCCCCCTAAAATATTAATAAACTCATTATTCTCGCTTTCCCTCCATTGCTGAGACTCCGAGTTTGACGTGTAGGTGGGATGAATGTGACCTGACCGTTCACACTGAAGTCGCATGTCAAAAGATCGGATATGTATCGTTTTAGGAGCACATATCCAAGTGGACTGGGTCGCATTTGAAAAAATCAGATCTGTGTCGTTCAGAGTCATTAAAAGATCAGATACAGGTCACATAGGGGACAAAAAATTAGATTTAGGTCACTTCAGGCTGCAGTCTGAACGTAGCCTTGGTTTAGTTCAGAAGAGATGGGAAATTCCAGGACT
Source organism: Boleophthalmus pectinirostris (assembly GCF_026225935.1). NCBI lineage: Eukaryota > Metazoa > Chordata > Actinopteri > Gobiiformes > Gobiidae > Boleophthalmus > Boleophthalmus pectinirostris. The sequence goes on from NW_026571175.1 coordinate 28,301,736, forward strand.
GAAATCATCCAAATGATTCTAGTGAAGGTGTGTGGAGTTTAAAAACACAGTGGAGCACTTCCTGTATTGCCACATGACATTAGAGCAGAGTGTTTTCTGTTGGAGAGAAGAACAGTTGTTATTTCTTGTCTCTTTTTTTGTGTATCCTTTGAATAACACCAGTTTTTGTGCATTAGTTAATATTTTTGATTCACACGCGGTTATGCTTTAAGTGACTCTTACTCCCAAATACTTTTCACTCTTATACTCGTTATTTCTTGGACCACTACTTTGTATTTCTACTTGAGTAAACTGCAAAAAGTTGTATGTGTGTAAGTTCAAATGACTTAACTTAAGATGTAACTTGATTTGACTAGATTTCACTTCACAAGTAAAATTATCGACCAAATGGAGTCTTTTTTTTTTTTTTTTTAACTTAATTCAAACAACAAACGGTTAGGTCATATCTTATATCTTATATTTAGTCATATTAGTCTTATTTCATGTACTAAGTTGATGTTTTTTTGTTTGTTTTTTTACCTTATCTTCAGTATAACTCGGTGTATTTTCCTACTTCAATTGCAAAGACTTGTTCCATTGGTAGATCATTTTACTTTATTTGTGAAATGTACTAAAATCAATCATTACGTGTTCTTAAAGGTGCACTGGGTAACTTTTTAGTTGGGTCACCTTCTTGTTTCTATGGATACGTCATTGCTCTGTCTGGAATGTTCCACAGTGTGACATTAAACAGCTCTACTTTACATTTATTCAATTACACGTTATTTTATGGCTCAAAAATGCTAGAAAAACAGGCTTTCTGAGTGTGAGCGGGGTCGCCTCTCCGCAGATCTTACCTGTAACTTGGTCCGGTTTGGTCTCCATGAAGTCTGAAAGGTTTAATGCCACACTGCGAAACATTCCAGACTCATTTTAGCGCAGCAATAGTTTAGTTTTTGTAGCGTAATAGAAGTTTTGAAGTAGTTTTATTTTGAAGTGGAGAAAGTTGAAGCCGAGTCCCTGCCGCTAGTGTCTGATTTTACACTCGGCACTTAACAAACGGCAGGAAATCCAGCTAATCAAGTGACCAGTAAACATATGCAATCTTCTGTTATTAAACTAAATAGATATTTTTTCAGAAGAATGGGCCTCCCTCGGTCCACGCGGCGCGCTCTGTCTCCTCTGGATTTGAGTGCATTGTGAAGAAATTACTCCAACTCCTTCTCCTTCTTTAGTCGGTTCATAATCACGGCAATCAAACCTCTTTTTCAAATCAAACGTTTAATAAATCTTTTTTCCGCTTATTTTTACTGGAGTTTTAGTTTCTTCGTCTACACAAATTTGTTCCTGTTTATGTGAAAGTGGCTCTGAAAACGCCGTAGAAATGACAGTGTTTTGAATGGATGTCTGCGATAATAGCAGCTAATACAACGTTTCCGGTGTCGAGTACGCCGCCTGATTGTCGCCATGGAGATGTTATTGCTTTGTCTGTAATGTCCCACAGCATGGCATTAAAACCGTCCGTCTTGCGTTCACTAAATTGCAGTTGTTTTTATTGCCTCGAAAAACATAAAGCTTGCATTCTTACTGTGAGCGGAGTCTCCTCTCCACGTATATTTTTGTCATTAGCTTCTCTCAGTGATAGATACGTTTAATGCCATACTGTGGGACATTCCAGGCAAAGCATCTACAGCAGACAGACACCGCAAAAGTTACACGGTGCAGGGGTCTTCAACGTTTTTAAGGCCAGGGACTAAAGCTGGGTATCATTAAGAAGTTGCCGATACGATACATACCTCGATACAGTGCACTTTCGGTTTGATAAGATTGATTCGATATGGTTCACTAAAAAATAAATCCTAAATCATGGCTGTGATACGAAAAGTCTTTGTTAAACTTAGTGCTGTCATGCGATAAAAAAATTTTTAGAGATTAATTAATTACAGATCATAATTAATTAATCTCATTTTAATCTCACCTAAAAATTGCTGAGAAAAGCCTTCAATTTGAGGTATTTTCATTTAAATTCATTATTACATTATTGTGGCAGATCAAAAGACTGATATAGAACCAAAAAAGTGACTTTATAAAGTCATTTATTGTTTAACAAATCTCTCCAAATTGACTGTTGAGCCCAAGTCTCCATGAATAAGAAACTGTTTGCTGTAAAGTAGCAAAGACGAGGAAATCTGAACATAATAACTTTTGTTTACTTAAAGACAATAAAAAGTCCAGTCTTTCCTTAACCATAGTAAAAATATTATTGATAGAGAAATGCTTTATATATGAAATCACTGTTTTTAGTCCTGGTTTAGACCTGCTTTAGTCCTAGTTTTAGTCCTGGAATGAATTAATCCTGGTTTTAGTCCTGGTGTTTAGTTCTGGTTTAGTCCTGGTTTAGTTCTGGTTTAGTCCTGGTTTAGTCCTGGTTTAGACCTGGTTTTAGTTCTGGTTTAGTCCTGGACTGGATTAGACCTGGTTTTAGTCTTGGTGTTAGTTCTGGTTTAGAGGCGCACAGGAGGAAGCGCGGTTTACACCGCGTACGCGAGAAAACACGATCCACACGCGGCTCACTCATTGCGGACGCAGGTAGGAGCGGGAATGCACAATGCAGGTGTGGGCGGGTGAGATGATAAACTGTAGTTCTGCAAACTAAATATGAGTGTAAAGTAAAGTATACAAATGATTAATGTCATCATCATCATGTATCATACATCATTTGTACTGGATATTTTATTTAGAATTAATAAAACAATTTTAAACAGCCTAAATTTGCGGACGTGGTCTAACCTCGCACACATTTTAGACAATTCCTTTCCTCTTCTCCGTGTTTGATAGAGAGAGAGATTTTGTGGGATTTGCAGGTGGCAGCGGGACAAAATATCGCAGATGTGGGCGGGAGCAGGAATGAAAATTCCGTCCTGTGCAGACCTCTACTTTTCCAGTCAATCTGATCTGAGGAGCGAGAGGAAAGACACGACTTTCATCTCCCTGAGGCCGGCTGCAGAGTGCGGAGCCTGGTTCACGATGCGCAGAAGTATGTGCGGAGCTTAAGTTCCTCTGTGCCTGAAAGTGAAGCTGTAAAGGAACTCTTCACATGTAGCCTAAAAGAAACGATAAAGTCCGCACTAACATGTTTGCAGTTTGACAGGGAGCGAGAGAAAAGGGAATGAAGAGAGAAAGACGGACGTGATGAAGGAGCAAACAGCCAGAACTCACTGAAACCGGTTCATCCTCATTCTTTAAAAAAAAAAAAAAAAAAGTCTCATCCACCAAAGATTTTGCGACCCCCCCTATAGAAGACCTTTTAAAATGTTCATATTAACCCGCGCTATATGATCCTGGGTGAGTTTATATTTTGTCATAAATCAAGATGTGAACATTAATAACAAACAAATCACATCAAAACTACCTCTTTCCGGATTGGCTCTTTGGTTGCTTTGGCACTCGTGGTCGGATTTCCAAATATGAAACTCGGCTCCGAATTCGCCCCTTTTAACATACAGCCTCGATGAGCTTCATTTGACTGGAGCCACTCTCACTTATTCCACTTTTTTACACATTTTCCGAGCGTATATTTAGCTTCAATTTACAGCAGAAATAAGGTTTGACTCCGGGCCTTATCACACTGTCATCATATTTACACTATTGTCTGTTTCAGCAGGGTCCATCTGTTCACACGCTTCTATAAAAAGACCAAAGAAGCACTGGCGTCTTTAAAATGTTGCGACAGCTCAAATATGTTTACATGTACGGAGAACGAACAAAGCCGGCTCTGAGACGCTAAGGGACACTGGGGCTTTGTTAAGTCTAATGATTATTGATTAAAATAGCGGTCTTTGTGCCGCGTTTGATGTGCTGATGGATAGACGGGCCCCGAGGCGTTCGCAGACCTGAGAAAAAAATCAGAGCGTTTTGTCGCACATTTGTTTTCTTTGGCGCCGGATTAGCTAACGCCGCTATGCTATTAATAGGCCCCCGAGGAGAGTTAACATGAAGCATATGCTAAAGGCTGGCCTCAGAACATAAGTGGAAATTTGTTATTTAAATGATGGACTGGTGCAGACTGGTGGGCTGCGAGAGTGTGTGAAGTTTGGATAAAAGTGAAAGGATGTTGTGAATAAGGGAGTATTTATTAAATTAGAGGAATTAGTTTGAACAATGTTTGATAGAGTGACAAAGAACTTCAAACTACAATACTTTTAAGCCCCGTACACGATGTTTTTTCCCATTTATTTGAGCAGAATGTCTCGCCCCAGTACAGACAGATTGTATAAGCAGCTCTTGAGGCCAAAATAAGTCCGCTGTGTAGCGTCTGCATCGAGTTAGAAAGCATCCTATTGTCCGATAATCAAGAAGAGCGTGTTAGCAGAGCGGAGCAGAGTGTTAAAATGCACTGAAACTCCTCTACTCAGGATTCTCACTCTTTTTCACTGACAAAATTTCTAAACTTTTCCATGACTTTTGCATGACCTGAAGTGAATTTTCCATGACTTTACAGCACCTACATGTGTAGAATCGATCAGACTTTTAGGGCTAAATATGAAATGTTAACCCTTTTCACTCACCTTATGGTTTGGTTTTATATTTTTTTTAACTTTCAAAATACTGTCAGTGCATTTATTGTCGTCTCTTTAAAAAAAAAAAAGGTGCAGACGTTCGGAAATAATCATAACAGCCTAATGAGAACTTAACAGAACACTGTAGTTGTGAGAAAGAGACACTAAAAATACATGACTTTTCCAAAACTTTCATTGAATTTACAAAATGTCATGACTTTTCCAGACCTGGAAAATAACATTTTCAATTTCCATGATTTTTCAAGGATTTCCATGACCGTGGGAACCCTGTCTAGTATAAAGACTTTGGTGTATCATTATGTTTGCACCATCCCAGCTTGAACTGACCTACAAATTAAATGTATGCAGAAAGACTACAATATAAACAATGTATTTTAAATAAGTTTACTTAAATTCTATTTTAAAATGCAATTTTTGGAGAAATTTTAAGTACTGTAATTGAATAAATGTAAAATAGATAACTTCACTACTAGAACATTCAGGGCAATGCAGTCACGTGTGAATCACTAAAAAGGTTACAGAGTTCATCAATAATTTTGCTCATCAAGTCAATTCTATTCAAATCAAGATGGGAAAAAAAAATCCTTATTATAAGTAATTTAAAGGTGCATTGTGTTACTTTTCTAGTGGAGGGCTCATCAAGATGATTTTCTCCATGGAGATGTCACTGCTTTTGTCCAGTGAGGTTCATTTGGTCTTCTGATCATTTATGTTATCAGGTTCTTTTTTCAGACCAAGAGTTTGTTTTCATACCTGACAGTTTCAACACTAGCGGTCTTCCTCAGGGTGGTCACGTGATGTTGCTTGACTTATCCGGTCAGCTGATTTATACAGATTTCGGCGCTGTCTTCCTACCAGAGAAGGGAGGATGACAGCGCCATCTGCAGCTAGTGAAACTGTCAGGTATGAAAAGAAACTCTTGGTCTGACAAAAGAACCTAATAACATGTTACTGCTTTGCCTGAAATGTTTACCAGTATCATATCAGTCAGAATGCCTGTTTTTCTAGGTAACAAAACCAGCTGTAATTGAGTAAACGTAAGGTAGATTTGTTTATTGTCATACTGTGGAACATTCCAAGCAGAGCAATGACATTTCCATAGAAAAAAGAAGATCACCCTTGGAAAAATTGACTTATGAACGAAATGGCAAACAAGATATGTTCTGGAAAATATGGACACCTGTACACATATATTTAAATATGTAATTTATACATTTTTTTTTTAATTATTATTTTTATTATTATTATTATTATTATTATTATTTATTTTATTTATTTTTTTCTTAATTTATTTATATATTTTTTGAATGTATTTGTTATGGGTGAGTGTTTGAGTGTGTGCGTTTATGTGTATGTATGTAAATGTATGTCATTTGTATATATATTAATGTAATTATGTTATTTTATTTTTATTATTATTTTCTGGTCAATATTATTATCATTATTATTATTATTATTTATTTATTTTTTATTTTTTATTTTCAGCGTCTGTTAAGGGTGGGGGTGGGTGTGGGGAGGTTGAATTGGGGTTTGGGAATGGAGAGGAGGGGTTTAAATGTGGCATTTGTACACTTGTATATTTTGTGGCATTTTTGTGTGGCCGTAAGACCACAATATTAAAAAAAAAATCAAAAATTAAATAAAATATGTATGAAAAAAAAAATGAAAAAAGAAGATCTTAAACCCCTGATGAAAAGTTACACAGTGCACCTTACCGCTTACCTTTGATCATTCATTTTCTCTGTATCCCTACGGTAAATCCCTGTGTATGGGCTGAGTCATCTGCTCAGTATTGGACTTTATCACGGAGCAGCTGGCCGGTGCAGACGCCTGTACGCTGGATCGTATGGAGTTTGATGGCGAGCGGCACTGATGCTACCGTAAACAATGTGAGATTGGGTTTGGGGATAGAGCGCAGAGAAGATCGGAGGGGGCGGGGTGTGTTCAGAAAGACTGACGCCGATTCAAATAAGAACTGAAGGAGAGGGACCACTGCAAACCACTGCACCATGAGACGAAAAATATACGGCAAAAATATGAGTGGAAATGCCTGAAATGTGCTGTACCATGCTTGAAAAACCCCAAACTTGAGACAATCCAACCGATATCTGCTAATTTGAAGCATGTGGGTCCCGACGGCGTGCGTGACAGGCAGGTGGAGTGGCAGGCGGTCAGCAAGAAGGTTCCGGGTTCGATCCCTCTCTGTGTGGAGTTTGTATGTTCTCCTGTGCCTGGGTGGGCTTCCTCGAGCCAAAAAACAATATTCCTCCAGGCACTACTGTTTTCCTCATCAAAACATGCACTATAGGGCAAATCTTCCAGCTGAGGTAGTCCTGACCAAGCCTAGCAACAAGATCACGGAGATGGGCGTAAGTAGATCTTTTTTACAACGACTGGAAGTGCTTCGATGTAGGGTAAACGTTCATTCGGTTAATGTTTTTCTACGGGAAAATGTCTGTGGAAATGTCTTGTGTATTTTCCACCAGCTTCTTAAATCTGCCCCATCACCAAATCTTCATCCAACAAGGTCGAGAAAGGAAGAATTTATCCACAATTATCAAGGTAAGAAAGAAGAAAACGTAAAGGCGAACAACGACGAGCATTAGTGAAATACTCCTGAGCAAAATTAACTTTATGGTCATGAATAAAACAGAAGTAATAAGTAGTTCATTAATAAGTATCTTTTGAACTCAGACTGATTATAGAATTAAAACTAAAAATTGATTTCATGATGTAGATATTGGCATAGACAGATAGATTTGTTCAGTTCGAAACCTACAGATTACATCTCAAGCATTTAAACTGCACTAATCTCTCTCTCTATGCGAATATCTACATCATGAAATCGATTTTTTATTTTAATTCTACAATCAGTCTGAGTTCACAAGTTACTCAGTGGCGGAGTTGGCAATCTGGGGGCCCTAAGGCGAACTTAAGTTTAGGGCCCTCCCTATAATGCACTGTTTTGTTTAGTTTTTTTAATATATTGTTTGTTTTGTCCCCATTGTTCTTGAGACATGCACATCTCTTTTTGTTTGAATTATGCTGGATTGGAAACTTGTATTATTAGTTTGGTCGCCTACTAGATAACCAGAACTGAAAGTAGTTTTATTTTTTTGCAAATACAATTAAATTTTTGTACGACTATAAACGAAAACAAAATGTCCTTACTTTACAATGAGATTAGTTTATTTCGCACGATCATAAATGATAAACTTTTACGCCTTCGTTAACATTATTATTAGTTTGCAAGGCCATAAACGAAAAACAAATAATCCTTATACTTTTTATTTTATATGTGTATATGTATATATATATATGTGTGTGTGTGTATGTATATGTGTATGTATATGTGTGTATGTATGTATGTATATATATATATATATATATATGTGTGTGTGTATGTATGTATGTATGTATGTATGTATATATATAAATATATAAATATTTATATATATATATATATTATATTATTTATTTTATTTTTTATTTCTCATTGTAGTTTTTTTGCACGATCATAAACGATAAACTTTTATGCCTTCGTTAACATTATTATTAGTTTGTAAGACCATAAACGAAAAACAAATAAACTTTATATGTGTGTAAAAAAAAATAAAAAATAAATAAATACAATTAAATTTTTTTAGATCCATTACATGTGATTTTTTTTTTTTTTTCTTATGATTATTGTTTGAAAGTAAACTACTCTCATTAAATGTCATATTGAGAGAAAATCAAATTGCTCTGAGGCCTCGACCATTAGTGGAGTGAGGGAAATTGGTTGGGGGCCCCTCCAGGTTTGGGGCCACCTACTTTTGCCTAATGGCAGCGCCACGTCTCTGAAGTTACTTATGTTTTATTCATGAGTTCCCTAATGCTTGGTCGATGTTCGCCTTTAAGTTTTTGTCTTTCTTTCTTTTTTATTTCGTCTTTCTTTGATAGTTGTGGATAAATTCTTCATGGACCCTGTTGGATAAAGATTTATGAAGCTGGTGGAGAATACGCAAGACATTTCAACAGATATTTTTTATTTTATTTCAGATACAGAAAAGCATTAACTGGAAGTACATCGCTGCACTTCCAGACGTTGTGAAAAAGGTCTCTTGAAGAATGGGTCAAATGCAGAAGACAAATTTCCCTGCGGGGATCATAAAGTCTAACCTAACCTAACACGTCCACGCTGTCCTTCCTCCAGAAAGGTTTTAGAAAGGTTTCCTAAAGTTTAAAGTTCATTCGAGCATTTCTTTAAACCTGTACACTTTGTCTGAACTTTGATAAACCCCTCACATCTCCTCCATCTCTGTTACAACCCTGCGGCAACCACTGCAAATCCTACCCAGACTTTTAAATATGCATGAACAATCGAGGCAACAATCAGGATTTTCTTTCTATATACGGCTCACCTATTCTGTCTACACTGCTCCTTTAATAACATCCGGAGATCTATAATCCTCTAATCTCTTCTTTTCCTCACTGTTACACGCCAAATTCTCTCTGTCATCTCCCCCTCGTGCTAGATGTGGCTTTTCGACTTTTCCTCGCCGGCTGCTTTTGAACAATTTGCGGAGAAACAGCTGTGAGTTTGACGCGTTCTTGACATGTGAAAGCTGTTTGGGTAATTCTCAAACCTATACAGTCTTGACAAGCACCACGGGGCACGCTCGGATGCAACGCTCCTGTCTCCAGTTCTGAGCATTATTTCAATACTCTTCAGTTTTAATCCCTCCATTGTTTCCGGTGACATCCGATGAGTACTAGCTTTTGTTGTTTTTCAATGCTCAGCTCAAATCTGTTGGTGTTATTTTGAGGGAACTTTTAAAGGCGGTGTCGGGGCTTGTCAGTGGTTGTATCCGTCTGTAATGCAAAAAAATATTATATAGTCAAGTTAAGATGACTTGAATTAAGAAAGCTTTATCAGGATTAGAGTAAATTTCACTTGATAAGTAGAATTATCTTCTAATGGAACAAGACTTTTGTGCTTAAAATATGAAAATACATCTTGATGCACTTAAGATAAGAAAAACAACAACTCTTTGCACTTAAAATAAGAATCAAATGTTGCTTTAATTAAAAACACACTTATTGTTTTGGTAGATAATTTTACTTGTGAAGTTTAATCGACTCAAATTAAAGGTTGTATAGAGGATTTTTTTTTTTGTTTCAAATTGTCAATGAAAGTTTAAAATACCAGTACAGAGACGCAGCAGCTTTGTAATTATGATGACCAAAAAAAAAAAAAAGAATGAAAATCCATCAACTGTGGACGTGTTGAGGCCAGATAAACATCAACCAATAGAAAACGAGGCTCCCTCATTTTCTATTGGCTGTTAGGTTGTCAATCAAACTCCCTGCATTTCTCGTGTAACTGACTCGGTGGCGCGCAGGGATTATATGGTTTATGCAGCGGTTCTTTGAGGCTTTTTCAAACTGTCGCTTCCTCGCAATTCGCACAAAGTTTGTTGCGATGGCGGACGAGAATCCACGACCAGTTCGCCGCAAAAGAAAGTCCGTTTTTGAGGTCGCTGAAAGAAGAAGAGAAGGGGGAAAGGAGATTCCTTGGAGATTCCTCACAGCGATGGGGCGACTGAAGCAGACGAAGGGTCTAAAAACTGAAGACGCGTTGGTCACAAAATTATTTCTAGACAGGAAACTTCAACAGTAATTCTGAACACGCACTGGCTGTAAACAAGTGTTTCTACTGAGGCTGTGGAGGAGGAAGGTGGTGTCACACATGCACAACATTTGAAAAAAGGACTCTCGCTGTATTTCTCTTCCCTTAAAAAAATCCTCCATACAACCTTTAAATAAAATGTTCTTAATTTAAGTAATTTTAACTTTATGTCCATTTTCCCCAGGCTTGTCTGTTTTTTGCATCCTGTCCTGGGCGTCCGGGGTTTTTTTTTCATAAAGTGACACAAATGTCTGGGTTTTCATGATCTTTTATTGGGCCTTTAAATTGAGTGGCTCTCGTACCTCTCTGCACTCAGAAGGAGCGAGCAGACACAAACAGTCGGTCAGTCTGCAACACGCCGAAGCACAAATCTGCATTTAACGATGACTTGGACAAGAAATTCCCCATTTCCGTCCCGGTCTGGACAAGTGGGAGGCAGTGTGCACAGTTTCCGAGGTGAGAGTAGCTCAGTGTCGAGGCCCCACCTGCCCACTCCCGGCAAGGTGTTCGGGTTTTCACAAATGGAAATATGGTCACCCTAAACTTAACTAGATATTGTTTTTTTGTAATACAGTCAAATGAAGCTCACAAAGCTAGTGGTTATAGGAGCGGAGTTGGACCTGAGTTCCATATTAGGAATTTATCATTTAGGGACAAAATAGCAAAATAAAAACGCCAGGGTCATGTAGAGTGGGGTAATATGAACATTTTAAGACCAAAAATGACGAGGCTCACTGCAGCAGTTACAGAGAGAGAAGCAACGGTTTTTCAGTACAAAGTGAATTGGAGCCAGAGTTAATGGATCTGGAAGCACACCCATGCTCATATTTTATTATCTGTAGCATAGTGGCTAGTGGCTTAGTATGTCCACACTACGGGTGTGCAAAAATATCAAAATATTGATATATCGTATCATTTAATGTAATGATACAGTATCGATATCGGGGACTGCTGTATCCGTATATCGCCAAGTCTATTTTTTGGTATGTTTTACTCAATTATTTTGTTACAGCGCTACCGTTTTTTTGCTTGTTCAGAAGAAAAAAACTGTAATTTATGGGAAATATTTGAAATTTTCACAGTTTTGATGATTAAAATATTTGTGTTTCATATTAACTTTTTCACAAAAATTGGTTAAACAAAGACTTTTAGTGTCACAGCCATGATTTAGCCACTATTTTTTTATTGAACCGTATCGAATCGATTTGAAATATATTGTATTGAATTGAAAAAGCACTGTATTGAGATATGTATCGTATCGTTGCCTATGTATCGAGGTATGTATCGTATCGGCAGCTTCATGATGATAGCCCTAGTCCACACAGTCTATCGATACACTACACAATATACAGTGGTGTTTGTCTGGTGTAGCCGCTTTGCCTGGAATGTCCCACAGTGTGGCATTAGACACATCTATCGTTGAGTAAATAGGCTCTGTCCCCATACCAGCTCGTCAACGCCTGATCCCGTCAGATCTCAGAAGCTCTGCAGGGCCGGGCCTGGGCAGTACTTGGATGGGAGACACTGGGAAAATCAGGTGCCACAGTGGTACTGTTTTTGTGTCCTTAGTGCAATGTGCACTTCACCCACATTATGAAAGTAGAGTGTTTGTAAGTGATGATGGTGGTCGGAGGCGCAGATTGGCAGCCGCACTTCCATCAGTCTGACCCTGGACAGCTGTGGCTATAATAGTAGTTTACCACCACCGGGTACGGAGTGAATGAATAATGATCTGTAAAGTGTCTTTGTGACATTTGTCTGTGAAAAGTGCAATATAAATAAAATCGTACTATTCACACAGCCATCTGGATAGTTCCGCTTCTCTTAAAAACTGCCCTTCCTGCTCCAGTCACTGTGAGTTGGAGATTAGTCGAGTCATGTTATTAGATAGAGGACAGCAGTTTAAAGATACAAAATCACATTATCAATCAATCATTAATCAATCTATTTATTTATTTGAGACAGGGACAGTGCACAATTTTTGCATTGTACATCAGGTTGTAACATCAGTGCTCATTGATTGATTGTATTTTACTGACCTTAACTATCAACTGTTCTTCCTGTAACATGTTTTGGGTTAGCATTAGCATTAGCTTTTAGATGCAAACACTTATTGTAATTTTGGGATTATAAAACGCAATTTTTTTGCTCACACTTTTAACCCAATATATAGATTATTTATTTTGATTATTTATCAACATAGCGAATGCGCCTGAGTGCAGAAAGCGTCGCCGTCTGTGTGGTTAACATTAAGTTACAGCATTAGCGAGCGATATATAGTCAGCACTAAAACAGTTTATCGTCCTGTGATTAATAAGTTATGATGCTAAATGAACATTAGTGAGAGGGATATGACTTAGTGACTCATGTGAGTTAAACGCAGGTGAGTGTGTAAATGAGAAGAAGAATCGTCTCAAACTTCAGTATCCGGACACCCACTCATATCTGATCGATCCCCCCGTGGAGCCTCAAATCTGCTGAAATCCTACAAGACCCTGACATGATACGAGGCCATAGGTTCATGTAGCAGAAAGGACAGCGGTGTAGTCTGATAATCCTCTTGTAATACTGTCGTTTTACTGCCGTGCTGCAGGCCCTGTTTGGAAAAAGCATGTACCAGTGTTCTGTATCTTTCTGTGTAAATATCTCAAGTTACAGCGTGGACACCTGCAGCTTATAGACAACTGCAGCCTATATATATATATATATATATTTAATTTTTCTTTTAAAACTTCTGTTGATGCGGCTTATATTCAGGTGCACACGGTAGGAAATTACTGTACTGTAATACACAAAGAAACTTTCTCTAGTGAAGTATTTACATCATAGCAAAAGTCTTAAAACGCTGTCTGTGATTATGTATCTGTAACCTGTTGTTCTCTGTCTAATATTTAAATATAGATTTATTTTACCATGACTCGACTAATTGCCAATAGTGTTGGGGAGTAACAGATTACATGTACCAGAGTTACGTAATCAGAGTACAAATTATGAGTAACTGTATTCAGTTACAGTTACTGTTTCAGTGAGTGGTAATTGGATTACAGTTACTTTGTTGAAATAAATGGATTACACAGAGGTATTTTCCTGTTTTCACATTTTGGGCTATAGCCTTTTTTTTTTTTTTTTTTTTTTTTAGTAATTCCACTCATTTCTGGACACTAAACCAGGTCTAAAACCAGGTGTAAACCAGGACTAAATCAGGACTGAACCAGGACTGAACCAGGTCTAAACTAGATCTAAACCAGGTTTAAACCAGGACTAAAACCAGGTCTAAACTAGATCTAAACCAGGTCTAAATCAGGACTAAACCAGAACTAAAACCAGGTCTTAACTAGATCTTGACCAGGTTTAACCAGAACTAAAACCTGGTCTAAACCAGGTCTAAAACCAGATCTAAAACCAGGACTAAATCAGGTCTGAACCAGGACTGAACCAGGTCTAAACTAGAACTAAACCAGGTTCTAAACCAGAACTAAAACCAGGTCTAAACCAGGGCTAAAACAGGATTTAACAGGACTAAATCATGCTGCGTGGACTGTGTCTCCTCCTCTTCTATCAATAATATTTTTAATACGGTTCAGTAAAGTCTGGGCTTTTTATTTTCTTTTATCAGACAAAATATCTTATGTTACGATATTCTAGTCTTTGCTTTTCTACAGCAAATCAAGTAATCCAAAGTATTCAGATTACGTTACTCACTTGAAGTAATTTAATAGATTACGTTACAAACTACATTTTGGGATATGTAATCTGTAATCTGTAGGGGAATACATTTTAAAAGTCACCTTCCCAACACTGATTGCCAATACACAATGAATGGAGCAGGAAGTGTGGATGAGCAGTTTTTAAGAGAACTAGAAGGCAACTCCGGGAATGGGACCGATTGCAAACGTAAGGATGTAGCCGGAAATGCGTCCCTGATCACTTCCTATTTGTAACATGGCGGCTAGCGGGTTAATTATGTCCATTTATCTGTATCCATGCTCCGAAACTGCGCTCATGTCTCCAGGTCTGAACGTTATTTCAGTTCTCTTCAGTTTTAATCCCTACTTTGTTTCCGATGACATCCGATGAATACCAGCTTTTGTTAGTTTTCCCTGCTCAGATCTGTTGTGTTATTTTGGGAGAACTTTTAAAAGCCGTATCGAGGCTTATCAGTTGTTGTAGCCATTTTTTCGTTCGCTGGAATTGATTTTAGCTGCAAGGGATCTGCAATTAGAAAGTCTTTTCTATTGAGCGGTTGAGTCATCGGTTTCAGTACAAACTGTTCTTGTCCTTCATGTCCGAGGAAAACTGTCTGTATTTATTGATTCAGATACAACTCAATACCTTCTGTACATTTAGGGTTACTTGGATTTACTTAAAGTCCACTATGTAATCTTTTTTAGTGGAGGATTGTCTCTGCGGAGATGTCCTTGCATTGCCTGGTGTCTCCCAGAGTCAGTGGCGCATAATGAGCAAATAGTATATTAAGAAAGATTCAGGCTTAGTAACTACTTAAAGAGGGGTATTTAACTTCTGTTGGGTATTAAAGGTTGTATAGAGGATTTTTTTTAAGGGAAGATAAATACAGCGACAGTCCTTGTGCGCATTCAGAATTACTGTTGAAGTTTCCTGTCTAGAAGTAATTCAGCGACCGACACGTCACTTTTTAGACGCTTCGTCTGCTTCGGTCGCGCCATCGCTGGACGAGATCTCCAAGAATCACCTCTGTTTGGCTTTGCTCCTTTTCCTCTTCTCTTCTTCTTTCAGCGACCTCAAAAACGGACTTTCTTTTGCGGCGAACCGGTCGTGGATTCTCGTCCGCCGTCGCGACAAACTTTGTGCGAAATGTGAGGAAGTGACAGTTCGAAAAAGCCTCTAAGAACCGCTGCGTAAACCACGTAATCCCCGCGCTCCGACGAGTCAGTTATACTAGGGGGTTTGATTGACAACCCAACAGCCAATAGAAAATGAGGGAGCCTCGTTTTCTATTGGCTGATGTTTATCTGGCCTCACTTCGTCCACAGTTGATAGATTTTCGTTCTTTTTTTTTTGGTCATCATAATTACAAAGCTGCTTCGTCTCTGTAATGGTATTTTAATCTTTCACTGACAGTTTGAAACTAAAAAAAAATCCTCCATACAACCTTTAACTGCTAATACATAATTAAAAAAAAACTGCTTAAATCCAGTTGAGAGACACACAGACATCTTCTCTGTCCAAAAATAACAAAAAATTAAAGGCAAAAGTCCTCACTGCTTCACAAACTAAAAAAAAAAAAACGTGTTTGTTTTGGTTCACTTGGGCGCTTCACCTTTAGCTTCCGTACAAACCTCAGTGCTGCTCTGTGATTGATCAACATGTTTCTAGGCAGATTTGAACATTATCACATAAGTAAGTATTAGTGACTACTTAAAGACGGTATTCAACTATGAACTTAACCAGACTCGCGACACCTAGTGCCTCCAGTCAATGTCATTTCTCTCCAGCAACCATGTCAGGAATCGGAATACACTAGACAATTTGCAAAAACCCCAGAAGTTTTTGAAGACCGCGTACTGGTCAATTGGCGAAGAGCTGTGAAGCCATGACTGGGTCCCTTTTTGTGGTACACTACAACAGTAAACAAAGCGGTCGAGATGGATGTAGACGAAGCCATACATTCTGTGTCGGCAACAATTCCCAAGATCGAGGATTTAAAGCCGGAATAAAGAGAACATTTGGTGAATTTCATCAAGGGGAAAGACCTTATTGTCCTTCTTCCTACGGGATTTTGGGAAAAGTTTAATATACCACTTCGCCCCATTAACGCATTATATATATCACGACCGAATAGCAGCAATTGGTTAAATAAAAAACATACCGGCCTACCGTCGAGCGAACGAATCCTAATGCTGCGAGGTCAGACGGTTTCCACAAAGTGAAACCGACTGATGAATCAGGTTGGTTTTTAATTGTGAACACATAATATACTAGTGTTTAGACCATGTTACCTTTTGTTTTGAAAAAGCTATATTTGCCAAAAACAACGTATGTCACTTTCGTTTTTGCTCTCCATGTTAAGTCACTCCCCCTTCAGAGCACAATACAAGCAGCATATATCCCACTAATGAAACTGTTACACGTCACATTAGGTTTGTTAAGTTGTTCTGTACAGGTTTGTGTCATGTTTTTGTAGAGAATTTTCATGTAACAGTAAGTTAGGGTTTGCATAGGGCCCTGGAGAGATCACTAAATTACTGAAACATGCGTGGACATGTGTGAGGAGGGAACAACATTATAACATGGTAGAAAGCTCACCCCCTCTTTAAGTCATACCCTAACTCCTAATCTTTAATTAATTAAGTAGTAATTAATTCTGAATCATTATTTGTTCATTATGAAAAAGTCATTGTTTTGTTTTATTTCTCAAAAAAAAAAAAAATCCTGGCAAATAAAAAATAAGGCCAATGGTTAGTGAAAGCTAAGATTTTAATACCTACTTTCCCCACTTCAAGTTTGAAAATTACATACTGATCTTGAATCTTGTTTTGTTTTGTTTTTTTGTAGAATTATATGTATAGCCTTTCATTTACTGTATTTACTGTATCAAAACCACTCAATATTTCTTACTCAACAAGCCAAGCACAGTGTCTTTAACAAAAAGACTGAACAAAATCTGGACTAATGGTGTCACTTCTTTATGTAAACACTTTTCTCGCCTTAAACGCGAGTGTATGTTGAAATAGTGTGGGTGGCCTCTGTGCGGTTCTCTCACTCAGATCCATCAGCAGCAGACGGCCGTTCATTATCACAGCGTTATTTTTTAAGTCTGTCGGGAACATACATAAAAAGAGCCATTAAGGAACATTAGAGATGGATCTGATGCCACTGAAGATGTGGATGTATGAGAGGGGGAGGAAAGAGAGAACAGGAAGAGAGAGAGACACACAAACACATTTATGATTGAAGTAGTTACAGTAGAAGTCCAGTAAGACTAATACAATACAAATTAACTCATGTAATTTGAGCTTTAACTTTTGAGTGCTTTTTCACAAGAATGTTTACAAATATTTTAGAGGTACCGTATTTTTCGGACTATAAGTCGCACTTTTTTTCATGGTTTGGGTGGTCCTGCGACTTATACTCTGGTATGAGTTTTCAGACTGACAGCCATGAGAGGCTCTAGGCTCTTGTGTCAGTATCTAGTACTGCTATTACTCCTGTACCACTGTCACTTCACACTCTACTGCGCATGTCTCTTGTAGAAAAAGCCGCTGTCCTGCTGCAAATAGTGAAATATTCAGCCGAAAACGGTAATCAAGCAATAGAAAAAAAGGTTAGAGTGAGCGAGAAAATTGTGAGGGACTGACGGAAAGCGGGGAACTTCATTACAACTAGGCGGGTGACAATGACAATCGAAACAATCCTGTCGAGATTCAGGAAGGCCGGAATAATTCTAACTGGAACTGATGCTGAGTCTGATGCTGATGAAGAGGAAGCGGCGCTCTGTTTACATCATGGATCTACGGTTTATCTCCGGAGGTCGCGCAGAAGTGACACCGAGGATGAAGAATTCAGTGGATTTAGTGATTTGGAGTGAGATCCTGAGTTTGGTAAACTTATGTTATGTTGTTTATGCTGTAATTATCTGAATAACTGTTCGTATGTTACGTTAACATATTAACACCTATTCAGACTGTTGTTCTCTGTTCTGTTGTTTTGCCTTTCAAGATGAAATGTTGGTTCCTGGTCTCTGATTTTATAAAATACATTTTCCAAAAAAGTGCGACTTATAGTCCAGTGTGACTCATTGCGCATTTTTTGGCTGGTGCTACTTATACTCTGGAGCAACTTATAATACGGTATATTACTTAGTCCAACATACTTTTATCATAATGCCAAAATGAGAAATAGTAGGAGTAGCTAGCCTGGCTCAGTTCATATTGATTTGTGTGTCACTCTGAGTTTAGTTCTACACATTTATCAATCTGGGATGGCTCTTACCGAAAGCGATCGGTAAAAGGTGAAACGTCATGAATAATGTGTGAATCTGATTGGTTGGAGCGTCACATCGCAACAGTGAAAAGCCGAAAAATAAAATAAAAAAGTCTGGTTAAATCTGCTTGAGAGGCACACAGACATCTTCCCTTTACTTGAACCTGGTTTCTTCCAGAGTCAGAGTGTGGCGCCATTAATTCATAATGAGCAAATAGTTGATTAAGGATGATTCAGGCTTTGTAACTACTTAAAGAGGGGTGCTTAACTTCTTTTGGGTATTAACTGTTAACACATAATAAAAAAATCTGCTTAAATCCAGTTGAGAGGAAAGCACAGACATCTCCCCTGTCCAGAAATACACAAAAGTCCTTCTCTCTTCACAAATAAAACGAAACCTGTTTGTTTTGGTTCACTTGGGCGCTTCACATTTGGCTTCTGCACTAACCTCAGTGCTGCTCTGTGATTGGTCGGCTCGTTGCTAGGCGAATTTGAACATTACAGCAGATTTTGTGAACGAATATTGTGAGAATCCATGTTGCCATGCAAAGCAGCAGCAGTATTAGTACTAATAGGAGCAGGTCTTTAGGCAAGTTAAGATGATTTGCAAAACACAATTTGTACAAGAAGTGCTTTATGGAATAAGAGTAGTAGTAGTAGTAGTAGTAGTAGTAGTAGTAGTAATTGTAGTAGTTGTTGTAGCTATAGTAGCAGTAGTTGTATTAATAGCTATCGTAGTCGTAGCTGTAGTAATTGTTGTAGTAGGAGTTGTAGTAGCAGTAAAGTAGTTGTAATAGTAGTTATTGTTGTGGTTGTAGTAGTAGTAGTAGCAGTAGTTGTGGTTGTAGTAGAGAAGGTAGTAGTAGTAGTAGTAGTAGCAGTAGTAGTAGCAGTAGTTGTACTAGGAGCAGTAGTAGCAGCACCTCTTATACTAGTAGTTGTTGTGATTGTAGTAAAGGTTGAAGTAGTAGTAGTAATAGTAGCAGTAGTTGTGGTTGTAGTAGAGGTGGTAGTAGTAGTAGTATTAGCAGTAGTAGTAGCAGTAGTAGTAGTAGTTGTAGTAGGAGTCGTTTTTGTAGTAGTAGCAGTAGTAGTTGTAGTAGTAGTAGTTGTAGTAGGAGTCAGTTTTTTAGTAGTAGTAGTAGTAGTAGTAGTAGTAGTAGTAGTAGTAGTAGTAGTAGTAGTAGCAGTAGTAGTTGTAGTAGCAGTAGTTGTAGTTATAGTAGTAGTAGCAGTACTGCTGGTAGTAGTTGTAGTTGCAGTAGTAGTAGTAGTTGTTGTGATTGTAGTAGTGGTGGTAGTAGTAGTAGTAGAGTAGTTGGAATAGCAGTAGTTGTAGTAGCAGTACTAGCTGTAGTAGTAGTAGTTGTAGTAGGAGTCGTTTTTGTTAGTAGTAGTCAGTAGTAGTTGTAGTAGTAGTAGTAGCAGTAGTAGTAGTAGTAGTAGTAGTAGTAGTAGTTGTAGTAGTAGTAGTAGTGGCAGAAATGGTGGTAGTAGTTGTAGTTGCAGTAGTAGTAGTAGTAGCAACAGTAATAGTAGTAGTAGTAGTAGTAGTAGTAGTAGTAGTAGCAGTAGCAACAGAAGTCATAATCCTTACTTGTTGTAGTCATAAATGTGATAATGAACTTCTAAAGCACATTCAGTAAAATTGGTTAAGTTATTGGACAAACATGCGCATCATTACGCCCCGAGGAATCCAATTTTTACTTATTTGTAGTTCACACAGATAAACATTCTTTCGATTTCTCACCCAAAACTCTCCACCATGCCCGCTTTGAAATGACTAGTATTTTGGCACACATTTCTAATCTTTTTAAGCCGTATTGAGTTTAAGTCTTGCCAGATATATTTATAATCTTTCTTTTCACCCCCCTTCTCTGTTGGCTTCTGTAAAGTAGCAGGAATAACTCCAAGTCCCCCTATTTTAACAGGCGTGACAAAAACCTTATAAGCTCGGTGAATTATTGGAGAAATTAAATGGAAAAAAGTGTGTAATTTAAAGAGCTTTAATCAGACATTTTGAGGCAGGTAGCAGACAGGGAGGTCATGCGTCTTCATTGATATTCATAGAGCTAACCCGTGTTACTAATCACCTGTAGCTCATCTGTCAAACTAGGCTAAAAGCTGTAATTTGTAACCATGACAACAGTTTTTAAAGGCGCAGTACGAGGTGAAGTGACGGCAGCCGGGTTGGGACAGGCGTCATACGTGTCCCGCCAAGTTTGTAATGGGTAATTATTATGGACAAAAACTAATTCAAATGACAAATTGAAATTATAAAAGTAGATTTAAGGTTTCTTTTTTTTTTTTTTGGAAGGAAAAATATTTGGTCTCACTAACCTGGTGTAACGTTAAACTTATCTCCGTGGAAACAAGAAAGTGACACCATTAGGCCAAGTTACAGGTCAGATCTGTGGAGAGGCAAGCCCGTCACATTAAGAAAGGAGGTTTATCGAGGCGTTTTGAAATCTCCCGATCTCGACGTAAACATCATTGGCTGAGCTGTCAGATCCACTAACCCACAGGTTGGCGTTGCAATTCCAGTTCTCAAATATGCTGTTGTTGTGTCCTTGGGCGAGACACTTAACCATCATTCAACCATCAAATGCAATATTTTGGATGATTCTCTTTGTCACATTGTCATCTTGTTTTCACTCTATTACCAAGACTTTATTTGGTTTTCCAAGTACTGTATTTTCGGATTATAAGTCACTCTTTTTGGTGGAAATTTATTTTGTAAAATCAGAGACCAGGAACCAACATTTCATCTTGAAAGGCAAGTTCTAGTAAAAACAACAGAACAGAAAACAACAGACTGTTAACATCACATATGAACAGTTTAGATAACTTCAGATAACTATAGCATAAACAACAGAACAGGACAAGTTTACCAAACTCTCCATCTCACTCCAAATCACTAAATCTTTTGAATTCTCTGTGTCACTTCTGAGCAACTCCATGACCTCCAGAAGTAAACGGGGCACCTCTTCCTCTTCTGTGTAGCTGTCGTCAGACTCAGCATCAGTTCCAGTTAGAATTATTCCGGCCTTTCTCAATCCTGACAGGATGGTTTCAGTGTCACTGAAGTTCAGGCTTTGTCGATCCATCCAGTGACTTCCAGGAAAGTTGCATGGCGCATGCTGCTGGTTGTCATTAAACTGTGTTCTCCATCCCTGCCTTTCACCAGTCCCTCACAATTCGCTCACTCCAAACTTTCTTTCTGCTGCTCAATTACCATTTTCGGCTGCATATTTCTCTACTTGCAGCTTGTAATCTGCAAAATATGATTTTGTTTTTTTTGGGGGGGGGCATTTGTGTTCAGTCTTCAAAGTCGTCTTTATAAGTTTGTTTACATTTTAAATTTTCAGTGATACAGAAGTAATGTTGCGATCGACTGACATGATACAGACAGGACAGAGGCTCTTTCTGCAGGAGACATGCGCAGTAGAGCCAAGTGACAGTGGTACAGGAGGATCAGGAGCAGCAGATACTGACACATAAGCCTAGAACACTCTCTCGTGGCTATCAGTGTGAAAATGTTAATTTATAAGTCGCACCGGAGTATAAGTCAGAGGACCACCCAAACCATGAAAAAAAGTGCGACTTATAGTCTGAAAAATACGGTACAACCACAAATAGACCTGGGCTATATAAGGTCTAAAAGGGTCAAAACAGAAACTGCTCCATGGATAAGGCAGTTTAAAAATAGTTATCTCTGCTCCGTATGTTTCTATATGCAAATCTTAATCAGAAAAAAAAATATATTTCTACAAGTCAAATACATGGTTCTTTTTCCCCTAATCGTCAGATGCGTACTCCCTCGTTCTCAGCAGTTGTCCTCATTACATCATGCACACACATGTTACACTCATATATTTGATTCCTCTGACTCTTTTGGTTCACACAGCTCCAGAGCCAGCAGCAGTCCCGTATATATCCATTTAAACACACCAGGCTTTGCGTAGTTGGTCTCATGTGAAATTAAACAGACACTCTCCTCTGCACCTTCTCCATATCTACCTCTGTGTCCTCCTCACATCAGTTCAAAGGCAGTGGCTTAAACCTCATTAGGATCAGGGCTCATTTACATAAAGAGTTTAGCTCCAGTGCACAGAGATACATAGAGCTGTTTAATGTATGGTGATAGGTGTGTAACTTTAAGAAGCAAAACTTTTTATAGAAACATTTTAATTGGTAGACAGACTCGTTATTAATTGCAGTTTAAAATTCCTATACTATGCAAAATTGAGGTTAAGCCATGTTATAATGTTGTTACCTCCTCAGAAACATACCAGGACTTGTGTTTTATTTCATTCACACGTTTGAGTAACCGCTTATTATTATACTATCTACATCTCCAAAGTCATTAAGTGGTAGTTTTCAAGTTAATGGCTACACCTTTTACCTTTAGTTAAGCCTCAACATTTTACCTAGTTGGCAATTTCAGAGCTGAAATCACCCAAATGATTCTAGTGAAGGTGTATGGAGTTTAAAAACACAGTGGAGCACATCTGGTCAAGTCAAAATTTTAAGGTTGAATATCCTTTTAGCTGTTAAAATGTAGATGTAGACAGATTGCCGTGCAAAGTAGCAGCAGTAATAAGTAATAGTAGTAATAGTAGTAATAGTAGTAATAGTAGTAATAGTAGCAGGTGTTTAGGCAAGTCAAGTTGATTTGTAAAACACAATTTGTACACAAAGTGACTGAAAAGTGCTTTATGGAATAAGAGTAGTAGTAGTAGTAGTGGTTGTAATTGTAATAGTGGTAGTGGCAGTAGTTGTATTTGTAGTTGTAGTAGTAGTAGTGGTGGTAGTAGTAGTTGTAATTGTAGTAGTTGTAGCAGTAGTAGAAATAGTTGTAGTAGTAATAGTTGTGGTAGTAGTAGTAGCAGTAGCAGTAGTAGTAGTAGTAGTAGTAGTAGTAGTTGTTGTTGTAGAGGTAGTAGTTGTAGTAGCAGTAGTTGGTAGTAGTAGTAGTAGTAGTAGTAGTAGTAGTAGTAGTAGTAGTAGTAGTAGTAGTAGTAGTAGTAGTAGTAGTAGTAGTTAGTTGTTGTAGCAGTAGTAGTAGTAGTAGTAGTAGTAGTAGTAGTAGTAGTAGTTCTAGTTGTAGTAGTAGTGTAGTAGTAGTAGTAGTAGTAGTAGTAGTAGTAGTGTAGTTGTTGTTGTAGTAGTAGTAGTAGTAGTAGTAGTAGTAGTGTAGTAGTAGTGTAGTAGTGTAGTAGTAGTAGTAGTAGTGTAGTAGTAGTAGTAGTAGTAGTAGTAGTAGTAGTAGTAGTAGTAGTAGTAGTAGTAGTAGTAGTAGTAGTAGTAGTAGTAGTAGTAGTAGTAGTAGTAGTAGTAGTAGTAGTAGTAGTAGTAGTAGTAGTAGTAGTAGTAGTAGTAGTTAGTAGTAGTAGTAGTAGTAGTAGTAGTAGTAGTAGTAGTAGTAGTAGTAGTGTAGTAGTAGTAGTTAGTAGTAGTTGTAGTAGCAGTAGTAGTAGTAGTTGTAGTAGTAGTGTAGTAGTGTAGTAGTAGTAGTTGTTGTAGTAGCAGTAGTAGTAGTTGTTGTTGTAGTGTGTTGTAGTTGTTTGTAGTAGTAGTAGTTGTAGTAGCAGTAGTGTAGTTGTTGTTGTTGTTGTAGTAGTAGTAGTAGTAGTAGTAGTAGTAGTAGTAGTAGTAGTAGAGTAGACTTTAAAAACACAGTGGAGCACTTCCAGCTCAGTTGAAGGGCTGGTCAGTATTTTAAGTTTGAATCTGCTATAATAGATACAACATGTTAACAGTCCTATTATGTGAAACTGACTCTTATATCTCATATCTGGAGTTTGAATAACCCTTTATTTTTTGTCTGTCCACATTTCCAAAGCTCAAAATGCTCCGTCCCACCTTGTGATGTCATGTAGTGTCAGCTTTAACGACATTGTACTTTTAGTTCAGTTGAGATTGGCAATTTGAGCGCTGAAATTATCCAAATGATTTTTCAGTTTTTTTCAGTCTGAGAGAAGAACTCAGCTTAAATATGCAGAGTTTGTGTGTTAAACGCGTGAATGAAACAAAACAAAACTCCAGGTGTGTTTTTGATGAGGAAACAAAATTATAAAATAGCTTAATGTGGACCCTTTGAGTCCTGTAGTCCACAGAAGGCAGCCTGTCTTGGAGATTGGCTTATTAACAGTGGAGGGCCATTCAGTTCTTTGACAGCACAGTTTGTCCAATTGTGCTGCATCTGTGTGGTACCTTGAGCTGTTTTGCACTATTTTTATATTCATTGTAGTTTTTCGACAATGAAAACTGCACTTTTCTTTTCTAACGCGTGTTGTTCCTCACTTTTCAGACTTCTGTTATTATGGTCTTGCTTTGTGCTGTGAAGCGCTGGTTATTTCTAATGCATTTCCAAACTTATGAACATTTGGACAAAAGCACAAACCGTCTCTGGTTTTAGAGTATTTTCTTTTTAATATTTTTGGTCCGACTGCTGTGAACCGCGCGAACTGAAAACTTTTTTGCGATGTGAGGTCGTACGGAGCAAGTGTAAAGCTCTTATTATAACATGTAGCCTGACCCCGCCTGACTGTTCTGAACTCAGAACAAACCTTTGTATTGTAAATGCTGCTTTTATGGTAGACGCACTTGGGAAGTTTGTCTAAAAAAAAATCAATATTTACCGCAAACGGTTTATGCAAAATACTTTCTCCTTTTAAACTTTGTGATTTAAGGTTGTGTTTGGTGGATACATGACCTGCTGTGTTTAAATGTCCAGTTTGACACCGCGAAAGTTGAATGTAAAAAGAAAAAGCTCAGCACAGTTTCACTTTATTATAATAGAAAATGATCGCTTTTAATTGTGTTTTCAGAAAAAGCATTCCACTTATTCTGTTTCTTCATGTAAGTCGTAGAAAAGCAGTAAGATGTCGCTTATTAATTTACTCAAAACTTGCATTCTTACTCTGAGTGGGCTCGCCTTTCCACAGATTTGACATGTAACTGGGCCCTTAGGTGTCACCTGATGTCTCCGTAGAGATAAATAAGTCCTGTGGAACATTCCAGACAGTATCTCCATGGAGAGAAGCGGTTATTTATCTCTTTTTTTACATTTATTTCAGTTATTCTGTTTCACAATGTCATTCTGTTCACAGATAAGAAATAAAATGTCTCTTGTTTTGGGGTTTCAGGTTCCTCTTATATGCAACGTTTTGAAGATTTTTCACTACAGATTCAAAGGATTCTGTTCAGATTCTGTTTTAAATTGGTAATTGCTACGGTAACACTCATTTTGAAGCCGAGTGTCATAGTATTCAAGACTGGTTTTGGGCTACTTTTACACTGAAATGAATCACCATAGCAGAAACAATTTGCGTCCAGACACGTCGTTTCTGTGTCCACAAGCCTCCCCTATCCACACAGCTTTGAGCATATTTGTTTACATTTTACAGAAACAAAACTTAAAACTGCATGGTGAATTTGCATAAACTGAGAGCTCAAAAAAAAAAAGTTCGCTATTGTGCGTTGATGCGGTTCAGCTTCTGTCGGACTAAAGGACACGACTCAGTGGATTGTGAGTGTTCTTTCTGTGACAGAGGGGTGTTCTGCTGATGGTGAGTCTGTTCTGTGTTTCTGTCGTGTTGGAGATGGTTCATGATAACCTTTTTAGAGATTATCTGTCTGCAGGTACACATACACATGGACCGTATCTATGAATGGACATATATTCTGGCTTCTTAGCGTTTTGGCGGTGAATTACTTCGCGGCGCATAGACCTACATCAGCGTATCAGTGTTTTCAGGCGTCCACACGGTGCCAGATCAGATCCGTACTCAGATGAATTCATGGGAGCTGGCGGCACCAGATCGTTCCGTCTCTGGAGCCGTTTTCCATCGGATTAGTGTGGACGAACACTGCATCCACAACGAAAACGACTCAAATACGTTCAAGTGTGGATGGGGCCTTGGTCTTAGTTTTTTTTTTTTACTCTCTCATCTCAGACTCCAGCACATTTGCACTTGTCTCGGTCTTGGTCTGGAGGGCATCTGGAGTCAGTCTTGGACTCAGTCTTGGACTCAGTCTTAGACTTGTGTGATCACATTTCATCACGGTCACTGCTGTTCGCCTTAAACTTCTACCAGGACCATGTGAGTTCCTCAGTGCACAGTTGGTCTTGATGGGCTCTAGTCTTAGTTTTGTTTTGGTCTTGTCCTTTAACAGTTTTGGTCTTGTCCTGATCTCTGGACCCTGTGATCTTGGACAGGTCTTGGTCTCCATTACTGCAGTTTTGACTTCAACACTACCAAAACCATTAGTACTAGTATGTCCTCAATTAAAGGTGTATTATGTACTTTTTCTGGTGGAGGGAACATCAACAACAAGATCCAGGCGCTTTTTCAGTTTCACTGTCTGGCATTAAACCTTTCATTTATTTACTTTGGTGTTTTAGTTTCTTTAAAAATACCTTGAAAAAAGATGCATTCTTGCTGTGAGCAGGTTTGCCTCTCTAAAGATTTCTGTGGAGGCTGAAAAGTGTAATGCCATACTGTGGAACACTCTGCAATGCAGTAATCTCCATGTAGACGAGCAGAAGATGGACCCTCCACCGAAGTACAAAATAATCAATTGGGAAAACAGGTTCTTGACTCCCGTCTGAGAACATCATCAGATTCTTTAATCTGAAAAGCACCATTAGCAAAGGTACACGGGGGTATAGGCCGAGGTGCTTATGATGCTGTTGAAATAGAGAGCTGAAATGAACAGTCATTTCTCAGTGTGTTATTCAAAGTCATGTACTCTCACCGTGTACCTTTGTGAATGTATCTGAAAAGCAGAGTATTATCTCAGGTTTGTGAAGCAGTTTTCTTTTAAGGGCAGATGAGAGGAAGTAAAGGCGACCGTGAAGGTATGAATACAAAGCAAAATGTGTAGGATACTGCATTAGAGCAGCGCTAACAGCTATACTTTAGGTAAACAAGACTGTTTTTGTCTCCGCGGAGAACAGGGATAATGGATACAGGGCTACATGGATATTAGAATAAATGCTTTAAACCCCAAAAGAAAGTATAGCTCCAAAATAGGAACACATTTTGTAAAGGCACCGGTCCAAACTCACGCTGAGACAATATGGACGCACTTTATATAAAAATACATTATTGATCTTTTAGGCCTATCTTATATATAAAGAGCAGTGTCGGGAAAGTCACTTTGAGAAAAATAATGAGTTACTTATCACTAGTTAAAAATGCTATAAATTACACTTCTTTGTTACGGCCTCAAGAAAGTAAGTTACTACTATGGGATTACTGTAGTACTGTATAAAAAAAAGAAATGTGTGCTGTATTAAAGACACTAATATAAAGGTAAACTACACTGAAAAAATGGTCTGAGAGAGATTTCCCAATTGCAAACACAAATTTGACAACAGTAACATGACTTTTTACGATTCTTTGTCCAGCAGGTTTAAATCTTACACAGGTCGCTCGATTGTGGCCGATGTTAGACCTGCGTATTTTAATCACGCTGAAGAAAACATGACTTTGTTCTAATCTCTGGTGAAGCTCCTCCCTCTGGAACTCCCCTCCCCAAAACTTTGGCAGGGAAAATTCAAATGTATCAGGACACAGGACATTTACAGGAGGCTGTTTTTGTATTATTGTACTTTAAAAACCTTTAAGGCAAGCGTGTCCAATCTGTAGCCCGTGGACCAAATGTGGCTCTCAGACAATTTTTTTCTTGGCCCTCAGGCTTCCAGGTGAATTGGCCCAAATGACCTTAATATTTAGTGTGTGGTTTTAAGGATCTTAGCATGAGTAAAGACTGATGGCTCATTCTAAAGTGTTAAACATGCACATATTTTAATTATTCACTGTATTTAAGCTCCAGTCTACAGCCCTCGATCAGCCCTCTGCTTCATCTGTGTTTAGAGATGTGGCCCTCGATGAAAAAAGTTTGATCACCCCTGCTATAAGGACATTTGATGACATTAAAAAAAACAATAAAAAAGGCAATCTTGTATGATAAAGCAACATACAACATACAACTGCTTTCTGCTCCTTTTCATTCATTTCTTGTGTGTCTGATGTTGTGACACTGTCGATGTCTTTTTATGCTTTATGAATGAAATAAATAAATAAATAAAAATGAGATAAATATGTCTATTGAGCATGATTTGATCACATTTCATCAACATAAAGTGATGTTCATGTTCTGACAAAATTATGTGCAGAGGGGACTGAAATAAGTTTCAAAACC
This sequence comes from Boleophthalmus pectinirostris, assembly GCF_026225935.1. Taxonomy (NCBI): domain Eukaryota; kingdom Metazoa; phylum Chordata; class Actinopteri; order Gobiiformes; family Gobiidae; genus Boleophthalmus; species Boleophthalmus pectinirostris. The sequence continues at coordinate 28,330,143 of NW_026571175.1, forward strand.
TAAACATAATTTTATTGCATGCAACTTCTTTTTTACACAAGTCCAGTGACCTTTTTTTTTTTTTTTTTCAGTGTACATATAAGTTGTTTTCTGCCTCAAATGGCATCACAGCGACTGTAGAAATGGGTAATATCTCCATGACTCTGTACAAGCTTCTTCTCTCTGGAGTTGGTGACAGCAGATATCACGTCTTTGTCACTAAGTAATTTAAAAATGTCAGTAAGTAATTTTTTTTTTTTTTTAAGTTTAACACTGATTCTGAGCATCCTAATTATTCACAACAAGTTTATAAGTGCGTTTCACAACTTTGAGGGATGTGCCGTGGCAAAACACTCTGTTCACGCTTACGTCACAAACCAGGGTGAAGTTTGTAAGATGCAATTACAGCTTCCCAGGCCCAAGTTTTCTTCACCTCCCTTTCATTGTCGTGTTCTGTTATGTTCGGAGAATCAACAATTACAACCACACCTCAGTTTTCATCATTTCCGCACTGACGCGCAACTCCGAACGCACTGGATACACGCGATTAGAAGAGACGAGACGCCAAATTCAAGATGATTCCAAACAGGACATACGTCTGCAGTCATTTTAACGCTGATCACATTTACTTCAGTGGGTTTTGTCATCGCATGTTTCCAAACGTCTTCCTGGTTTGTGACGTAAGAATAGTGTGAATGGAGCCTAAAAAACTAACAACTACTTCCTGATTATTGAGCAAATTAGATGCTTAAACTATAAATCTGTACTGGGGTAATACAGATTTTGCTCAAATACGTAAAAATAAATGAGCACAGAGCCTTTCGCTGCGTTTAATTCTTGTTTAATATCAAAACCAGTTCTGTTTTGTAGCTTTTCCCTCCCCGCGCACGATTCTTTCACAGAGTGTTGAAGTGAATCCGAGGCCTTAGTGAAAAGCGTCGTACTGCCCGCTGCCCCGTGGGAGGCGTCGCAGTCGGGAGTCGCACCTCAGCGCCGCCGAGGATTCTGGGAAAATAGTCCGGAGGGGCGAGAAAACACGAGCGAGAGAGTGCCAAACCATATCATCAGCCCGTCAGCGCCTTGAGAGGGAGAGGAGGTGACGGGATCGGACAGCTCAGCAACAGGAGAGGGAGAGAGAGAGAGAAACGGCTCTTTTTTTTTTTTAAGACTTGGAGCTAACCTTTCCCCACTTTTACTGCAGAGAGAAAATAGTAAATATACATGTATGTCTCTCTCCTTTCCTCTCTCGTCTCTCTGTTTCCTTCTCCTTCACTCCGACAGCTAAACAACAGCAGAGAGAGAAGGTTTTATTTTTAAGGACTTGTATCCAGCCCTTCTCCCTGTGTAAGGTATCACTTTTGCTGCACAGGAAATAAAAGCAGTAATTTGAGGAAAACAAAATGACCGCGTGTATCGTAAACAGTGTTATCTTTCGCAAACCTGAAGGATGCATTTTGATTGTTTGCTGTAGTAGTATAAACTCTAAAAAAGACTTTGCGGTGTGAAAGCTGAGCAGTTTGTCCGATTTTACGCAATATTTACACCTGTGAGCTTCAAGCCGTGTTGTAATGTTGTTTCCTCGTCACAAACAGACCTGGAGGTGTGTTTTGTTTCGTTCACATGTTTGAGTAATCCTGCATTATTAGTCTGTCTGCATCTCCAAATCTCAAAATGCTCTGTTCCACCTTGTGATGTCATTAGAGGTGTGACAGTACACAAAGATCATGGTTCGGTACGTACCTCGGTTTTGAGGTCACGGTTCGGTTCATTTTTCGGTACAGTGTGGGAACAAAATCCAAAACCATTTGTGTGTTTATTAAACCAACAATTTATTTTAACATTATACACACGGGAAAATAAAATAAATGCAAAGTGCTGCTTGGTAATACGAATAAGTTAAAGGTTGTATGGAGGATTTTTTGTTTGTTTCAAATTGTCAATGAAAGTTTAAAATACCATTACAGAGACGCAGCAGCTTTGTAATTATGATGACCAAAAAATAAAGAAAGAAAATCTATCAAATGTGGACGTGTTGAGGCCAGATAAACATCAGCCAATAGAAAATGAGGCTGCCTCATTTTCTATTGGCTGTTAGGTCGTCAATCAATCTCCCTACGTTTCTAAGGTAACTATGCAGCAGTTCTTAGAGGCTTTTTCTAATTGTGGCTCTCTCGCAGTTCGCATAAACTTTGTTGCAATGTCGGACAAGAATCGACGACCAGTTCGCCGCAAAAGAAAGTCGGTTTTTGAGGTCGCTGAAAGACAAAGAGAAGGAGAAAACGAGCGAAGACGAACTGAG